>NC_091503.1:25555864-25868483 GCF_947461875.1 Haliaeetus albicilla | reverse complement strand
CTGTTGAAGTAGGCAGTGATTAAACAGGTATCAGATTGATGCCACTGAAATATCAATGAAATAACTCATTAATGAATTATTATTTAAGGTGTATTTCTGGTAACTTTATTAGGCATTTAAGGAGTGCTACATCTTACCTGTTAGCTGGCATCTAAGTACTTACTAAGTATGTAAGTAATGTATTTACTAAGAAGTAGCTGATAAAGCCCCGTATGAAATCAGTGAAATATTTATCCCACGCTTCTCCCATTTTTTCCACTCCTGACTATGAGAAATTATTTTAGTCTTCAGCCTAAATGTACACAAAGCCATGCACCTGGAATGGAATAACCCCATGCAACTCTGCAGGCTGGAGCCTGCGGTCTAGACAGCAGCTTTGCGGAAAAGCCCCGGGGGGGGACGGGGTCCTGGTGGGCAGGAAGCTGAAGACGAGTGAGCAGTGCGGCCTGTGCGAAGGCAGCCAGCCGCGTACCGTGCTGTATTAGTAAGCACAAAGAGAGTGGGTCGAGGGAAGTGATCACTCCCCTCTATTCAGCATGTGTGAGATGAATTCTGTAGTACTGGGTCCCGCTGCGGGCTCCCCGGTACGAGACGGACCTGACTGGAGTGAGTCAAACAGAGGAGCACCAGGTCGGTCAGGAGGCAGGAGTACGTGACGTGCGGGGAGAGGTTGAAGGCACTGGATTTGTTCAGCCTCGGAGAGAAGACTAAGAGATCTTGCTGCTGTCCCCAACTGCCTAGTGAGAGGGTATGGAGAAGACCGAGCCGGAGTGCACTGTAGAAGGACGAGAAGAAATAGAAGTTGAAACACGAGGAATTACGACTTGATACATGCAAAATAACTTTTACCATAAGGGTGGTAAAATACAGGATGAGTTTGCTCAGAAGGGTTACAGAATCTTCTTCCCTGAAGACATTAAAAACTCAACTAGATAAGGTCCTGAGCAACCTTCTCTAACTGGCCATGCCTGGAGCAGGTAATCGGACTAGATCACCTCCCTGAGGTCCCTTCCAACCAATATGATCCTACATTCATGGTCAACTTAAGCTATGTTCTTGACTCAGTTTTGTCCTTGAGCTTTAACAGTTATTTTTCTACATAAAATGTTAGCTGTCAAAAGTGTTTACAGAGACCAGTTAATCAAATTCTCTCCATGTCTTTGTTGGGCAAAGAGGTCTTGGCTGTCTTGACCTCCCTGAGTTTCCTTTTGAACAGGCTGTTGATTCTCATTAACATCTTGGTCTGTTTTGTTCATCTTTCTGAATGTTGCATACAGTCTCCAGAAGTCACTAGCAATTCTATTAATATGCAAACACCTGTGTTATATTTTGTCTTTTTCAAAAAGACCATGATTCGTTAATTGAGAAAAGAAGCAATTCCGCAGTCACATTAAGTGTTCGATGCTTATGGCTTCTGATGGTTGTTTTGTTTGAAATCTGATAGTTGTTAATCTTTTGTTGTTTATTCTGATACAGCTTTTGTACTTTTCTAATGTCTACCGTGCAGTAGTTTTTACACATTTATGGGTAGAATATCTTCTGATAGAACAGAATGGATTGAATGACAGGAAATAAAATGTTCATGGTTTCCTAGGACCCCACGAGCTGTATACATAAATTTGTAACTCATCTATGATAAGACTTTAATCCTTTAGTTACTACAGTGTTTGCAGATTCAAAGATGGTTATAGTTAAATCCAAATATTAATTCTGGGGATAATGTTAAGAGCAGCAGATTTTTAACAGATTTATTTTAAGTGAATCAAAAACCGTATTTATTTCAGTGATTCATAACAGGTTTCTTTTGCATCAAAGAGTGTCTAAAATTAAAATAATTTAGAAAGGCATTGGCTTTTTCTTGCCACCCTTGAAGAGAGAGCTCTTGTTGTTATTCTGAAATTAATATAGAGTTCTTTAAGTAGTAGCTGATATTTAATTCCTTAATGATGCAAATACTTTTAATGGCCAAACAGCTTCTATCAACAAAAACTTACCAAAGCAGAGTCAGTTGATTCTGTGGAATGGACATCTTACCAGCTATATCAAGAAGTTACAGAAAAGGGTTGCTTCAGAAGCAAAAGGATTTGCAAAAAAATACGTGAAAGAATCAGCTGAGTAGTGGCAGATGTGTTACTCTTCAAGTGAATATAAACTATAAACAGTTACCCTGTTAAATCTTCAAAACACTGTCCAGGTCTACAGATTGAAAATATTAATGTGAAAGAAATTAGTATCAATAAAAAATACTTTAGAATTATGCACATGTACAGCTAAAACTTCCCCCTTTTCCCACCAAGGTCACAGCTGAAGAGTGCAGTTCGAGATTTACTCACAGCCTGCTGGCTCCCATCAGTTACCAATTCCTGTTTGGTTGTTCAGTTCAAATTCGGTCTTGCAGCCAGGTCAGTAATGATCTTTCCTCTCTCAAGGTTGTCTTGAGACAACCCCCAGGTCCTTACCGGATGGAAGGTTTGGCCATTCTAAGTGCAGAGTGGGAGTGTGGGCCCATATGAACCTGTGACAGGAGGAGTTTTAGGAAAAGTAGATCGGGCAGGAGAGAGAAAAAGGCATGGACTCAGGTAATGACTGAGGATTTTCATTCCAGAGTTCCTGGAAGATTGTGTTGTAGCTGGCAGTCTTTTGTCATAAGGGTGCCAAACAGATGGAGAATGCTGGAAGGGTATGGGGAGGATTTCTTTCTTCATGCTTGAGGGTACAAAGGTAGCAAGGAAGGCAGCATACATCTGCTGCTGTAGATGAGCAACACTGGAAACTGGGCTGTTGGGCTCTGTGAGATACTGTTTCTTTGCCTCAGCATCTTCAGTGATACGTTCCTGTGGCTGTAGAACGTGGCTTACAAAATATTAACATTTTGACTACTACTGGTAAACCCCATGTGATTTTAATCTATTGAGAGTCGAGTTCTAAGGCCAGGCACAGTGGTTACTCAACAGCCTGGGCAGTCTTCAAAGCAGATGAGCCCAATGCTAGAATGAACAAATTCAGAAGACTGCTCGTGTCACACATTGTCCTCATGATTTTCTGTTTGTAGCACAGCATAGTAGTATTGTGGTTGGACTTCTGACATTTACATTTCCCTGCTAGTGGAAAAGAAGGCAACTGTATTGTTTGAATACACAGGGAGCCCCAGGACAAATTCCTCACTCTTAGTACTGGAATGAGAGAAGAGACAGTGGCACTCAACTAGCAATCCCATGAAATGCTCTAGTTTTGCGGCCAAGGGTGGTAACACCACGTGGAGAGTATGTGCTGCTACAGTGGTGTAGGGCTTCTCGGGGCTCAAAAAGCCAGATTGTCACAGAAGGGGAAGACGGTGTTGTACAGAAGTCCTTAGGAGATGCTGGTGGGCAGTCAGAGCCTGAACAGCGTCTTGTAAAAGACCACGAGCCAGGGCTGTGAACTGAATTTCAAGGTAAGTTTCACTCGGAGAACGTGAGTTGTGGGGAAGCCTTCCTTACCCACTGCTGTGGGGGAGCTCACAGCAACCTGTAAGACTAATAATACTTGGGTTGGAAGCTTGTGTTTCCTTATCCTTAGGTTGATGTTGCAAATGAAAAGCAGAAGACTAAGAATGAAATAAAGACAGTACTGTTAGACCATGATTACTGTGGAAGCAGCAAGACCCAGGCTTTGGGATGCAGCCTACAGGCATGTGGTCTTAGAGACACAGCTATGGCTGAAAGACCAAGGGTAGCAAAGAAAAAAAACCCAAACCAGTGGGAGTTTTGCGGAGCTAAAGACCATGGTTATTATTGGGTACAGAGGAGTAGCAGCCAAGGTGGAGGGCATAGAATTGCTGGTGTTGCAGGTAATTCTTGGCTTGGCAGAACAGATAACGCTGTTATAACAAAGACTGCTCGTTAGTAGAGCTAAACAATTTCTGCATGAATACGTGCATCTTGCTAGAGAGTGTTTATGGCAACCACAAGTCCTGCAAGTGCAAACTGGTTTTCTGAGTCTGCTGGGCAGTGGACATGTGTCCTGCTGGGGCAGAAGAGGATCCCCTGGAAGGGACGTCCTTGATACTGCCCTGCGCTCACCCGATGGAACAAGGGGCTGTGCCCATTGTCAACAAGTTCACAATGAGGATGTCTACCAGGAGGGGCCACTGGCAGCACACCCGAGTTCGGGGAGGGTATTTGAAAGCGCAGTGTTACCTCTACGCCCAAATGTAGCAGAGGAGGGAGAGCGGGAGGCATCCAGGGAAGATGTGCAGCAATGGCAATGGCACATCCAGGGGCTTGGAGCTAGGCAATATGTAGAAGAATACAGATCTGTGAATTTGGGCCAGGTATCACTACAAGAACTGTATGAAATGTTTGTTTTAACCACTCATGCCAACTGTTTGAACCTGGTGATGATGCTCCGCTCCATCTTGAAGCTGTCAGCATGCACAACCCTTTATTTTCTCTCACTGTGAATTTAAGCAATATGAAAGCAGAGAGAATTTTAGGCTGCATCAGCACTTGCCTACAGAGTAGACGAGAGCTGTGGTTTTGATCAGACTTTCCTCTTGGCTGTAATTACTATAAAAGCAGTTGGGACCGTAGGACACAGAACCCTACAGTCTATCTACCGTTCTAAAATCGCAGACAAAAAGTGGTACTATTTAATTGATCTAAATAAGGGTAACAATAACTCTGTTTCGCTGGGAGTCTCGCAGGACTTGGACCAGTGAGGGATCTGACAGATGTACAGTTGTTAGTTGGTGCAAAAGAGCTGCCTCAGACTGGGGAGGTCTGTGTGCAGGAAGGTCATACTGAGTGAGATCACCTTGCCTGAAGACCTGCTGCATGTTATATCCCCATCATCTTCCTGTCTGAGGGGAAAAAAATTGGGGGGTATTTTTAAGCCAAACGATCACCACAGATATCCCAAGACCTCCTTCCTCCTTTCACATGATCAGACTTACCACAGTGTTAAGGATGTCAGAAAGTTATTTAGGGCAAGGGACTTTGGTGCTGTGTTTGTCACAGGTGCTGTAATCACGTCCTTAACTGTACCTGTTGCCAGCTCTGCTTGTCACATGACTCTGCAGTTAGCACGGATGCAGGAGTAAGGTGGCATAGCTGCAGGCTGATGTGCAGGTCTGGGAATGTTTGCAGAAGCTCAAGGCCCTGGCTATTAAAAACCAAATTGTTTATTTGGCTACGGTTTTTTTGTGAGAAATGTAAAGCCTACGTGGAAAGCATCACAGATGTAAAGGCTGGAAGAGTGGAACATGCCATGGATAGATCTGTAATCTAAACAAGCACCTGTGCTTCATGCCCATGTTCAAAAATCTAGAGGTAGGGAAGGGCTATGTTTCTGATGACATAAAGTGTATGCAGAAAACAGAGATACATGTCCCAAACGACATTTTTCCCTCCCAGCTTCTAGTCTGCTAAGAAGCTTGCGGACTTCTTAGCACCAAATTGCCCACACTTATGGTCCCCACCTACGCATTCTCCCAAAGTTGGCATTTTTGTTCTGTTTTTCCATTTTAGTGCGCAATGTTGCCTCTATCTTGCAGCACAGTGCAAAGCCCCAGTGTTGTCCAAGGACGTGCCATGGTCATCGTGGCAGCTTGGGTCAGGGCACACGGGTCTCTTGGTCAGACACGCAGGATTAGCCTCCCTGTGTGGGACAGGGCTTGCTTGGGGCTTTCTTGGTGGCCTTCCAAGACTGGGGCATAGTCCTCCTGCATGTTCTAACTTGCTGGTATTCCCCTATGCTTTTAAGGTTAGGGGGACCACCCTATTAGATTGCTATTACTACTGCAATATTACATTAACTGAACAGTGTAAAATCTGTGGACAGTCTAATACAGTGGTCTTGCAACAGTGTCACATGGCAATCAGTAAGGAAGAACAGGAATGGGGTACACAGCTCGGTGGTTGAGGAAGGAAGAGGATGGCAGTGTACTGACTTGCTCCAGCAGCTAGAATGAGGGCAGACACGTTGATAAAGCCCAGCCAGAGGAGACAATACAAACCAAACCAACATGGATGGAGATATGATTTTTCAGTTACAGCCAAGGTTAAGGTGTCATGTTCCAACGGAATTAATCTGGTATCACCCGGTAAAGGAGGGGGGGTTTGGCTGTGGGAAAGTTAAATAGAAACAGCAAAGATGGTACAGGGCTGGCCTGGCAGACGACATACAAAGAGAGAGGGGTATGTCTGTGTTGAGTTGTTACGGAACAATGGCACGCAGTGGACTCACACGGACACAGATGGGAATAGAGAATATGCTAGGAGAAAGAAGAAGTGGCAGGTCACACAGGTGGATGTGGGCAGTGAACCCCTCTGGTTGCAGCCATACTCGATGGACTGCCTCTACTGTCTGGGCTTGATCAAAATCAGCCCTGTGAAGAAGTCCTATAAAGAAACAAATTCCAGAGCTTGAGCAGTGACTAAGGGTCAAATGACACTGAGGAGAGCTGAAAAAGAGCTTTTAGCCTTGCAAAAAAAGTTGTGGAATCTACATGTTTGAGGAATACCAGAGGAAGGGCGTAGGTGTAACCCTGCACTGAACTCCGGAGGGACCATGTGATAGTCACAGCTGCAACTCTTCTCCCTCTCTTCCCTGCCCTCCCTCAGATCCAGGCTGCATCTATTCCCTGGCTTTTCCAGGTTTCCCGTTCTCTCAATGAGACAGCAAGTCATCAGTTTCTGTCCATCCAAGCCCAAACACATTGCACGCAATTACGACAATTGGTTCCTCCCAGTCTTTTCCTATGTAATCTTTCTCGTGGGTGGTTTCTTCCACCTATGTTCCATTTTTCTCTTGTCCAAGTGTGAGACAGGTCTTCTTCACAAAGTCTGTGTTTAATGAGGGATCTTGCAGCAGTTTCTGAGCTAATTGTGCAATTTCTGACTCCTTTCTCTGATATGACTTGCTGGTGCCTATTTCCTTGGTTTTGACAGGATGAACAAGCAACTCTTGCTGAGGAGGTATTCAGTCTCCTTGTTCTAATCCTATAGGAATTATAACAAGAATCATATATCAGTGTGTATATATATACATATATATGTCTATATACACACTTTATACAGTGTACACACACTTTATAATCTATGTACGTATACCAGGTAATAAATGCTACAGTAACAGTAATTTTATATATTTAAGCCCTTAATATTAAAAGGAGAAATGTATCCTTACAGGCAGCAGAATCTCTAGAGTGGGAGTGACTGAAGATATTTATTGTCTCCAGATAAATGTTTTGTGTCTAGCAGAGTGATGAGCTGAAATAGTGGGAAATGCTCTTTACAACAACACTGTACATCTCTACAGAATTCTAAGATTTTAACACTGAAGTTTTAACAGAAATTTTGATACCGTTTGCCAGAGATGCGATTCCCCCCACCACTTTCCTACATAAAGGTATAACCAGCTAAAAGAAAGTATATTCTGCAAGTATGACTTGTTCTATTTAGGATGCTGTCCTAAGTGATTGCCAGCCAAAGTGTTCTTTTGCCAGTAGAGGCTGTATCTCCCCCAGGAAGACCTGACTGAGATAGCTCTCTGGACATATGTATTAGATTAGAAAAAATAAAATCTGAAGTCACTTTTGCTATGCTCCCCCAGCATCCCTCCAGATTACATAAAATTAATCTGGTTCCAGACATTTTTAAATAATTGGTAAAGAAACTATTCCCCCAAAATAAAAAAAAAATGATTACTAGGTAAATGGAAGCATAAATCAAGATGACAGCTGCTTGTTAAGTGCAAAAATGGCTGCACACTTCAAAGACAAGGAAAAGTAGTAGGAATAAAGATGGTTGTACAGATTTTTAAATGCATGAAGTTTAAGCTTACAGGAGAAGTTACTGGATTTTGCCCAGACTGATGTACTTTAGAAGCCTTTAATTTCCCCCAGGATTGAGCCAATAGCTCGTTAGCTGGTTCTGGCATCAAATCAGTGATTTTTTTACTAGATTAATTGCTCTTTAGTACCTTGTATTATCTACCTGCAAAACTAGTCTCATACTGTAATCTGGTCACTGCATGCTCTTATTAATAGAAAATAGGCTGTCTTACTCTGAGCCGTTTTCTTCATTTCCTGGAACAAACACTTCTGTGAGTCTTTTCTGCATTTATTTAAATATGCAGGCATCAATTCCTGCATTTTGAATTCCGATTCCAGTACTGCTTTGTCTTCTGTCATACACCGTTACTGCCACACCCAAAACTTATTTTTAAGCCCCACCACAACTTCATGTAGCACTTCCTCTAAATTACTGCATGCTCTTGAGAAATTTCACTCGTTACTCATTGTACCCATTGGAATGCCTTTACTTTTTAATAACTGACTGACTTTTTTTTACAATCCTGGCAAACAAATGTTTGCTTTACTGTGCGACAGGAAGCAGATCACATTTTCTGATGAAAACAAGTGTTGATAACACAGGGATGTTTTTGTTACTGCTGAGCAGTGCTTACCCAGAGCCAAGGCCTTTTCTGCTTCTCCCCCACCCCACCAGCGAGGAGGCTGCGGGGGGCACAAGGAGTCAGGGGGGCACACAGCCAGGACAGCTGACCCCGATGGACCCAAGGGCCATCCCACACCAGAGGACGTCGTGCTCAATATATAAAGCTGGGGAAGGAAGGGGGGACGTTCGGAGTGATGGTGTTTGTCTTCCCAAGTCACCGTTAGGCGTGATGGAGCCCTGCTGTCCTGAGATGGCTGAACTCCTGCCTGCCCATGGGAAGTGGTGAAGGAATTCCAAGAGAAACCCCTTTGCCTTGGTGACAGAATGACAGTTTTCATTGGTTTTCTCAAAATATAAGGACAGTAGAGTTACATAAGAGACAGCAGCTTGATCATAACACCTGCCTTTACTGGAAAGAAAAATGTTGGACTGGATGAAGAAAGATACTCAGGGATGGGAGAGACAAAGCAAGGCAGTCCATGTGGTGATTGAATGGTCCCGGTCTTATCAGATACAAAAAATACAGGTGTCCACTAATAGCTTTAAGATGGTTTTACAGTTATTTAATACGATAAGGATAATTTCATTAGGTGCCGTGGATTCAAAAACATTCAGTTGATACAAGTATTCCGAAGCACGTTCTTTCCTAACTCTGGCCAAAGTTGCCATAGGTGTTTAACTTTGCGAGGCATTAGCAGACCCTTTCATTTCAAATGAAAGATGAAGTACACAAGTATTGGATACTTAATTTTCTGTACTGACCGCTGGTTGGGCTTCCTTTTACTGCTAGCAGACTATTTTCTTGTTACTACTTAAGTCCTCTCCTAGCATTGTCCATTTTGCACGCTGGCCTTAATTGTATCCTGTTTCTAGGAGCAAGTTGGTGGGCAGCCTATATGACTTTCTTGTAATTTTGTTCATTAAATTACAACTAATTTCAGTTATATCAACTTTGGCTGATTTATTTCCAGTTCCATATTCCTTACAACTCTTAAGTGATATTTTAAACAAAAAGCGTAAAATTTATTCTTTCTTTTCTTACCCTTTCTCTATAGTCCTACTCCTTCTATTAACATTCATTGATTTATTCTGTTGAAACATTTAATAAGGCACCCCAACTGTGTCATTGCTGAAATCAATCATAATATACCTTGGCAGCTCAGATGTATCAATATGGCAGTATCATCCATCTTTTCTATCAGTGTCTGTTCTGAAAAGCTCTTCTGAGAATCCATATTTGCTATGACTTTCAGACTAAAACCAATAAGCTACAGAAAACTACATATTTTTCCTTTCAAGGCCAATTATTTCTAAGATATTGCTACCAAGTAAAGATGTAAAATAATTTCATTTATTCATTTCATTGTAGCACACTCTTAGGAATAGTGGAGAAGGTGGAGAGCCAGCCTAACCCCTGTGTAGAGGAAGATTACCAGCCAGAATAATAGTTGCTTTCTACTTAGCTACATAAAAAAAAAGAAAAAATAAGATAAAAACATGAGCACTGTAGTTCCCAGTTGAGAACTAATGACCCGGAACTCTCCTGGCTATGTGGGCTGAGGGACTAGACTCATATCCATGGCTTACTCAGTCTGACTTCAGAAAACTACTGCCACGTGAGCTGCCCAGCTAGGGAAAACAATGCCCTTCTGTTTATGCTATAAAAGTTCAAAAGTTAAAAAAGGCGAAAAACGTGAAAGTTCAAAATTAAGCATCATTTCCTTGGCTGAGGTCATCTTCTTGGCTGCAAACCAGGTGATATTTCATGAAGAGTTACAAGGCTTTGCTCAGCCCCCAGCCCTTTCATACAGTTTCCTGAACTTGCATTTAGAAAACAGTCCAAGGTGTGATGTCCTAAATGATGGTGCAACTCAAATCAGGACTTGCCTTTGCATTACAGCATAGGCATTTATTCCTGTAAGGCAAAATTGGCTGATGTTGAAAGCTTATCTCTAAAGAAAAGCTGTGAGAACAGGTTGTTCTAGAGATGTAGACAGCTTTTCTAAAAGCAACTAGCATCTCTTGGCTTGCAGCATGCAGTCTCTAGATAAGTGTGATCAAAGTCCATATAGCAGGCACAACGTAGCCTGTTTTCCTGGAATCCACCACGGCTGTGTTTGTCACTGAATTACAGTTAAGTCTGAAAAACTCTTTTAAAACCTGTCTCTTGTTTCCATGCTTTTTGGTCACCAAAATATGCCATTTCAGCACCAGATGCCTCCCTGCTTCAAACTTGAGTGGAAAATTCTATTATTTGGTTCTTGGTTGGAAAGGTTCTGTTTAATTATGTTTTACTTCCTCAGGCTATTCCGATAGCCACTGTCCAACTGTACTCCACTGGATAATAGTATAGAACAATATGGGGACACTGAGTCATGATAAACAAAAAGAAATGATACTCAGAGACTTCGTGTTCTTAACTATTGTGAAAATTATGATTTTTAAAAAACAGTACATCTAATACAGATATGAGTTTCTACATTTATTTGAACACAATTATACAAAGGGAATAAAATTATGTTAATTAGTAATTCAGCATGACAAGACGTATAATAATTTTAGCCAATAATCAAATTTGACGCTGTAATTGTAGCCATTGCAATAGATTATAAAAGGGCCTCATTTCAATTGGCAGTTTTCTATCAGTTTGCAAGCTCATTAAGTTGGCTAGCTTTCCTGATACATAGAACATATTTGCTCTCTTTACTGAGAAATAATTGGGCAGTTTATTACTACAGTTCATAGAACTTGTTTCCATCTTTGTTTTACAACCCTTCAAAGATAGCACCTGAGGAGAAACGCTAGGAAACTCTGCCTCTAGTTAGAACACAAAAGGTGAACCTAGCAGAATCTCCTTATAAGCAAAGAGATATATTTACAGTTATGTTTGTGTGTGTTTTTAACTTGACTTTATCACAGGTGGTAGCAGAAAAGCATAGGAAAATTAAAAGGAAGAAAGGTAAACTATAACTAACATCTGGGGGTTTTAATTTCAGCATTTTGGAAGCAATTTATATGGTTTTTTTTAATCCTCTAGTCATTATCATCTACAGAAGATGTAAAATGGATAGATTTGTCACTCCTAACCATGCCTGAGAAGTCTCTATAGAGGTGAAATACTCTTAGTTGATAGCGACAGACAAATTACAAGATAAAGTAATGTTCAACCAAGATGAATCCCTGATATTATTTTTTTTAAAAAAAGTAAATTGCATAATTTATGGAGAGAGAAAGAAAATTGCCACCAGCTGATTCTAACAAATGCTCCAATCTTTTACAGAGCCAATTATAAACAATAATGAACTACATTAAGGCCATGTTCCTTGGCATTTAATACAACATATGGGAGGAATTCAGTGGCCTGGGTCCAAGATGGCAACAGAGAAGGCACTTCTCTGCTAACACTACAAGTGCCTTGCTTCATTCAATCAGTACCTGATACTGAATTTGCAAAACTTCCTTAATGCTGGTATTTGAGCACCTTCACATGTAAAGAATCAGCCTGTTTGCATAGATTCACTGCAATTCAGACAAAGCAGAGAAACACCGGATTTTGCCCATGTCTTCTGAGGAGCCTCATCCAGCAGGTATATTGAAGAATATGGCATATAACAGTCAAAAGTTAGTTAATTAAAAACAGAGGAAGTGCCTACTTGCTAGCATAATAACCTGTTATTTAGAGTACTCCTCCAGGTGGATTCTAAACATTTCTTGCCTGAGGGAATTCAACTGTGCTATTCCCGTATCCCAAAATAATATCCTTAATGAGTATGCAAGAAGCTACTCCCTACCCTTTCTACTGAAACCATAGTACCATCAAGCTGAGAACTCGCTCTTCCAAGGGAGCGCGTATCAGGGAACCAGACAGTGCTGTTACTCGGAGATGAGGGGTTCTTGCTGAGCAGAAGGGGGATTCCCAGCATCGAGTTAAGCATAGTTTCCCTTCAGAAGAAAAGCAATGCAATTGGATTATGCAGGGGATTTTTTCTGCCAAATACTCTATGTCAGCAGAATAATCAAGCAGTTAAAGGAAAGTAGTATTAAAGCAAAGGAAATATTAACTTCTATTGTATTATCTTAATGTTTTTACCTGCCATTCATGTGACAAGGTATTGTTTTCTAAAGAACTCTTTACATTTTTCTAATGTGCTCCTCACTGATTGGGTGTTATGAAACTTGTTTCACAATTCATTTAAACCTTGGCAATAATTAACCTGCAATGCTAATGTTGCAAGTCAGTATCACTGTGTCTGCTAGCAGATGCCATTGAGAGGGCGGAGAGGCTATTCATTTTGGCAGAGGATGAGTTCATGAGGCACAGTTGCTTTAAATACTTCCATGATGAGTGAAGTTTTCCCTCCCCCAGTGCAGTGGTTTAGCAATGACAAAGAGAAACAGGTACATGTGAAAGGTATGCTAGTGTACTAAGCAAACATGTTGGTGTTCCTACCTTCATCCTGCAGGGAGGTTTCCACTGCAGGTTTTTTAGTCAGTAAGAGGAGTTTATTTCATGACTTCTGTAACAAACAAAACTAGCTCCAGCTGGCACATACTGTGCAGTCAGAAAAATCTACTATGCCTATTATAAGGGTGCATCTCCACAGTTTTGGCATCTTTTCCACACCACAATCTCTCAGCTCAAGGTATACGTGAAACACTACATCAAGCAGACAAGGAACAAAATCTTCCTAGTGCTATAATGAATTGAACTGCTGTCTCTTGAAAGAACAAGCCCTATGTGGATGGATTAATATTTAATGCCGAGGCCAAAGAAAAGCAACTTTCCATTAGGAATTTTGGCATTGTCTTGAAAACACTCTATCTGTAGCTGCTGGCAAACATGTCAAAGTGGCATGCCAAACAAGCTAAAAGATGCAAAACCGTAGCTTTGTGCCTTTCATTTCTGAAATTAAACAAACAAAACCAACAAACTATACCTTTGCACATTAATGGTTGTAGGAGCTTAACTGTCCAAGGAAGCATCAATGTCCCAGCCCACTGAGCCATGCAAGCTGAGCATAAGTCAGTGACTGTTAAGAACGTCACAGTTGTAAGCAAAGAGATTAAAAATTTCAAGATGCACTGCATGATTTATCTTCTCTTAAGAAGACAAGCTACCTAGAGAATAGAAGTACAGACAATAGTATGAAAAGTACAATGAGACAGGCTGAGGAGACACCATGTTTGTTCTGTGACATATTGTTAAAGAAAGCACTGAGAGGAAAAGGACAGGAAAGTTAATTCTGCAAGTAATTGAACAATGCAACAAGGATGCACAGAAACTCGAGCTCGTAGAGCTCTAAGACAGCAGTGCTGTTCTGTGCACCAGAACGCAGGCTTGGCCTTTCTCATAGGAAGAGATGGCTCTCATTCTGTTTTATCACCAGAAAAGATGGGACCTATTGCAATTAATATTCCTTTAGTGTTTCCTGTGTGGCATGGCAAACCGCAGGAGCTAGGTCTCATGATGTCCCCACACCACACAATACTGATAAGGAGAGGCAAATGTAGAAGGGAGAGAGCAGATGTAGAGGCTGAAGGTAACAGATAATATACCAAAGCTTTCTAGTTCCCTTCCATTTTTCTGTTTTGTTAAATAGCAAATTCTGTTGTGCCTAGTTGACGTGGGCTAGCGGTTGCATTTGTACAGAATCAGAAAGAAGTAGTTTGCGAAAGACATCTGGAGGTCATTTGGTGCATCCTCTTACGCTAAGGGCAAACTTCAAGGGTAGGTCAAGTTACTCAGGGCCTCATCCAGACAAGCATCAAGGAACAGTTGGGAACTGACTGCTCCCTTTGGGAGAGAAGCCAAGTACAGTAACAAGGCTAGCAGGGCAGGAGGAGCTTCACCAGCCAGGGACTGGTTCCACAGTACCCACATGAAGCAAGCAGGCCAGGCTCTGGACCAACAAAGCCCGTGGTGAAGCACAGCTGTGATGGAACTGGAGGCAAGTACACCTATGGCATAGATCTGATGGAGACAGAAGGCCCAGGCCTGAACTTACATGGAGCCCCTTGGCCCAGGGGCAGAGGGTGTGCAGGTGGAAGTGTCTCAGGTGAGGCTGGTCAGTGCAATTAAGGCCTATTCCTGCACTCAGGGTCCTGACAGCAAGGTCCTTTAGATATCACTAAGGATGGAGAAGGATGGAAGCGATAGCCGCCTTTGCTAGGTTTCTTCAAAAATGAGGATACTAAGCTAGAATAAGATCACTCTCCAAAGAGAGGAATTTCAGCTCTGCTGGTTGAGCAAATTAATCTAAAGTCTCAAAAGAAATTTGCCTAGTGTGGCCTTTACAACAATCCTGCTGGACAGTTCAGCAACTTTATATGGCATTGCTGGAGTTAAAACACATCATGTGGTTTCTTTGCATCTATTCCTTCCATAAATTCTAATCATTGACTATTGGTACTGGTCCCTCAGATAATCAGATCCCATTATCTTTTGAGGAGTTTCTCATCTAATGGCTTCTTCTTGCCTGCCTGCTATGTCTTGCACTTTGGAAACTGTCGACCAGTCTCAGTTACTGTCTAGAAAGGCAAAATCCCTATTCCAGACTCCAATGTCAGAGAGGTCCATGTGAAAAACACTGCATTGGCTAAGCCAGGTAAACACACACCTTTTTGCTTTGCTGCTTATCCATCTGATCTTTTCAACAAAATAGACAATATGCAGGTTTTCACACAGTAAACTGAAGCCACAAATTCAAGAAATGCTGCCGTCTGTCATAGCACCTTAGGAGTCTACCCAGCCTCACGGACTAAAAAGCACCATAAACTATCACCATGTAAATTAACAACAGGATAAAGTGGCCAACTCAGTCTGAGGATTTCTACAAAGCTCAGCCATGGAAAGCTTTATCAAACCAATAAAACTCTTGAGTTTTTCTCTTACTACAGAAGTCACAGGAGTTTACCGAAAGATAAAATTATGATGTCATGCAAAGCCTGCCCGTGAGCCAACAGCATTGCTCTGCTAACAACTCAACTAGAATCAAGATATGTATGCGCATTTAATGCAGAGACTCATTAAAGGATTACAAAGCAAATCTCAGTCTTGTTAGAAACCTGTGTTGTGATACCAGCACATGCTCTGGCATATCATTACTCAGTAAGCATGCTGGCATTGTAACGATATGTGACGCCCCTAATTTCCCCAGCCTTGGGTCAGCTAAGATTCATATACCTTCTGAATGGAGGAATAGTTGTTGAATCCAGTCGTGTTCTGAGCCTTTTATAAGTAAAAATACTTGCCACTGGTTTTGCAAATATGGTTCAATAATTATACATGCCCACCAGTTTTTTGTGATGGTATCCTAACATGCTTCATACTGTGGTGGATACAGCTTCCTAAGTCATTCCAGGAAAGGATCCTCCAGAATGCTCTCTATCAATGGTTTTGTTATTTAGAAAGAATGAGGAATCAACTGTGCTGCCAGATGCCATCTTGCAGTAGCATTCCACCTTCATACCAGTATATGCTCTTCTACCAGCATGCTCCGATCCTGGAACACTGTAGCCAACTTCTTTCATAACGGAGAGGTCATACAGGATTTCTGGAGCTGCTGCTGGGTATATCATATCCACAAAACAGTGTGACTACGCCGTTGTGGTCTTGTTCAGCCTGCCTAAAGAGTGCCAGTTCACTACTTGCATTGACTACATTGGTAATGACTCATCAGCTTTTCATAGGCTTCCATTTCTATCTGCTCTGAATACAAGACAGATGGACAATCTGATACTTTGCTTCAGGTATGTCTTAATGATCACCACAGATATGAAAAGCTACTGCAGCATCTCTGCAGAGATGCCCTAGGCATGAGCGCTTGGGCAATGGAAACTCTCTGGTGCTCACAAAGTTGGAGTCCATTGCGATGTGCTAACCTGAACTGTGTTCTAGATGACGGTGATAACAGGCTGTAAGGAATCAGGTGATGGCAGGTTGTGAACCCCCTCTCCTCTTGTTGAGGACAAGTAGTAAACAAACTAAGTCTTAGAACAGAACAGTACCACTTGGCATGGTCTGTGGGACTCTGGGAAACACTTGTTTGTACTCAGGAAATAAAAAGCACAGTGTAGCTGGCTTGCATTTTGGTCACAGTATGAGACAGAAATATTTGAAGAGTCAGGAAGGTCTGGCAAAGGTCAGACCAGGAAGGTGTCACACTCAACTTGGGTTACACTGCATCCTTTTTGGAATTATCGCTTCCCAAGATAAATGTTCACTTTCTGCAGTCCTGATCCTCAGATGTATTTATGGCTGCATTATAATGCCTTTCTCTGTTCGATTCAGATTACAAACATTTCCTCCCATTACTTATTATTGCAATCATTGTCACCCACAGACTTTACCAGAAAATCTAAATGGCTGATGAAAAAAGCATTAGAGCAAATCTTCCTTGTTCCCTGTCTTATGTTTTGTTATCTTTCTGCCTCTGCTAACACCTTGAGTTCTGTCAGGAAGCAGTTTTGAAATATATGGAAGGTATATGGAGTTAATTCCATAGAAATTTCCAACCAAATTTCAGCTGGTACCAAATCAAATGCCTTGGCTATTTTCATGTGGGCTGTAACACTAGAACAACTTAACTGTTCAGACATGTTATCTTGTCCCCCCAGATTTATACATCACAATCATCTTTCCTCAAAACAAAATTACCATTGAGCCAGTTAGCTCAGCTTTCCTGAGTCACTCTTTTTTCTATTTTTACTGATGACTCAATATTGGTAAGGACAATCATTCACTCTTTTGGAATTTTCCCAGTTTTTCAAGATTTCTAAAAATTTAGTATTCCTGAGACCGAGAAGTCACTGGCTAGCTTATTTTCAGTTTCATGTACATAAACTGCCTTAGTCCTGATGACTTGAAAACGTGTAATTTTAGTAAGATTTTTATTGTCAGTCACATAGACTATGATCTGGATGTATTAAGCATTTTTCTTTCCTTCTTTGCTATTACTGATTTTACTTTTTTTCCTGTGACAGTAACTGTATATTTTTTTTTATTTCTAGTATCTCAATAACATCAAAGACAATGTAAGTTTTTAAGGTACTGGTGTCTTAGTGACATCATTAATTTCCTTAGGCAGCTGTCTTGTTTTAAATCATAACATATTAATCGTCAGCATTAATTTAATCCTTTTTCTATTCTCGGTATGTAAACTAGCTTCATTATACTTTCACATCTCTTCATGTGTTCTGGTGGGGGTTTTTTTAGGGGCAAGGGGGTGTTCAGCACTCAGTAGAATATTCACCCCCCAAATCCACTTTTGTTAACAAAAGGAATGCTTTCTAACGGTCGATCTGGATATATCTGGTTGAATTGGTGATGCACCTGCTGCATTCCTATTTTGGCAAACAGAAAGATGGTGATGGTCCAGAGCTCTGTGTTTTCAGTGAATATCACAAACTGAAAGCTTTTTCTTTTATTTTTTTTTTTTTTTTAGAAAAACACTCATGTAATGTTATGATTCCAGCATTGTGCTTTTTAGACACAGATCTATATAATGTCTTAATCTTACTCTACTTTTGCTCTTTTTTTGTTTTGTAGTCTGTTGTTAAACCTGGCATGTATCACAACACTACTTATCTCATGCTATTTGAAGGGAAATGACAATAAATCAACATAAGAAGTGAGTTACTTTTCCCAGTCCCAGGTCCTCATTGTGCAAAAACTTTTAAGAGGCTCACAAATCACAGCTCTCAGATTACAGGGTGTCCCTGTAATTGGGGACAACACACAGCCCCGTATGAATTTACCATCCTTGCTCCACAGAACTGCACCTATTTGCCATCAGATGGCTCTCCGTGGCTACGACAGAGGAAAGAGGAGTTGGCAGAGGAAGTGCTGCCTCTGTTCATTGCAAGGCTGTTTGGTCCAAAGCTCCTCTTTCTTTGGCTCTTAGCTATTTTAGACAAAAAAATTTGCACCAGGTTGAAGTAAAATTGAAGGCTGCAGTCCTAATTTCTCCCCACTCAACCTTTTGCGCATGTAGTATGATACTGTATGATACAGTTTTCATCTTTATCATACATGAGTTTCTTTCAATAGACTTCTCCAGGCACCAGATGGATGGTAGTTAAAGAATGATCAGCTATTTAAAATTTTCTTCTCATGCTCATATGTGATCCCATGCCTTACACATTGCATGCTGTTCAGTCCTTGTTTTGAAGAGGCAACTGTTATTTTTTGCGTGTTTTAAAACTACATTTACTCTTCTAATTTATCATTGTACCTAGTTCCTTAGTGGCACTAATTTTGATAATAGTCTGTACCATGACAAAATGAGCTTTAACATTAAAAGTGCCCCAAAATACCCTTGCCTCTGCAGGTAACATCATTACCATATTGGAAATCTGCTATTGCTAGCCAAGACACCATTCCAGTCGCTTTCTTAAGCTTGGAAAAAGGCAGGGGGAAGATGTTGAGACACATCCCCAACACAGAAACTGCTTTTTCATGCAGCCACCGTTCTCGTTACTGTAGTTACACCCTGGTTTGAATGGGGGTGGCAGTGGAAGCTCATACCAGATATCAAAATGCTACCACGCTTCTCTCCCTCCCCTTTGCTTGCTGCCCTACCACCTCCACATCTGCCACTCTGCTGCCCACCTTTGATGGCCAGAATCACTTCCTCCACCCCCTTCTTTGAAGGCCTCTACACTGTGAGACAGACTGCAGTGTTGGGTAGAGATCTTCCATCCCACCGAGGTATGGGACCCCCACAAACCCACCAGAGTCCCCTTCCAAAAGGCATCCATACAGACTGACGTCAACAGAGTCTTTCTGTCCTGTTCCAGCACTTTGCTGGGAAGGTACAATAGCAGGAGACAAGAAAAAGGCCCGTGGCTTCCAAGCCTGTTTTCTTTACTTTTGGAGTGGAGATGCTGCAGCCTCCTCTGGGAAGGAAGTTTAAGGTAACCACTAGCGCTCCATCATCAATATTCCGTCTGATACACTGCCCATCCACTGACTCATGGAATCAGCTTACACGCTGACTCCAGCCTGAATCACCGGGCCTTCGGCTGTCCCCTGCGACCCCAGGGCTGCTGCGCAGGAGAGCAGATTTCTGGGAACCGTCCTCATCTCCTGGTAGTCCCAAAGCACACAGTGGACCTTCTCCTCCGCTCGTCCAAAAGGTGACCTGCAAAGCTCCTGCTTGGCCCTTCTGGATGCTGCCATCCCTTTAGAGACCTGGGGGCTCAGGGCCCTACCTTCTCCGGCTCTGGTTTCCTTGGGAAGCCAGTTTCTGTCAGCCGCGACCTGAGGAGCCGCGGCCTGGTGGTCCCGCTGCTGCAAGGCAGGGCCCGAGAACGAGAGGAAGCGGGTTTATTTGTTTTGGGTTGGTTTTTTTTGTGCCCAACAGCCATAGCTGAAACCCAGCAGAAGAACCCGGGGCAGCTCTCCACACACACACACGCTCGGACACTCGCACACGGGAGCCGCTTCCCCCGCGGCACCACCTCGACTTCAACGGCGGACGCTTCTCGCCGCCAGCGCCCCGCCGCTCCTCATCCCCCCCCGGGCGGGAAGGCAAAAAAAACCTCCCACCGACCTTGCCTCCGTTCCGAGCCGGGGAGTTACGCGTGTGTAGACCAGAGCCAGCCACGTCGTGCCACCCCCTTCTTCCTCCTCCTCCTCCTCTCTTTCTTTCTTTCTCCTTTTCTTTCTTCCTCCTCGCCCCCCGGGCCCCTTCCTCTCAGGGCCGCGGCCGCCTCCAGTCAGGCGGTGGAGGGGGCGGGAACCGGCACCGAGCCGCCGCCGCCGCCCCCCCCGCTGTGTGAGGAAATGGCTCTCACGTGAGGGAGGCGGCAGCGCCCGGCTTTACCCTGCCCGCTGCCCGGGGAGGAGGAGGCGCCAGCGGGTCCCGGGGCTCGTCGGCGCCATGCCGACCAGCTTCACGGTGGTACCGGTGGAAGCGCAGGGCGAGGAGCGGGAGCCGGCGGAGCGCGATGGGCAGCGGCAGGAGGAGGAGGAGGAGGGAGAGGAGGAAGACGACGAGAGGGAACGGGGCTCCGGTGAGAGCTGAGGCGGCGGGAGGAGGGGGGGGGGAGAGCGCCGGCGCTTTGTGAGCGGAGGAGCGGGGGCCGCCGCGTGGGGCCGGCCCCCCGTGGTGGGCTGCGGCGGGGCCGCCTCGCCTGTGGGCAGCGGGCGGCGCCGGGGGCTACCTGGCCAGGTGGAGCGGCGCGCCTCCGGGAGAGGGCGAAAGTCCGGCGCCTGGGGTGGCCGAGAGCCGGTTTCTCTCTCGTTCCCGAAGCCGCCGTCGCCGCCGGCCGGGAGGAGGAAGCGCTGCCGGCGGAGGCTGCGGCCGGGGGAGCGGGGCGGGGGCGGGCGCGGCGCCGTGGGTCCGGCTGCCGCTTGTGAGGAGGAGCGGGAGTCGCCGGTGCCGCCGGCAGCCCCGCGGGCGGGCGTGAGAGTCCCAGAACCGTGGCTCGGGTTGGGAAAGCCCTTTGGGGTCACCGAGCCCGACCGTTAGGCTGGGTGTCGAAGCCGAGTCCTGCAGGAGCTCCCGGGGGAGAGCGGTGGGAGCGGAGGGAAGGTCCGGGGCCGCGGAGAGGAGCGGAGCCGGCCGTGCGCTCGAGCCTTGGGTCCAGTGGGTGTTTGCTGCCGGAGGGCGAGGTGTCGGAGCCTTGCCCCCCTGCTAGGCCTCGTCCCCGGACCCCCCCCCCCCCCGGGGGGGAGCAGGATGAAGCCCGAGGTGGAGCTCGGGCAGCCGGCGTGAGGGTCTGCCTGGTCCGGGCAGCCCCCTCCGCGGCGGGGTGGGCGTCTGTGGGCACGGGGTGGCGGGGAAAGGAGCGGCTCTGTCGGCGGGACGGTGAGGCAGCGCTGGGGAAGCGGTAACTCCTTCGTAACTCCTTAGTAACTCCTTCTGCCTTCGGCTCAGAACCCCTTAAGGCTTCCTCTTTGCGAAGCGCGTCGCAGCGGCACGCTGCTAGCGCTACCCGAGCTAGTTGGGTCTTGCACGTTGTTTTGGAGGCCGTGTTAGCAGTCGGTCTCATTCTTAATGCTGCTTTGGGGTGGGTGGGTTTGTTTTTCTTTTTTTCAGATGTAGATGATCATAGGTGAAAAGATGGGTTTTTGTAAAAGGCGATTCCTCGTAATGGCGGCTTCTCCTTTTTGTGGTTTCGGTCGTGGGTAAATAAGGGTAATGCCGTTGGATGTGAACGTAAAGAGATGACAACAGATATTTGACAAGCTTAATGTAGTTACATTAATTTCTCTTTGCATAAAGGTTCTTTAGGAAGATGATCCAGTAAAACACCAAGCTGACAAAGCTGGGTTGTTTCCTCCCAGAGCTTTCTCCCCTCAAGCCCCTACCTACCCGTAAAAAATACGTACAACATGTAGTTTCATTTTCTTTGGTACAGTCAAGCGATGAGCAAGTGCTCTAAGAACTGCCAAATTGTTTTTTTTTTCCCAAACTAAATGGAATAGAAAAACCAAAATAGTATAAGCTGTGGCAACAGTTGTTTTCCTGTACTGGGTGGATGACAGCAGTACAGCATTAATCTGTCTGGGCAGTCTTCCTTATGGTAGAAGAGCTAGTCAGAAAGGCAGGGAGTGTGGTGTTTGGTCAGATGGCATCTCAAAATACTGAACATATATATACAGGCATAGTTAGACAGGAATTGTTAGACCACGCGTATATATAAAGCATCTGGAAGGCTTGGAACATTTGGAAATCTTGGGCGGGTGAGGGGAAGAGTGGAACTGGCACTCTCGTAGTGGCTTATTTCTAACCTTTAGGGTTGTGATGAAGAAAAAAAATAACTAATTCTTCATGCAGTTAAGTAGAATTTGTGTGGACTAGCAGTTACATTTGCAAAATATGTTTACTGTATATCTAATATATCTACTGTTCTGGATCTGTGTCACTTGAGTGGATGAATTTATGTATGACTTTTCCTGTTAATGTGCCTGTAAAATAAGGAGTAGAGAGAAAAACACTAAAAAAGGGAAGGCATTGACTTGTAAACAAGGTATAGTCAGAGAGCTCCGATTTCATTAAGAGATTAAACGCTATACTTGGGCACAGAGGTTTGGGAAATGAACGACATACTTAATGTTGCCTCAGGTGTTATATGGATGTTTGTGGTATGTAAAACTGTAATGCTTAAAATTAAGTTAATGCTGTGTAATCAAATAATTCTCTTTGACTCATTCTTCTGAAAACGTTAAAGAATTCTGAAATACTAGTACAGCTAAAAACTGTTCTAGATAAGCCCATCTAAAAGCCTGCTGCTCAGAGAAGCTTGCCTTTCTCCCTGCTCTAGCCTTGAGAAAAAGACTAGGGAGTAAAACATTTCCTTCCCAGCCTTCCTCCACATCCCTGGGTTCCCTTCCTTTTTCCTGTGCTTGACCTTGGTGCTCGTCAGAGGCTTCACTGGGCTGGTTCAACGTGCTAAACTGGCAGAAAACACAACTCCTCCAGAGGGAAAAACATGCTTCCCCTGTTTTGGAGTTGAGGTGAGTGCATGCTGCAAAAAGTCTGAGAATGGCTAGAGTTGTATCAAGGCGGGAGGGGGGTAAAGCTGAGGGTGGAAATAGAAGTAAAAAAAGAGGGAGAAGGGGAACTTCCCCTTTGGCTCACCCTTAGCCTATATAGCTCAGCATGTAATTTTGTTCCAATTTTTAAGGAATCTAGAATTTTGTCAATTTTGATTGAATTGTCCAGCTTAAAAACCAAGTAGCTGTTCTGAAACTTCCTTGACTGCACTAGTACCTTTTTAAAAAAAAAAAACAAACCCAAACAAACAACAAAACAAACCACCACACCCCAAACAAAAAAAACAACTGACAAACTGAAAGAGCACGAAGCATCCCCCACCGCCACCCTCAAACCCACAACATTGTTTTTTGGAGGAAAGGAGACTGTATGCTGTTAAGCTATTAGATTGCCAGTAAAGTAGTTCTGGTATGTTAGTAGCAAGGCACTTGTCAAAGGGGATAAATGCAAAGAATAGTTGATATTATTCTTATCTGACACTCATCTATGTGATAATGGGGTAAGTTGGGTTGTTCTTACTCTATGCTCTTCACTCCTTCATAATCATCTGAAATTCTGTAGCCTTGTATTTTCTGGTGATGTGACACCCTCCCATGTGTGAAGGAAGGAAAGACCTGGGTCGGTGGCTGTTTGGCTGGATTATAGCACTGGCCAAAGTAGAACTTGGGAAGAGTAGGGAGGCAGAGTGGAAATGAATGCTTGGATTGAACAATATAGTTGAGGGTTGGAGCCTGCTGACTCAAATATGCACAAAGTGGCAGAAAGCATGTGTGCCTGTGTCTTTTTTTAATGTGTTCATAATACAGTACAAGGGAAGGGTAGTCAGGAAATAGTAACTGGTTGCAGAAGAGAAGGAAACGGGAGTCTGTTGTAGGCAGTAATGGATGAAGTTTTATGAGAAATTCTGGCTTTGATTTTTATTGGCTTTTTTGTTTTCTTCACATGTGTTAGTAGTGACTGTCTATTAGATAGACCTGTCAAAACTTTGTGAAGTTGATCAAATCTCTATTTCATTACAGCTCTCCATGTCAGGTATTTCAAAGCGTAACTAGTATTTTTAGCATCCCATAGTATTATTTACCTAGCCACAGCAGTGTCTTATTTAGAAACCAATATGAGGACTAACTCCTACAAAATCTTTTTAAATTGAAGACCCTCAAATACAAGGAATATCAATGGCAAACCTGGTCATCTACCAAGAAGTCATCATGTAACTAATGAAGCACAAATACTGTGAATTTCTGTAAAATGTTAATTCCTGGAAAACCAGGAAACAGTTGAGGCAAGTATCTATATATGCAGTGAAGGGAAGACAGGCTAATCTGAGATGTCTGGTGTATTTTCAGTTAGCTTCTGCTCAAACACAGAACCAGGATGTAGTTCAGTATTTACTGTACAGATAAATACAGTATTACATGTTCCCCTTCATCCTGTTGCAGTTTGTCCAGTTTTCTGTACCCTGACAGAATGCAAACTGATGTCTTCGCTTATTTTTTTTTTTAATCTGCACAGGTTAGTTATCCCTCTCTGCCCTATTCATGTGCTTAGCCAGTAGTGTGCACAGTGTTTCCAGTACGGGCTAAAGGCTCAGGTCTAGAGATATGCATGGGAGCATGGGTTGGCAAATATGATACTGTTTTCCACATGCTCTTCCAGGCTCCAATAACTTCTGGGTCAGAAAAAGATGAGCCTTCTATGAAACTGGATTTATTTCTCATTTTTCGGTGAGTTTAGATTTTTAGATTAAGTTCTAAATTTGTTTGTATTCGAAATACACTCAGCGAATTTCTGTTCCATTATGTTTTTGGCACGTCAGAAACTGTGGCAGCAAGATCTGCTGCTCAAAGGCAAATTACCTCTTGTTTGTTTGTTTTCCGATCCAGTCATCAGATTAAAGGCATCAAATCATGCTAATACTTGTCAGGTCCCTTTCCACATTACTCAAGATTTTTATAAACCTTGTCCCATCTTAACCCCATCACCTTTTTTCCAAACTGAAAACTCTTTATTTAGTCATTCTTTACAAGGAAGCTATTTGTTACTTCTTGTTCTACTTTCTGTCTTTCTCTGAACTTTTTCCACTTCTGTTCATTTTGAAATGGGGGAAGTTCTACAATTGCACATGATAATCAAGTTGTGAACAAACAGTGATTTCTGCCCCCCCTTGTCTAACATGGACTTCTTTCCCTTTTTGTTCCTGATGTTCAGGCTGTGGTGTGAAAAGTGATTATTGATCTGGTGTTTTTATGAAACAAATCATAACCAAAGTACCTCATTCATGTGAGGTAATGAGCAGTTGGAGCCCAACTGATGTAGGATTGTTTTCCTTCATGTATGTACACATCTACTCTTAAATTTCTACATCGAATTTTTCCTGTTGGTTTAACATTCATTTAGTCTTGGAGACCTGCAGCTCTCCACTGTTGGCCTGTGCCTTGACTGTCCTAAATAACTTGAAATACTTTCAAACTGTCACATCTCTGGTCACTTCATGTTTTTTATTTTTGTTGCTGTTTTTTACTACTGTGCAGAACAGCGTATGTCCCAGTAGAATTTCAATGACCACTTCCATCTCTGAGAATAGACTGTATTTGTTTTCTGTTTTCTTACTCAGTTATTTACCTATGGCTTATCTAATATCTTCTCTTTTATTCTATGGCTGCTTTATTTCCTTAAGTATGTTCAGAGGACTTCATCAGAAGTCTTTTGGAGATCTTGGCGGACTGTATGAATTAGGTTTCTGTTATCCATGTGCTTGTTGATCCTTTCAAAGAACTCTTTCAGGCATGTGGGACAGAATATCCCTTTACAGAAGCCACATTTGTTTTCCTCCTCCGCCACCCCAATGTCATGTTGTATAATACAACATTCGACTGGAAAATATTATTCCTGTTGCAGATAAATGCATATCTGACGTTTGATCACAGGCACGGGAGTTAGACACAGGGATTTTCTTTGCTCCGAGAGGTATTGGCTGTCCTGATGTATGTCCGGCTCTGACAGGGTGCTCTAATTGATCCTTTCACTGTTTAATATAGCTATATGTATCACTGTGAATATAAGTGTTTCTGTTAGCTATTGATAGCTCTAAGGGAAATGGGGGCAAATAAAGGAGGCAGAGTTAAGGATAATAAACTAAATAACTGTGGAGTAAGTGGTCACTTAGAATTTTGTAACTGTTTAAACATTCCTTTTAGACTGTTGCAGTTTTGACCTTTTTTGGTAAGGAGAGAACCTTCATGCTTGAAATGGGCAGCAAATTATCATTTATACTCCATTGTGTTAATTTCATGTGAATGAAATGCTAACATTCTCTTGCTGTACTTATTGCCTAAGAGCTAAATGTAAATAACACTAGTCATAAAACAACTTTAAAGTAGAATATTCCCGGAGAAAGTAACATCAAATATAGTGATAACAACCCTCATAATTTTAACTTCTCTGATCCTGTAATGAAAATACTGTTACTGAGATTTTTTTGATCGTGATTGCTGATTCTTCTGTTGGTGATAATACTTTTGCAGCCATCAGAATATGGTGAATAAAGGTCTTCTGGTATAACTGGTTTTTACTGTTTTTCATAACAGAACTTTGCTTGTAATGTTTTGTTATCTTACAAACTTAAGATGGCTGTTACTGTGTTAAAAGCTCACAGGTAAGCATCGTAAAGACTACTTTTGGTAAGGGATATAGTTTGTTACTGCATAGCAGATCTTATTAGCTGCTGCTGGGGGAAAAAAAGTATTTCTATTCTCTCCAGTGCTACTGCTTGTGAACTGTTTTAGGGAGCCAAATCGGCAGGAAACTAGCTACGGCAGAAAAACAGTTGTTTTTAAAAAGTTGTTTTAAGAGGCTTTATTTCCTTGAATCAGCTCATTGCAGAACAACGGTGGTGTTCCACCCCCACCCCAACACAGAAAACCACCCCTTTTGGCAGCACTGACCTGATTAATTTTTCCTGCATCTTTGAACTATGTTGTTGCTTTACATAAAAATAGCATGGGGAATGAAACAATTGGCACTTTAGATTGCTCTTTAGATTAATGAACTATAAAATGTTATCACAGGGAACTTATTTTCTGAATCTGAGTAGAAATATTGAGGGTTCCCCCCTTAAAATGTGTTGCTTGGTTTAAATGAGTTCTCCTACCAATTTTATTTTTTTTCTACACAATCTTTTTGTGGCTTATGTGGTGGGTTTTGCATAATCAGATAGTATTTCTTTTCCTACTTGATTCAGTGTACCAGTTGAACAAGGAGCATTTCTGGTATACACTATAATTTGTATAACTGCAATTATTTGTATGCCCTGGCTTCGTAAAATGTCCAGACGGTAGCTAGCAGAATTTTAATTCTGCTAATAGTGTAGCTTTTCCTGTCAGGTTTCTATTTACCTTCCCCTACCCCAAGGTAATAGGAGTACTTCATGTTTGGAGTATGTTTTCCTTGGCTTTTTGCACCTTTGGTGCAGTGGTGACAGTGTCATGATTTAACCCCAGCCGGCAGCTCAGCCCCACACAGCCGCTCGCTCACTCCCCCCACAGTGGGATGGGGGAAAGAATCAGAAGGATAGAAGTGAGAAAACTCGTGGGCTGAGATAAAGACAGTTTAATAGGGAAAGCAAAAGCTGCGCACACAAGCAAAGCAAAACGAGGAATTCATTCCCCACCTCCCATGGGCAGGCAGGTGTTCATCCATCTCCAGGACAGCAGGGCTCCAGCACGCCTAACGGTGACTTGGGAAGACAAACACCATCACTCCCAATGTCCCCCCTTTCCTTCTCCTTCCCCCAGCTTTACATGCTGAGCATGACATCCTATGGTCTGGAACATCCCTTGGGTCCGTTGGGGTCAGCTGTCCTGGCTGTGTCCCCTCCCAACTCCTTGTGCCCCCCCAGCCTCCTCGCTGGTGGGGTAGGGGGAGAAGCAGAACAGCCCTTGGCTCTGGGTAAGCACTGCTCAGCAGTAACCAAAACCTCCCTGTGTTATCAACACGGTTTTCAGCACAAATTTAAAATGTAGCCCCATACCAGCTACTGTGAAGAAAATTTACTCTATCCCAGCCAAACCCAGCACAGACAGCAAAGACAAATTCAGTGGCAAAGGTGTCATCACTCTCAGCAGTGGTTGTGAACGTTTTTTCCTTCCCTGCTGAAAGAAAAATACATGGTGAAGTGCATTGGGTGTATGTGGCAAGGTTTTGGCAGCGATGGGGCTGCAGGGGTGGCTTCTGTGAGAAGATGCCTCCATGGCAGACAGAGCCAGTTCTAGCCAGCTCCAAGACAGACCGGCTACTGGACAAAGCTGAGCCCATCGGTGATGTTGGTAAGAAGGGGTGTAAAAAAAAAAAAAGGCTGTGCAGCAGCAGCTAAGAGAGAGGAGTGAGAATATGTGAGAGAAACAACCCTGCAGGCCCCCAGGTCAGTGCAGAAGGAGGGGCAGGAGGTGCTCCAGGTGCCAGAGCAGAGATTCCCCTGCAGCCCATGGGGAAGACCATGGGGTGCAAGTTGTCCTCCTGCAGCCCATGGAGCAGATATCCACCCTGCAGCTCATGAAGGACCCCATGCCGGAGGAGGTGGATGTGCCCTGAAGGAGGCTGTGACCTGTGGAGAGCCCACACTGGAGCAGGCTCCTGGCAGGACCTGTTGCCTGTGGAGAGGAGTTGATGCCGGAGCAGGTTTTCTGGCAGGACCTGTGACCCCATGAGGAGATCTGTGCTGGAGCAGTCTGTTCCTAAAGGACTGCACCCCACGGAGAGGACCCATGCTGCAGCAATACTTGGAAGAACTGCAGCCCATAGGAAGGACCCTATATTGGAGAAGGTCACGAAGGACTGTCTCCCATGGGAAGGACCCCACGCTGGAGCAGGGAAAGAGTGAGGAGTCCTCCTCCCTCTGAGGAGGAAGGAGCGGCAGAGACAAGGTGTGAGGAACTGATGGTAACCCCCATTCCCTGTTCCCCTGCGCTGCTGGGGGGAGGAGGGAGAGAAAACTGGGAGTGGAGTTGAACCTGGGAAGAAGGGAAGGGTGGGAGGAAGGTGTTTCTAGATTTGTTCTTATTTCTCATTATCTTACTCTTTTATTAATTGGCAATAAATTAAATTAAATTCCCCAAGTTGAGTCTGTTTTGCCCATGATGGTAATTGCTGAGTGATCTTCCTGTCCTTTTCTTGACCCGCAAGCTTTTTAATCTTATTTTCTCCCCCTGTCCTGTTGAGGAGGGGGAGTGATAGAGCGGCTTGGTGGACACTTGGTGGCTAGCCAAGGTCAACCCACCATATGAACTCTATGAAATTCACAGTCTCTGATTTCATATGCAAATTTTCAAGTAGTTGCAAAATTGGACGAAGTTTTGATGCACTAAGTTGTGCAACACTAGGTTCTTGCTATGCTGCCCTGACCCTGCTTTACAAGAGGTATAACTGTTTCTTTGGCAGCTTTTCAACCCTCAAAATTGCAGTCCTTGAGTTTTAGGGCATCAAAAGTGTTACCTACTTATTTTTAAAGGTCTGACGGTAATCTTCAGAAATGGATCCGTGAGCAGTTAGTAGTATACAAACTTAAAAGATGGTTCCTGAATAACTTTGCTCTTGAATCACAGCTATAAGAAAGCATGGCTTAATAAAGTCTGTGTTAATTGGACAGTATTTAGTATCTGCTTCTTGACTTCAATGGCTAGCATTCTTAATTAGGCACCTTAATTAGCTGTATCCTTTAGCTAACTCATAGCAACCAAAAATAAGCAGCATTCAACCTGTTTAGGAAATCATTCTGGGAGCCTTTGGGAGACGAGATGTTGACTGGTAACTGCTTTGCAAAAATGAAATTTTTTCTTAAACTCGTGTATCTTCTGGAAAAAAAAAATCCTTTCTCTTTTTGGAAGAAGAAATGAAAAACTTGTTCTGTTTGTTGCCTTCTGACAAGGGGCACACAAGTTTGAAACTCTTTTTAAAATTAAAAGCATCTTCCTACAAGTTTACTTTTTGAAGAGGATAGAACCTTTTAGCAGATTAGTTCCAGTCTTGAAGAATGGGAAGCTTGCGTATTTTTCATCTAGCTTCAGAAAGGAAAGTTTAGAACATCCTTGAAAATATGTTGGAACTTCACTTTGTTACCTGTAGAACTGTCCTGATAGAAAATTAGCAGGGCATAAACAACCTAATAGCTTGCTGCCATTGATTAGTGACCAGTCCTATCTCTATCCCTCTACTGGCCTTTCTTGCTTTGTGGAATATCTGCTGAGGACTTGCACAAACAGCTTTATTTTGCTAATGAGGAGCAAGAAGCAGTACCTGGGGAGAAAAAAAAAAAAGAGAGAAAAAAAAAATGGGGAGGTACAGGATGCAGGCTTTTTGCAGCATCAGTGGGTTAAAGCAGCTCTTTTGGGCTCTGATAAGCACCAGAGCTGGTTCTAGGAAGGAGGAACTTTGGGAAATGGACTTGGAAGGAGCCTTCAATCCTTTCAGCCTTTCCACAGTTGACCATGCTTGTGGCATAAGTATTAGGATCACAGAGAAAAGTAGGTTTTGGATGTGATTCAAAGATTTGACGTCAGGAACTAGTCTGTTCTAAGCAGTAACATCAATTTAATAGAATTGAAACAGTTTGTATGAAGTTGTTTAAGGCTGGTATAGAATGTGTGAAATAGATTAATGCATAAACTAGAAAACAACGATGTCTGTAATTTGAAAGAGAAGTAAAAAATTATGCAGCCAGTCTTAAAGAGGACCCCTTTATAATTTCAAAATACTTCTTTTTAAAAAGAGTGCTTGCAAAGTTACTAGAATTATGTTTTAAGGTGTTTTTTATCTGTTACATCTTAAGTACAATTAACGCAAGCTTTTTCTACATAAAAATCAATGTTTAGCAACTATACTTATGGTTAAGTTGCTTAAGATCTGCTAATTTGTACTTGATGCGTAAAATTGGCTTTTTTAATAGTAGATAGATCTTTGGAATAGGTTAATGCTACCTGTTGCTAATGTGTACTGATCTGCTTAGTGGGAGTATTTTAAAGTGAATTTATTTGATGGAAAGAAAACTTTAAATGTACTTATTAGGCCAAGACCTGGGATGTTTTAGTGACTTGACCCTGCCCATTTCACTAAGCATGGTGTTTATTGCTGACGGAAATCCTTCGGCTTAATTCTCTTTAGAGAGTTCTGTGACTGTCATGTAGTTTGGCTGTGTCATGTGCATGCTTCACACTGCATGAAGCCTTAATGACTTGTTTCAGGATTAATCCAATACTAGTAAGAAACAGGATTTGAGGTCTTACACAAAGCTGAGAGGAAGCAACTGTCAGTTTCCTGTTTCAATTCGTGATACGTGAAGAATCAGTGGAGGGGAATGACTTGATTTTTTTTTTTCTTAATCATGAGTGAACAAGACTATGAAGAAAGCGGGCCAAATCCAAGTGAGTCTCTTCAAAAGACAATACCATTGTTCTAATGACTTTTTTATTGGAATAGCAGGTTCTGTGCTTCCAGCTATATTATAAAGAGCTTTTGCAGTGTGTTTTCGTTAGAAGTAGACTGTGCTTGATTATAATAGTAGCCTAAGTAAGGGAAAACTAAAATTTAGTGATGTTGATAACGTAAGTGATGGATGTAGTACTAGAGTCCTCCATTATGTAAAGGGGTTTACAAGGAGCTTAAGTACACCTTGTTCTGCTTTTCAACATAACTTACTTAAATTATGCTAGTCATTGATAAAAATAATGCAAGAAATTTGTGATGTAGTACATATATTTAGACATTTCTTTACCAAAAAGACCAATAACCTGCAACTTTGAAGTAGATTGCACTGCATTCTTAAACCAATCTGATGCAAAAATTCAGAGGCAAGATGTGTTCAGGCAAGGTTATTGATGCCTCTTCATAATTTGAATTAAAGCAAGGTAGTGTCTTTTGAAAACTTGAGTTTGTTAGAATTTTAAAGATTACTTCTGTATATTTTTGGGTTAGGAGTGGTAAGAAACTAAATTTTTAAGATTGGGTTCTCTTTAGTTGCCTGTCAATCAAAAATTTGGACATACAGGAAGTAAATATGCACGATAGAGAAGATAGAATTACAGATTTTGCCACAGGCAGTTTTCTAGGATGTGAAACTTGCGTACGTCAGTCTTAGTGACTTCTAAACTTTATGTATTTTTACCTTAAAAAGTTTATTTACATTAACAGTAAATGCTTGTTTACCCTTGGGCAAAGATAAGGATCTTATCTTCATATTCTCAGTTTGTAATGGTTTGTTCTTAATGTGACTGAATAATAACTTAATGAAAATGTTACCATAGTTTTTTATTAAAAACTGTTATTTTTCACCTGTATCTGGCTAACTGGAACCTACTTCAAGGTACATGGGCTGTGATTAAGAATTGCCCTTTGGAAACTATGAAAGGTTAGGACTTTTCTGTGAAGTATTGCTCTTCAACTGCATTTTGCTTTAGACAGCAGCATATAAAGTTAGAAATTTCTAGTGGGAAGCAAAACTTTCTAGTTTTACACATGTACTTGTTTAGAGAACAGCTATACCTTATCATAGCCAAGCTACCTTATTTGAGGCCATGTGGTTCAGAAGTTTTAGATCATTCTTACGTCTTTGAATACCAGTTGTATTCTTTTGCCATATATTTTGTCATTTATTTTTCAGATAGATGTTAAACTCTTACAGCGTGACAGGAGACATAGATGCTTGCTTTTTTGGACAGAATGTGTTTGATCAGAAAAGCAAATAGGAACATTTCCTGAATGTGAACAATATTGACAGACGTAGTGTAGGACAGCGAGGAAGCAGTGAATCTGGAGAGGATTTAGGGGTCAGACTGGAATAGAATAGCATGAGCTTGGTTTAATGCTGTGGTAAAGAGGGCTAGCCTGATCCTTGGAGTAGAGAGGTGATGATTATACTTCTGTAAATAGCATGCTTGAGACTGGTGTTAGAAGGCTGTATTTGATTTTTAAAGTTTGAAAAAAAAATTTTTGCATAACTTAAACTGGAGAGAATGTTGCCACAAAAATTATTAACATTAGGAAAATGTTTTATGAACTTAACTGTTTCAGTTTTTCAAAAGGAAGCTTGAGATGATTTGATAAGTATAGTTACCTTCAGAGATAGAAAATACTAAGTGGAAGTGGTTAAATTTCGAAGGTGTACTAGAATGTTATAGGTAGGAGTTTGAAAAGAGCCAAATTTAAATAGGAATAAGGAACAATTTGAGATTTTTACAGTAATTAAAAAACATTTAATCTTTATAAAGATAAATTGATAGGCTTTTTTCTTATTTCCATTCAAAAAACATCAAGAGATACACTGGTCAAATTTCAGTATGCATTTTCAAAGTCATAGAGCCTAATGCAGAAATGAAATTCTGTAGCCAGTGGAAAGACAGGAAATCAGATTAGATGGTCTAATATTTTTGTCCTTAATCTCTTGAACAGGCATCCTAGTGCAAATTTAGGATCACTTAAATGATCATTTCCTTCTACTCCAAGCCCTGCTCTGCCACTTTCCCAAAGACAAGACACCTGTAACACATTTTTTTTTTCATACTCTACCTCATTTGATTTGGGGTGGCGGGGCAGGAAAGGGCAAAAACCAACCACTATAGTTCTATGTTGTAGTAATGTTGGCATTAGTGCTATGGAAGTGGCGTTGCTTATGCTGATTGCTCATTCCTACACCGATGGTGTCTCTAGTGACAGCACAAGCATTTGTATAGTGAACACACAAACTCATCTGGATTAAAGGTATCGGAAAGAATAAAACCAAAAGCAAAACAACCCCATCCCAACTGGGCATTAAGTGCACACCACTGTTGCATTTATAATAGTTCTGTTTGTGTGAGGAACAGTGTGAGGATACAGACACACAAATGGGTGAGTAGTTAAGTGTGAGAGGGGAACTAGAGGGCCACCTCTTTGGTGGCAAAGGTGGCCTCTGCCTGTTTAACCTATACTGTTGGGTTCTGTCTGTCTTGGTGTAAAATGGACCGATCTGGATCAGCTTAGAAATTTTTAACTGGTAACATACCTTAAAGTATTACACCTGTCAGAGTTTGTGAGGACCACTGCTCTGAAACTTCTGAGGAATATGAATTTGAACAAAGTGCTGTCTTTTGCCTCTATGACCAACACTTTGAATTGTGATATGCAGACATATTTCTGATGTAAGTTTTGTTTGGTGTGTGGAAATGTTAATGAGAAATCATCAGATGACATTGGTGGCTCTAAACTCGAGGCTAGCACAACTCTGGGATGGTTTGTGATAACTTGCGTGGGTTACACTGCATTGGCAGTTGCAGGGCTAGGGCGTGTGGGAGTGCACATTGTGATCATCTGCGTGAACGCTCTGAATATTGCCTCCCGAACTTGAGAGATGTCTCCTACCTTCTCTGCTTGCAGCTGTAGATCTCATGTAGAAAAGATGATGTAATTTGTTGCAGCTAATTTCTGTGTAAATATAGCTACACCCATCACAGGTGCTTGAGTATCTGTAGAAATCAAGATTAGGAATTGTTGCATGATCTGTCAACACAGAAAATACCAGACACGCTTCTAGGAAAGGTATGTTAGTGATGGCTTTAGTTTGTCCACTGGTCCATCAGTAAGCACAAAGTTGTGAACATTCCATAGCAGATTAAAACAGTAATAATAACAATAATTTTAAAAGTATCTATTTGAGGGGGAAAAACATTTATTTCTAGAGCTTAGTCTTTGATCACCTTATGTTGGCTGGAATGGAGTGTCACATCAACAGGTGGGGTTTTTTTTGTGTGTGTTGCAAGACAGAGGAAACATTAGACCATAATCAAGCCCACAAGATTTTTTTTGTTGTTGTTTTATTTTGCCTTTCTTATGGATCTTTTAATACCAGTGGTGGTCCAAGATGAAATACTGGCTCAGATGGACTACTAATCTAGTCCAGATTTAAGATTTTTGCCTGTAAACCCTCATAACTTGAATTACTTTCAGAAATCAAGCAACAGGAAGCATGGATTTTCAGAGTGCTTTGGTTGAGGAGTTTTAATTGGATTCCAGAAGACATGTGCAGCTTAGAGGAATGTCTAGAACTACATTGGAAGTCATAATTTTTATTGTATGTTTAACTCGCCTCCACAACTGAGAAGAGTTTGAATTGTTGCAATTTCAAAGAAGCCTGAGGGAAAGGTGATTTGTTGTCAAGCACTGGAACAGGCTGCCCAGGGTAGTGGTTGAGTCATCGTCCCTGGAGGTATTTAAAAGACGTGTAGGTGTGGTGCTTAGGGACATGGTTTAGTGATGGACTTGGTAGTGTTAGGTTAATGGTTGGATTCTGATCTTAAGGATCTTTTTCAACCTAAAGGATTCTATGATTTTATTATCTTTAAGCTTTCTCACAGAATTCAAGAGAATAGGGTTAAAACACAAAGCTGTAAATGACTTGAGACTTACTAGTGGAACAAAGTACCTATTCCATGTTACCTCAGTGGAAGCAACTGAAATATTTTTTTTCTATTTGCACCAGAGGTGATATTTACAGCATTTGTGAAAGGTGTAAACCCTGTCTTTTCTTAGTTCTGGTTTTCCAGTGAATCCCTTCTTTCCAAGAAGGGATGAGCTAAGGATTGGGATAGTAGCTTATTTCATTAACCTCACCATAGTTGCTGGCTGTGTGTTGAGGTCCTAAAACTAGTTCTTTCTACTGGAAATGGTGTAATACATCTCAAATTGAGTTATATGTTTGTGAGGCTCACAGTATTTCTAAGCATATTAAATAAGCATACTCCCAAAGGTGTTGTTTTTTAATTTACAGTCAATATGATTTTGTTGACAGCAATGCTGAAAACTCAAAGGAGCTTGTTCAAAGGTGTTCATAATTGTGGGATTAGTCAACAAACTGCAGATGAGAGAGTACTTGTCAGTACATTTTTGTGGTCATTTTTCCAGCATTGATCCTCTTTCAAACAGAGCTAAAATAGATAATGTTGATCATGTCAAATACTATAAAAAAAGCTGTACCAAACATTCACAAAATGAGACAACTGTATTAAAGAAACGGGAGACTACTTCTGTAGAGTCTGGTAGTGACAGGCTGTTTTGAAGACTAGCATTAGAAAGCTTTAAAATAGGTAGATTATTTGTTGGAAACACTGAAAAGGGATTTGAAGAACAGGAAACTGAAGCTCTATGTTTTTTCCATTTGAAGTCTATGAGGTGCATTTGACAAGACTTGTTTGTTAGAGATATTGTGCTCTGAGCTTTTTCCTATTGGAACAAAGCCAAATAACTTTGTTCAGAAATACAAGCATATAAAGGAAGACTTTATTATTCTCCTCCTACAATTTAAAATACCCTATGTACAGTGCTGAGGTGCTGATTTTTACCTCCAGAACTGGTAAGACAAAACTATATTCTTTAACCTCAGAATTGTGAATACTGATTCACATTATTTGTTTGGTTACCCTTTTGATGTTTTGATTAGTCTACTGGTACGCACTGAAGCAGTAACACCAGTGATATTACGCACTGTATGAATGCAGAACAATACTTGAAATTCCCCAGCTCACTTTCTGAAGAGTAATCCTTTCTGAAGGGATTTGAAGTACCCTGAAGAGAATACTAACATTTAGCTAATAAGTACAGCTACCAGCTGTCAATAGGTGAGAAAGTCAATAGAACTGTGGTCTTAGCAAGGCAAATATCAAGCAACCTTAGTTGTATGTTAACTTGGGAATGTGCCTTTTAATGAATGCTTTGTAAAAACTTTAGCAAAAATAACATGGTCATTTCAAGGAACGGAGCTAAAAGAAAAACAGTGTTCCAAAAATCCTGGGAAGAAAGTGCAACGTCTTAACTAAGAAGTTCTAGTGCTTGTACGCTTTAGCAAGATGATGAGAGGAATCAGCATGTATTTGCTTGGGGACAGAGATGCTTTTCGTTGTCTGTGGAAAAGCTAACTGAACCTTTCTCTAAGTACGATGGAGCCAATTGAAGGATAAATGGCAATTTCTCAGACAATCTTGTGCCAAACCAGCATGTTCCATGCACTGTGAAACATCTCGGGGTGCTGGTCCACGAGGGAGATTCTTTTGTGTTCACACTGCTCTTTCTGCTGGCCTTGCATTGTGTTGTTGGAGGAGGGGAACCTAGCCAGGCTGTAGGACTTGGAGCAGTGGGGGAACAATTATAAACTGTAGAGAAACAGAAGGATGACAGCTGGAGGATATGGATAGAAGGAGATACATTGGATAAGAATAGTAGTTGTGGATGAATTCATTAAAAGTTCTTCTCTGGATCATGGAATTAGTTCTAGACCCCTAAGCTATCTTTTGAGTCTCTTACAGTAGTATGTGACTTCTGTGTCATGATAGTAAGTATAGTGATACTATGGAAAGTCTATTGGACAAGGGAGCTATGGAGAGCGGTAGGAAATCTGTCAGGGATGTAGTCACTCATCTGCTTGAGGGACTGAGATCTATTTCTGTCTTTATTACAACCAAGATAATACTTTGTGCTGAGACTGGTGTCCGTGTTTGCAAGAGCTTTGTTCCTGGACTTCATATGGGGAGAAGTGTCCTGGAGGGGGCGGAGTAGAGGACACAGGGAAAAGACTACAACTTGTTTTCCAGCTGTTCCATAATTCTGTAGTGAAGAGGCTGCGTAGGTGCTATTGCCCTAACTTGTGAATGTAAGGGCAAAAGCGCAGACGGGCAATTGGCATAGGCAAGAACTTGAGACTGTTTGGGAATGCCAATGTCATGACAGTAGCAGCGCGCAATAGCTTTTGTATTGCGTGGACTGGAAGGCAGTGAAAGCGATGCTCTATTTTTTGAGAGGTGTGCCAGAGAAGGTCAGGGAGCTACAGATTAATGACATGGATGTTTCAATAACGAATAGAATAAATATAGCACGTCATGGAAGAGTCCCCACAACCTTTACAAAATAATTCCGTTTACATTGTTTTTTCATAAATTCCTACCTCAACTACTGGAGTTTCTTGGAAGGGGTCAGTAAAGTAATGAAAAGGTAGGTTTGGGTCTTTTTTAATTGTTGTTGCTCAGGAGGTTTATGTGAAGTTCTATTATCAAGTGCTTTTAAGTAAACTAGAAAGATGGGGCAAGGGAAAGGGGGGAGATCAGTATATGTATTAAAGAATTATAACTAATAATTAAGAGGCAGAACACTATACAAAGATCAGACTGTTAAACTTAATTTCCTTAAATGAGGACATTGAGTCCATGTGTCTGGGATAAAGACACAGTGTTTGGAAGCCACCTCCAGTGTTATCTGAAACCAGTTCTTAAACCAGCATCTTCTGACTATTCCATTTATGGTATACCTTGTCTTTTTTTTCCTTTTGTTTCTAATTGTTGCACTTTTTTTTTACCAGGGGATGGGGTTGCCAGGGAAAGTAGTCCATTTATTAACAGTGCAGAGATGGACAGAGGAAACATGTATGAAGGAAAGAATATGGCTCTCTTTGAGGTAAGTTAAATACCCCAAAAACATATTTCATTCACCTTTGATTGAGGCTCTGGTAATAAGATGAAAACAAGCAAACCCCTGTTTTCTTTCTCTTGTGAAACTTAGTGGGGGAAAAATCAATTTTAATAACTTTTCAGTACTTTGTTTCCTGCTAACATTCCATTTCAGTGGATTTGAATGATGTAATAAAAGAAAGTGCTAAGATTTTTTCCTTCTATATTTTAGTTTATCTGTACAGGTAAGAATTTTGGTATGCATTGATGTGAAGATATGAAATAAGCCTTCTTGCGTTTAAAATTTTGGGGCTAGGATCTAGAAATTGTTGTTAGAGAAAGCTGCTGAAAGTTAATTCTAGTGGTTTTAACAAAGCAGTATCCAGTTTTAAAAGGATTAGCAAATATATTATGTTGAACAGGGAAAATACAGGCTTCTTTTAAAGCAGCAAAACTATAAAATGAACTGTGAAAGGCCATGACTTATAGTGTCCAATTACAGTGCAAAGCATACCATAGCTATTTCTACTTTCTAGTATAAACATCTACTTTATAATGCAAGTTTTAATACCTGTTTAATTCACTGAATGATTGCAATCATTTACAGAAAAAAGTATATTGTTATGGTACATTTAAGTGCTACTTTTACAGTGAAATAGTACTTTTAGTAAAGTTTAACCTAAGTTGTTCTGCTCTAGCAGCATCAACTGGTCTTGCTTTGATGCTTGCTATTAACAATAAACAAGGTCCTTCCAACATTGTTTGCTTAACTATCCTGCTGTTGCATTCTACCCACTGTTTTCTTGTCATCTTCTTATGGTCCTCACTTCTTCCTTTCAAATATCTTTGCACAGAGGACATGATCTTTCAGTTCCCTCTTTCTGCATGACCCAAATAATGTATTTTTACTGTTTGTCACTAAGTCTTAGAGCAGATTGTGCTAAGGATCAAGGTAATGTCGGTCATTAATTTTCTGTCTTTGTCATGTATGGAATCTGTTACTATTTTTTGACAGAAACCATAGTGGTGGAGTTTTGTTACTGAATTTCTCTCCTTCAACTTCTATTCCATAAAGCAATGTTCAAAACTCCCTGTTGTTCAGATTAGCTGTTGTATTCCTCAGTGTCAATAAATTGGCGATACCTGCTTTTTGTCCCTAATCTCATTTGAATATATGCTTGCATCAGCTCTTTTGAATAGTGGCTGACGTTAAATTCTCCACTGATGGTATAATGATGACTATCTTTTACATATCTCGGATTATAGACCATGCTGTTAGAAGGCCTTGAAAGCCTTCTAGTGAATTCATCACCATTGCTGTTGTAGTGGTGAATCTTTTTTGGTAGTATGTATGTTTCATAGTATGTTTCCCACAATCTTATTCTTCTCATGTTTTCAGCTGACTTGTGTTTAAATTTTTGTATAAACTGTTAGAAAGAAGGCTATTATAGCCTTGATTAGCATGACCTGATGCCTTAGTTCTTGTCTTTATGTGCAATCCTGATCTCTTGTCTTCCGTCCAATATTTGAGTTTACGTACTTGATTGATTTCTCTGGTTCTGCTTCTCCTGGAACCCTTTTATTGTATATGCTTCTCCTGGGTTTTATTATTTGTTTTAGCATGTTTTTGTTTTGTAGCAGATATTTGGCTAAAGAAAGATGGGTTGACTTCTGTGTCAAGTAATATTAGACATGTGCAATTATATGTGATATGCATATGTATCTATATTTTCAACAAATGAATACTTTGGAAGTAGCATGTGTGGTTTGAGATAAAATATGTAAGCCTGCAACAGTAGGCTTGAGAGTGATCCTTAAGTATCTTGGTGCTTGAGGGAATCCTTTAAGGCCGCTCTCTAGACACAAGCAAGATGCTGGAAAAACAGCCTAATGGCTCGACCCTGCCAGTACAGTCCCCTAAAAGCTGTATTGTGGTAGGAATAGATTTTTATAATTAACAATGGCCCTTCTCTAGATTTCCCTTATGTTCCAGCTATAGAAGCTGTGTATTGTAAGATAGTGTAAAAAAGTGAAAGAAATACTGCAAGGTAGCCATGTAGTGTTAAACTTCCAGAAAGATTTAGACCTCTTGTTGGTTGAAAGCTGACTGGTATTTTGTCACACTAATTTTTGGATTTGAGTGAATAAGGGCTGACCTGTTGAGAGTGTGTTTGATGTAGTATCATAAAATCATGACTTTTAAAAAAAAACCTATTTAATAAATGCATTATTCTTAAAATCCCAACAGGAAGAAATGGATAGTAATCCCATGGTGTCATCTCTTCTTAATAAACTAGCAAACTACACTAACTTAACTCAAGGTGTGGTGGAACATGAAGCAGATGAAGACAGCAAGCGAAAGGAGGTCAAGGTATTTAAACTTCTAATGAGTTATTGAGACAACGCTAGCCACAAAGAGGAGCGTTTTTCAGCCTAAAAAGAAAATATGTGGATGCCTAAAAACAGGAGTGAGATTTGTAATACTGTATTTAAAACTGAAGTGTTTGCAGTAGGATTTGTGTTAATTCAGTGTTCTTGTTAGCATGTTTTAGCAAGACCTTGCTGTAAAAGCCCTAGATAAAATGTGCAAAGCTGGGACCTGAAACATGCAACGCACCCAGTTTCCTCTTCCTTTCTTTTTTTCTTCCTTCTGCCCTTGTATGAGCATCAATATCTTTTGTCTACCCCTAGTGCGATTACAGTATGGCTGGTTTATTAATACATTTTAATTGACTGGGGTTTTACCTAAAGGTAAAATTTGAGGCAAAATTGAGATGAAAAAGGTCACTCTTTTAAATCCATAAACATATTTGCTCCTGTTAACATGGTAGTAGTGAGTAGCTCTCTTGTTTCTCTGTGTCAGAGTAAGTATTTTTAAAACTCAGTGGGCACATTCCAAGAAAACATTTTGTTGCATGCCTCAAAAATACAGTATTTATCAGGGGGAGGTGGGAAGGAAAGGCAAAGGCTCTGTGTGGCACATCACTGAACACACTTGCTAGAAGACAGCAACTGAATTCTTCGAGGGCTGTCTACTGGATACCCAAAGTGCCTATCTAGGCCTCTGTAGAAATGGAACATATGGAACAGTCAGAGTCTGCAGTGAGAGGTTGGATTGATCCTTCTGTGAGCAGGGAGCTGCTTCAGAGGAAGAAAGTGTGGATCAAAAACATGTGACCTGACAGAGTACAAAAAATCTCAGGCACGGATGGCTGATGAGCTGGAACTGGTTGAGCATGGTGACTGAAACTTAAGAAATTTAAGGAAGATACTGGGAAAAGGAGAGTATTGGGAGTCACTTGTCCTTGTGTAGGAGAAGGGGTGCTGCTACTGAGTTTGTATGCTGAGCTATGGAGGAAGGAGGAGAAGCACATGAGAATGAATAAAAGGAAATAAGCACATAGCAGAAGAGACAGATAGGAAAAGGTGCTTGAAAGTAAGGTTAGAACTGGTGCTCATTTGACTGGAAGAGAGACTTATGGTACGGTACCTAAATATTTGCAGTAGATGTTTGCATTAGGACTTGGCTACTATAGGAGGTTGGTACCAGGATGATCGCCAAGGGCGAGGAATGAAGTCCAGCTGTTCTAGCTTTTTCCTTATCCTGTATTTGTTTGTGTGTGGGGTTTCTTTTTGTCTCATTGTGATTGTTCTGTATTTGTTTCTACTCATGTGAAGATGCAGCTTGAGATATGAGAGAACCAACACTGAGTGACTCACACTTGCCTTAGTGTGATCCCTGTCCTCTATCCAGCTGCTGTGCAGAGGTTTTTGTTAACACAGCACAGCGTTAGTCCCTCTGGAACTGCCTAGCCAAATGAACACCGTGTCCTCGCTTGCACTTCATCTCATGTGAGCACCATCTGGTGGCCTGGAAACATGATTTCTGTGCATGTGTCTGTCATCAGTGGCATGTCTGAAATTAAGTGATGGTTAAGTAATAGCCTGGCAGGGTGGCATTTTTAATGACATAACTGAGACAGTAGCATTGATGTTGCATGTGGGTATCGCCCAAGATGCTAAGAATAAAGGTTGTAGTCTAAATGGCATTGCATGGTTCTTTGTAAGTACTTGGAAACTCTAGTGTTTTCTTAATAACTTCGTTAACTTACAAAGCACCAATACTTGCTTATTTATTTAAATTGATTGCCTTTTTTCACAGCCTGAGTTGTGATTTAAGAAGAGCTTCTGTATCTGGAAACCTACTGTGTAGAACTATTGCTTCTAATTTGAGTACTTCAAGGCCTGATTTCTTCATAAGTGTATAAGGTTGGAACTTTAATGATGAAGCCTGAATGCTTTTTTGACCCATGATGATCACCAGAAAATAAAAAGTACAAAGAAATATACTACGTTGTGGCAGGTTTTACAACTTTTGCAAAAACAAATTGTAGTGAGCTCTGCATTTTTTCTGGCCTTGTCATAATACCTTGTCTGTCTTTTTTTAAAAATTGAAAACACTTATTGTTGAATATCATTTTGTGGACTGGCTGCAGGGCAATTGGTGATCAACTTTTTTCAGAATATATTTGGTATTTTGATTATGGCAGTAACTTCTCTTCAACGGTAGTGTTCACTGGTATTTCAGAAAAAAGTTTGTAAAGCTTTGTAATAAACGGATGAAGGGGCATCCTACCCCTATCAAGGTTTCTTCCTAATTCCTATGGAACAAGAGGTTTTGCTATCACATAGTTTTCTGTCTTTTCAGGAATCTTTCTGTATAAATAGCCTATGAATATTTGCAAAGCTGGACGTTCTGAAGCTATCATTCAGTTTCACTCAGCATTTGTTCATGGAGCATTTGTGATGAGTCTTTGTGGAAGACAATGCTTATGGAATTAAATTGTTTAGTGCAAAGGAATTAGTGTTCTGACTTCATTTCCAGGTTCCACGTATGGGCACTTTTATTGGTGTGTACCTGCCCTGCTTGCAAAACATCTTGGGAGTCATCCTTTTCCTACGTTTAACATGGATTGTGGGAACAGCTGGAGTTCTTGAGTCTTTCATCATTGTGTTCATGTGTTGTGCTTGTGTAAGTTAACCCTTTTCTTTACTTTTGGCCAAATCTTCTGTTACAAGAGTACTGCTGCCTTCTAATATACAAGTAGTAGAGAAAGATTTCTCCAGAGGGATTAAATATCAGTGCAATTGAGAAACATGGTGTGTATATGTATATATGTGTATATATATACATATATATGCACTGAGTGTCACGTGTCGTTCTAGCCTGTATGGAGCTTCTCTTGAGTTGATCACAGTAAGCTTTTGTTTGAAGTATTATACGGATTTTATTAAATAAACTTTTAGCAAATACTTCATGGTTTACATTGACATCTGAACTGTTCTGCTTTTCACAACTTCAGAACAAACTGAAATATGAACTACAAATCAATCCACAGCATTAGGTCCATAAATTAATATTTTGGAATGTGAGACCACTAGTAGATGATATTGTTATAACAGTGACACTTGATCAGTTTGTCACTATTTAATTGGAATAATGAACATCTCCTTTTAAGTATATTCAGTGGTCTGTGTTCTTCCAGTTCTTTTTAAAGACTGTTTCAAACATCTAAATTAACTGAATCTTCTATTGAAAAATTTAGTACTTAATTTACATTGATATCCCTGACCAAGGAATCATTTTTGGTTGCTGTAACATGTTTATTAAAAAAATGAAACTAAAGAATTATTTATTTATTTATTTGATAACCTTTTTTTTGAAAGATGGGGCAAGACACTTTCAATATTTTAAACTTCCTCTATTTCATCTTTCCACAGACTATGCTAACTGCAATTTCAATGAGTGCAATAGCAACAAATGGTGTAGTTCCAGGTAATGAAGAATTTTATCTTAAACTATGAATGGTCAAATGATAGAAGTTTAAAGCTGGGATAAGAAATTAACTGTGGTCTGAGATATCAGAAGTAACTCTTTTGTGTCAAGTGCATATTTCCTTTTAACTGATTTATAAATGACTTTTTAAGGTGAGATGCAATCTTTTAACTGGACCTTCTGGGAGTTACAAACTGTAGCACATTTTTGTCATCAATCATTTGATTCTCTCTGAATGAAAGATAAGATGTTATAATTTGAACTAATGTAGACTTCTCTTCATGCAAAGCAGGTTTCTTTACAAACTTAAAAATAAGGCTGCTTTTTTTTTTTCCTGAATTTGCCTAGACTCCATTTCTAAACACTGGAGCTAGCTATGTTGTTTTCTGCAAGAATAACAGCCAGTCTGCTGGCAGAAATCTTTTTCTGTACAAGCGCTCTAGGTTATGCTCATCTCCTTAAAATTTCAGGATAAATAGATGAACTTGTTCCTCTTCAATTATGAAGCCAGTTTTTTTAGATGCAAAATCAGTTAGTCTTTGAAGCTCTTATCCTTTTCAGTTTCTCAACTAATTAATTGATAATACTGGTGTTCAGACATTGCTATGAACTCTGAACAGTTTACCTAATGAAGCTAGAAAAATTCCTCACTTGTAGAGCTTCTCCAGCTTAGTACTGGGTTCCAGAACTGATGCATAAGTTGTTGGGCAAAAGTAAATGCTACAGCTTCTGCAGGGTATAGAATAATCTCATTTCATGGATACAGTATCATGTATGAAATACAATAGAAAATTTTGTTTCGAATACTTATATTTTATAATGGAATGTAGTTATTCTAATCTGTGTCCAGATAACTAAAATGTTCTGCTCTTTTCCTTCTCATATTTTTAAAGTTCATTGTAAAGGATTTACTTAACATCTGAGTGTCACAGAAATCTTTAAAGGTGGCAGTTCTTACACTAGACAGGTCTTCATTTTCACTTTTTTTTTGTGTGTGTGTTCGTGTCAGTTTCTTAGAGAAATGCTTCTTCTGCTGGAATATATGGAGGAGGCAGAAAGCACAGATAGGAACCTAGGATTGAAAGAGACCTTCTGAGCAGCAGGATCTTGTCTCTTGCCATTACATGCAACAGCATTATATTTAGTAAAAGGATTGGTGATGCATCATAAATTTTGTTAGTTTCTCATTTGTTCATATTGAAAAGCAGTTTCAGACTTGTATGCAGACTAATTTTATACAAGGCTGGTGTATATTTATTTTAAATAAAGTGCTTCCTTTCTCTGTCTCTTCTTTCTTCCTCAGTTGTCATGAGTGGGACAAACATGAATTTAAGAGAAGATGGGAGAGGGAACCAGGGAGGAGCATGCCTTGAGGGGGTTGGGGGGAAGTCTAGATAAAGAGATAAAGAGCCTGAAACTTAGAGGCTTACTGAAAGGGAAACTGTATGGTGGAAATGGGGGAGAGGGGGTAGCTTATGACTTAAAGAAAGATGATGCATGTATATGGGAAACATGAGTGAGAAGAATTGAAAAATTAAGGGGCAAAGTGAATAGTACAAGTGAGTAGACAAGAAAAAGCAATCCCTACCTTTTAAGTGGTACTGAAAAAAATGCCTGTAGTGAAAGTGGTAATGGTTTCACATACAGCAAAGAAAAACAATGCATATTAGTGAGACAAATTCTACTTTGTCCCTATCTCATAAAGAAATTATTCTGGAAGTTTATTGTTTGATTGTAAACAGCTTGAGGTTAGAAACTAAAGGTTGATTCACATCTTTTTATACCTCTATACCCTTTTCTTAATTTTAGATTGTTTAGCTTCTGGATTTTTTCCCTCTTTTTCCTTTGTGTTTACTCTCTGTTCCCCAGAAAATGCACATGGGGATATTCACTTTGAAACGTACTTTCTAACTGCCTCGTTGGTATAGACATTGAATACAGTTTTGGTATGAACATTTCAATGGAGATGCATGATTATGTTGTTTGCATGATTCAGATTTTTGTTCTCTACTGCTGTCCTTAATCTGAAGGGCTGGAGTCTTTTTTTTGGTTAAATTCACAGCTGGAGGCTCTTACTACATGATTTCAAGATCTTTAGGGCCAGAGTTTGGTGGAGCAGTGGGACTTTGTTTCTACTTGGGTACAACCTTTGCAGGAGCAATGTACATTCTTGGTACCATTGAAATTTTATTGGTAAGTACTAGTTTCTCTTAAGATTAAATGTACTTGGGTTGTTTTGGGAAATTGCTGAGGAAGGCACTTGGCCTAAAATGCATTCTAGTTTGATTTTTAATGTTTTGATACTATATTTCCAGTGTATCAATATTTACTCTTATTCTACTTACAACTATTTGAAAAAGTTAAAAAAATCCTGATCATCAATGTAAAAATAAATTAAAGGCTGTTTGATGTAAGTTTGTTGTACTTAAAGTAGGAACCAAACAGAATTTGGTAACTGACATTTACTAATTTGTACCAGATACAATATATCTGTTGTCACCTTTTTATAACATGTTCTGAATACCAAATGTCCCATAAATTATGCCTGTGCTACTGTACACCTACAGAGTTGCAAGGAAAACTATATTAATTTTAGTAAGACATACCTAAAACTCCAAAACTAAAGGTATAGGACCAAACCGGAGATATTATATACTGGATATTAAAAATAAATAGGAAATATTTCAGTAGATCTTGCAGAAAAGAACATCAGATCAACAGGTAGACTTTGGAGACGTGTTAAGATTTAATTCAGTGATTTTTGTACCAGCTTAAAACTGCAACTTTTGTATCAAAAATGACAAAAAAATGCCACAAGAAATAGTGCAGTCCTTAGTGAAATGTCACATCAGATTGCAGATTAAATCATAGTTGACAATGCCTATTTTCAGGGCTTCTGAAATGTCATTGGGATTTAGCGATGCTAAGTCAGTTACTTTAGTTTAAAAAAATAGTTTATTTACAAATATGAAGGAATTGATTTCTTCTTTAAATGTTAGTCTGCGTATGTTCATGGTGCACCACAGCAAACTTACAAAAAGGTTTGATCCCTATATTATGCTGCTTTTGTGTTGTATGTCCTCCTCTCTTTCCAAACAAAAATGCGCAGATGCATGTAGCACTTTCTTTAGCTCACCTTAGACTAGGAATTGAAAAACTAAAGATTCCATCTTGAGAGTCAGTTTATCTTTTTTTTTGCTTTGGAGTCTCCCTTTTCTTCAACTCTGACGGAAGTCTTACTCATTTTTTTTCTTTCATCTAACACAAGAAGAAGTTGGTTCCTTTCCTTGTAACTTTGACAAGTTTTAACAAGGATGTGGATTTCATGGTATTACCCATCCTTTGTCTTTTCAACTTTTTTTTTTGGTCATCTTGCTGTAACTTCTCAATATAGATCTTCTTTCATTTTTTCCAGGCTGTATGCCTTTGAACCCTGAATCCTTTAGTGAGCTCTTCAGGGGAGCTTCCACTTACTCTGTATCTACCAGAATTAATTTTCCATTTTACTGTTCTAGTTTTGAGATCATGACTCTAGATTTTTAAATCTGGCAACTACTTTATAGTAAGCAATCAACACAACTAGGTGGCTCTACATTTCTGTAGGAAGAGCTGCTTACTCTAGGTAAGTATGGCATAAGTCCTTTTAAGCCATGTTTTCTTAAGGTCTAGGAGGACTCCTCTCCTTCTTCCAAATGAAAGTCTGTGGGCTTGGTGTCAGACAAGCATTCCCAGGATAACTCACAGAAACTTTTCAGCTTCTACAATGCTTGGTACTGCCATGTGCACTGGGGGAAGCTGCTGCCCAATGAAAGGTTATGGAGAACGTGAAGGGCCTATCTCCTATGAGGCAGGACTTGAGAATCTATCCCGCTTCCTCCTTGTCAGCCTACTGGCTTTGAAATGTCATATTCCTGTACAGATGCTGTGGAAGACTGCCTGTATGGCAATGGCCCAGCTACTGTGGCTTGGCCTCATCCCAGAGGGACCAGACACTTACTGGTCATCATATGGGGGACTGTGCAGATATGCACAGAAGGTACTTCAGAATTCCTCCTTGTTACTTACTATGACCCATGTCATAAATTCAAAAAAGCCTGGATTTGAAATTGGAGGTAGTCCTCACTCACTAGTGCTAGCTTGTGAGATCTGATCTACATTAACAACACTAGCACATGTCACGTTGTGGATTGGATTTGGTACACTGTTCTGCCTACTTAAGAGTCATACTGGTTTTATGTATTGCTAGTAAACATATATGGGGTTCAGCTATGGAATTCAAAGTTAAAAAACTCCAAGGATGTCATATCTGGCAGAAGACGTCAGAACAGACCCCTGTCATAGCCACAAGGCACAAGTATTGATATTTTTTTTTTCCTCCACTGGGACATGGATTATTTGGAGGGGCAGAAATCAGACATCTGCCTTTGGCTTTCCCCAGCAAAGGCGGTGAACAGCAGGGCAACAAAGTGCACAAAAAAACCTCCTGGAGTACCTCCATACAGAGCTTGATATTTCTGTGACATCACAATGTAGGATTTACTAACAATATGTAAATACTTTATCTGTAATCAGTTTTTCTTTTTACTTTTTTTGTTTTCTTCCATGGTGATGTGACAATTTTTATCTCTTCTAGCATTCTAGTATATATTAATTTACTAGATTAAAATTTATTTTAAAATTAATTAATTTAAATTACATTTAAAAAAAAAATCTAGTAAAGAATTGCCTATGTCTGTTTTGGGATTCTGGTTCAGAACATATCAAGATAGGAAGAAACTTTGAGCAGGAGGCTGCCTTTAGAAGTTAGATTATTTAAGTATAGTCAGTTTAGCAGTTGTTCTAAAGGAGTGGAGGTGCCTCAAGCCCCAATACTTCCCTAATAGCTGAGCAGAGATTTTTTTTTTTGTAAAGGTGTTAGAAGAAGATATCTTTATCGTGTAGTACACAAATGTCTCAGAACTATAGGTCAGAGTTTGTCTTTTCATTTGCATTTATCAGTATAAGTCCTATAAGCTGTGTTTCCAACTTCTTTTCAGGTAGAACCCAGAACAAAAATACATGAAACTGATATCTGTAAGAGAATCCTGTTTGAAATTACAGTAGTTTAACTTGTCTGTTTTAGCACAGGACTAAACTTTGTGACACTAATTTTAAATTGTGCTATTGCAAGTTCAGATTAAAAATTCAGGTAAACTCACCATAAAAAATGTTCAAGGTACAATGCTTAAGGTATCTCTGAATTTTATGAAATATAGTGCAGGGACTACAGTACTGAAAACACTTTTAGTTTTTTATTATGGTTTTGTTTGACTCTTCATATTTTGTTTCAAACAGTGGAATTATTAATCAGCAAATGCTTCAGATATATCTGGTTTGAGCTAGTTTCGGGGGTTGGGTTTTTTCCTTTTAATTTTTGTCAGTAACCTTGCCCCTGCCACCCTGGGTCCTTAGTAGTTTTTCATGTCTGGCAGAGATGTGAATTTGAGGAGTGGAAACTCTTGAAGGGGAGAGAAGAAGCTGAATCAAAACCAGTAACTCATTCTCAAAACTTGTTTTTCTTCATCCCCACCTTCCCTCTTCCTTTTACCTCTACACTTTCTAATGCCCATGTCATCTGGTTGAACTGGTTTGTGAAAGAATAAAACCGATACTGTAATATAAGTTTAGATTTTGAAGTAAATGATTTATTAATAAAATGTTTGTTATTACATGAATGATAGTTTGCCATATCTCTTGCAGACCTACATTTCTCCAAGCGCTGCTATATTTAAAGCAGAAGAGGTTGGTGAAGAAACAGAGGCTATGCTGAACAACATGAGAGTTTATGGAACATGTATCATCATTCTGATGGCCATAGTAGTGTTTGTGGGAGTAAAGTATGTCAACAAGCTTGCACTAGTCTTCCTTGCCTGTGTGATTCTCTCCATTATTGCCATATATGCTGGAGTTATTAAGACTGCTTTTGACCCACCTGACTTTCCGTAAGTACAATATCTTTAAGTAGTGTGGGACATTTAAAAAAAAAAAAAAGTGGGGGGAAGGAATACCTACTGTAACTATTTCACTTTTTAAGCTAAACTTCAAAATACAAGCACATTGGCTTCAGTGGTAGGTTTTATGTGTTTTAGGCAACTATGTGCTCATTTGTTATTCTGAGTTACCTATCTGAATCTTTCTCTCATTGTTTGTAAGACATGATACTCTGGAAAAATGTTCTTTCGTGCTTAAAGTTACTGACCATTATTTTATCCACACCTAAAGAACAGGAAGGTGGTTTTTACTGACAGTAAATATAGCTGCTTTAGCTGAAGAATTAAACTAAAAACCTATAGAATAGAGTAAAAACTTCAAGAAAATGTTGTAGCTATGAACGATAGTTATGAAAGAAACATACTTTCAAACTTTCTTTGTCATGAGGAAACTTTTGAAACTTCCATTTCTCCCTACTTAAAAGGGAGACATTGCAATGTTAAATTCATTTATGTTTGTGAAGGCTTTCTACCTTCTTGTTAATAAAATAAAATCTTATTGTTGTCAGACATGGCATATTTCTTCTCAACACCATTAGCTTGTACCTCTCTTAGCTCACTAAGAATTACTTCCGTCCAGTTACTAGATGCATTTTTGTGCATCTTTTTTTGTTTGGAGAGAAAACAAAATGATACTGCTCAACACATTAGCAGAATAGCCTGGTAACTTTTATTATGAAGTGCCATCTTATGCAGGACTGAAGTTATCCTTTGCTGTATGATCGTTACAGATTCCATAGTACTTTGAAATGTTGATGGTTGCGTTACGAACTAAGCATTAAAGCAGTGTTTGTGGACTGTACTGTAAAATGATACCAAGTCTTCTATTAGAAAAATAAGTGTTCAAAACTGACATTTTTCTGATGAAAACTTGAATTTCTAAGAAACTGTAGCTTCTAGTAGGGAAGTACTTAACTGTTTTAGTCACCTATAATAGGTATGTCATGGTTTAACCCCAGCCAGCAACTAAGCACCACGCAGCCACTCACTCACTCCCCCCCCATCCAGTGGGATGGGGGAGAAAATCGGGAAAAGAAGTAAAACTTGTGGGTTGAGATAAGAACGGTTTAATAGAACAGAAAAGAAGAAACTAATAATGATAATGATAACACTAATAAAATGACAACAGTAGTAATAAAAGGATTGAAATGTACAAACAATGTGCAGGGCAATTGCTCACCACCCGCCGACCAACACCCAGCCAGTCCCCGAGCGGCGAATCCCCACCCCCCCCTTCCCAGTTCCTAAACTAGATGGGACGTCCCATGGTATGGAATACACCGTTGGCCAGTTTGGGTCAGGTGCCCTGGCTGGGCATGAGAAGCTGAAAAATCCTTGACTATAGTCTAAACACTACTGAGCAACAACTGAAACCATCAGTGTTATCAACATTCTTCACATACTGAACTCAAAACATAGCACTGTATCAGCTACTGGGAAGACAGTTAACTACATCCCAGCTGAAACCATGACAAGGTAAAAGAGGGTTTATCTGAATATGTAACTTAGGTAAGTCTTATTACCAAGTTCCTGGAAACCTTATCTATGGCTGCTACTGTGATGTATTATTGTTTTGGGAAAAAAAGATAATAAAGAAAGGTTATCTTCCAATAAATATAATTGTTCACATTTTGGCCAGTCTGCCTCAAAATGAGAAACTCAAGTGTGGTTTTATATTACAGTAAAGCTGATCTGGTGGTGAGCTGGTCACCAAAAAGACCAACTTCCACTCAACTGGTTAGTTAGGTTGGCATCACTAACCTCCATTAGGTTTGGCCATTGTATAGATGGTAAAATAGTTTACCTCCTGATCTCCCAGTTGAATCAAACTGGAATAAGTTTCCATGGGTTGAATCAACTCACCCTGCTGCTATAGGGTCACCAAATCAATAGCAATTAAAAAGAAAAATGAGCAAGGCAAGTGGCAAGAAGATCTTATTAGCAGCAGCTTTCTGTTAAATCTGCTCAATTTCCATGTGATGCCATACCCTGAAGCTGTACTGGTGTCCTGTACTCTTCTCGAGGCATCTACTCTTAACTGCTGTCAGAAACAGGACATTGTACTAGGTCAATATTTTGCTTGGCTTAGTATACTTGTTCTAATGCTGAGTGATATGTTTTTACTGTTTTGTTATCAGCTGCTTAACTGAGCTCCTTTGGAAGTATTAGATGTGTACTATGTGTTCTTTGACATATCTGCTTAACGTGAATGTTTTATTTGATGTTCCTTCCTTTGTCTTCATAGATACTATACATAATTTCATTATTAATCAAGCCTGGAATAGATATCTCCTAAACATATTTTGTGTAGCTTAGCAAAGAAATGTTCCTAGACCCTTAATATTCTTTGCTGTTAGGAGTTTGCTTTTTGCAAACTGTTCTGAGTTTTCTAATTTTCTTTCATTTCTGAGTGTTTTAATTGCTTCCTGCTATGTGATTCTTTAATTTGTACTCCCATCAATGTTTTAAATTTTGCTGTTTAACCCTCCTGGCTTATTACCTACATTTTAGATTTTAATATTTTTGAGGGCCATCTACAATATTTATTTGCTAGAAAAGGGCATGACATACTTGCTTAGTCTTACTTCTGTATTTTCTTGGTCAGGCTCATCGTTACATTAAGTATTACTTAATTTCACTTCTTTCTTGTAGGACTGAATGAGTCACAATTTCTGTTATTTAGTGGCCAAGTTGCTTGAGTTGATTGTATTTTCCAAAGAATAAATCACAAGGCAAAATAGCTATTAATACCTTAAAGTAGAAATGTTTGAACAGTGGTTTAAAGATTACTGATTATAGTTTTATATGCAGAGACTATGTACTGTTTTAGTAGATGTAGTACAGGCTATAAGATAGGTACTATAAATAACAAGTTTCTGAAGAAGTCTAATGGACAAAAAATGGTTTAATGCACAACACTATATTGAAGGATCACTGTTTTTATTTTTTTGTTTATAGTATCTGTCTCCTTGGAAACCGTACATTGTCAAAACGCAGCTTTGATGTCTGTGCCAAATTTACTGAAAGCAATAATGAAACAAAGACTACAACTTTGTGGCGCCTCTTCTGTGATAGTTCTTTGCTTAATGCTACATGTGATGACTACTTTAGTCTCAATAACGTAACAGAAATTCAAGGGATTCCAGGAATAATGAGTGGAGTTCTAGCTGGTAAGTTGGAAAGCGCAGTGATTTAAAAATTTTTGGACATTATTAATTTGACCTGTAGCTGTTCAGTAATGTAGTGGTCTAGCCTGTCACTACTTCTGTAGCTTTAGTCTGTTTGTGTGAAAGATTGCTACCTGGAGCATGCTTCCTCCTATAAAGTTTCCATCTGGTTTTAGAAGCTTAGTATCAAATGCTTTACTTTGGGGGTTATTGGAGTTTTATAGGCACTCTTTCAAAAGCCATTGTTCTATCAAAAAAAAAAAGTAGGAAAGTGTTTATCACAGCTCACTTTTCTTTTTTAAAGGGTTTAGCTCTTTTGTATGTTAAATCCACTTATTTCGGTAAGCTGTTCGTGAATACATTCTCAAGTTCTCCTGAGGGAAACCTTGTTTCCAATTTACAGGTGGTACACTGAGGAATGAAGTTCTGTAGCTCGTCCAGTGCAATACATCAAGTTAGTGATGGGTTTGGAGAGAAGCAGTCTTCCTAGCTCTCAGTCTAGTATTTGGACAGGAGATGTTCTACGAAGTGTATAGATTTTCTTCTGTTTACATTCCTGTATGGTTATGGCAGCTTGGGATTCCAATTGCACTGGCTCATAAGATTAATTTTGGATATGTAATGGATTGTATTGTATACAAGCAAAGAATGTTTCCAGGGATGAAATGCATGTTCTGATACCTCTCCCCTGCTTCCCCTTAAAATAAGGTTTGATTTATATAAATATGCATCTCTACATAGGGACACTAGGCAATCACTACTGCTATAGTAATTTAGTTTAAATTATCAAATATAAAGTGTACAAATACATAAAAAGATATTAAATGAAGCATAAGCTTTTCTGAATCTAAATTTGTATCTTTAAAAAAAAAAAATCACTCAATTTCCTCAATGAAAAATGAAATTCTTTTCGATTGAAATGTTTGCTACAAGAAATGAGACCTAGGGTTTGTACAACGCATTTTATAATTTACCACATGCATATCTACAACGTTTCCTGAATATTTTTACATTTCCTGCCCCAGCGCAGAAGACAACTGTGTTCTCATTTTTTCGCTACAGAGTAAGCTTTAAACTGCTGGTTTGCTTTTGGAGGTTTCAGGCTGAGTACCAATTTTTCTTCTTTTGGAAAAACGTGCTTTGATTGTGTTCACCGATTAACATTTCTTTGAAGTAGCACTACTATATAGAGGTGCTTTTCACTATCCTAGTGTCATGTAATACTAAGACCAAATTAAGTGGATTGCCTGTCCTGCTTGCTGAGTGTGAGCTCACATTCTGATACCTGATGTAAACTTGAACTTGACTGGCAAAGATTTCTCAAGGAGGATTTTCTTCTGCTGGTGGCATAAGTTCTGCTTTGTGTGAAGACTTTGCAGCTGCAGACTTTGCACATTTAAGTCTCTTGAGCTGTGGCTGGGAATGCTCAGTTATCACTCCTTGGTGTTTCAGGAAACGTGTGCTAAGTCCTCACACCATTTACTGGGCTCTTGCATACAGTATGTATGCATTTCTTACACACCTTCCATGAATGCTGTCCTAACAACAATAATAAATCATTCTACAAATAGCTAACTGAACACACCCATGAATGTGGACCTCACAATAGCAAAATAATTCTGGAAATAGCTTTAATCAACATTGTTCTGCTTCATGGTAGCATGTTGTTGGGTTAGATACGCTGTACCACACCTTGTTTATGTGTCCCCAAATGTTCCTAGAGGAGCCTCTGCAGCCCATGAATGGTCCTAGAAAGGAAACCTACCTCCCCACAAATGTCCGGATGCTTCTGAAAAGTGACTCTCTTTCCTCACTCTAACTTTCAAGTCCACTTGGATTCTTACTTTTGGGAAAAATGAGCACAGGGAATTAGCATAACAAAGCTCTGTGTGACATCTTATGAAAGGAGAAAGTGAGTTCTGTTTTACAAAATCTCTAAGCTGATTTTACCCGCTCATGCTGGCATAAACACTTCCACAATAAGAGTTGTATGCATTGGAGCGCTTGGGCCATTGTCACTTCTGTGTCATACTGAATAAAGGACATAGGCTGTTGAGTCCTCATTCAGTATTTAGTGCTTTTGATTGGCAGTGACAAACTGATTTTTGGACTTTCTTTTTATGCTCCGTAAGGAGTGGATGCTAATTTGGACATCTTGTCTATATGTCACTTATCAAATCTTTGTTAAAATTCCTGAAACTTAAAATTCTCGTGGTTCTTTAAGTCGTCTTTTTTATGGCTTCAGTCTTATCTCTGGATCAGTTTGTTATTCCTCTTCATTTGAATGAACTAAGACACATAGCACTCTGTAGCAATTAATACTTTCTTTTTAATCTTTGTTCTTCTGTCTCTTATGTTTCTCATGCATGCTTCCATACATGCTTACCAATTGTAAGATTTCTGTTACAAATTTGGGTAGGAGTACCCTATCTTTGGCCACTTATGGAGATTCAGAGTCAATCTCCTGTTGTGCTCAAGGTAACCTTTTGCTATTGTGAAGGATTAGAATACTGTACCTAATTCACTGAATTGTACTGGATGGCTGAAAATTGGCTATCAGATCCATCATCGTGGTGGTCCATGGGAATTGTTTATTTCTGTGGTGTAAAATCCTTTGGCTCTTTGACAGAGAGGGAGAGTATCTACTTTGTTTCCTCATACAAGATAAGACAACTTTTCTCATTTTAAAATAAGAATCAGTGTTGGATGTTCTCACCATCTTGTCAAGGGGCACAACAGTGTTTCCACAAATGTAAGCTCTCAAAAGCTACTGGTTCTTTGACCAATCTTCATCAAACAAGCATTCTTACTGTTGGGGGGAATTTGAGCCACATTCTGCTGGTTTTTGCTTGCTTTGGGTTTTTTTGCTTATCAATTCTCTTCTGGAGTCTGGTTACTCTGCTTTTGTCACCATGTGGAATACCTTCGCCATGAAAGGCTGAGTCCTGAACTGTTGTCCAGGGTTATCCTGTACACCAGGTCTCAAAGAACTCAAGTTACTGCTAAGTAGCATTTCTTTTTTGACCTGCTCCTCAAAATATAAGAACAAGAAATATGAATATATGCTAAGATTGCTTGAACCTGGAGATAATAGTTTCCTTATTTTTTTTCACAATACATCCTGATAATACATTGCACAGACATATGGATGTAAGTGGATGTTCTAGAAATACATTAGAATTTAATTCTTTAACTAAATCTTTCTTTAATGGAAAAGAAAATCTTGTATGACACATCCTATACACTACTGCATTTCCACTGGCATACAGTGGGAATGTCCACAAGTTACAATTGGTATTGATCGTATGATGCTGCATTCATGGCTTTATAAGGAAACGTTGGGAAATGTCATGATTTTTTTGTAAGAAAAGCCACCTGATTCATAAAACTATTGTATTCTCACTACTTGATATCCTGAAACAGAGAAATGACTCTGGCTCTTGTTTCCTCCCCCCTGCCTTGTAGATAATTTGTGGAGTGCCTATTCAGAAAAAGGATCAATAGTTGAGAAAAAAGATCAGCCATCAGTTGCTGGATCAGAAGACACAAAAATGGGTGGACTCCCTTATGTTTTTACAGATATCATGACCTACTTCACAATGCTTGTAGGGATTTATTTCCCATCTGTGACAGGTAGGCACAGCTATTTTTCTTGAGTGAGGATGTGTACTTACAGCTGAAAAAAAGATTATTTTGTGTGTGAATGTTTATTGATGACACGTGAGATTGCTAGTCTGTGTGTCCGAGTTTTGTGTACCTAAAACTTTCTGGTACTAGAGAGACATAGCTGGTGGCTGGTTATTTTAGGGGGTTATAGGACTTAAACAAGGAATCAGTTTAAGTGGTATTTTCTGTGTCTGGAAAGAAAACAAAAGTTCCGTGTGTCACTAAATGCTTATTCAAATAAGATGCATACATTTATAATATTATAATCTTCAAATGCATGAGAGAACAGTTAAGTATTAAAATTATTGTTTCAAGTATTCAAGCCATGAGCCGCCTGTGATTTGTTTATATAGCCAATATTTTTTTGCAACTGTAACTAGTAGAGGCTTTTTTTTGTCAAGCTTAAAGGTAGATTAGTTGTATATAATTTCCGTCAGGTCACATTTGACTGAAATAACCAAAGATACTTTAGAAGAAAAGTCACAGCTCAAGCAATTGTAATATGAAGTAATTTTTCCCTCCTGTCACAGCATGTGCCAGAAAAATATTTTTGTTCTCTTGTTAGATTCAAACAAGGATGTGTACATGTGGTTTCCTAGCCATTCTTCTTGTACTTCCTACCCACTCCTTTCTTTTTTGTTTCTATATTTTTATTTAGTTTATTGATTTGCTTACATATCTTAGTATGTATGGTCTGTTTAGTAGAAAGTTAGTGCATTTGGTCACACTGGCTAAAATTGCCAAATCTCATTAGTTTATAACATCCATCCCAACATTTTGCTGCTCCTTATATTTCCCCATTTAAAAAATTATTCTGAAGTTATATTTGAAAAATAATTTTTTCATTTTTATATCTGTCTCTTGAGCTTTCTGAAATTTGTTCAGCCAACAATGCGTGGTAACACAAATTTCTGAATAAAATGATGGTATAAATTGAGGATTTGTGCAGTATTATAATACATTTCTGTAGCCTGCTCCATTGGTAATGATGTGTTAAATCAGGCTTAAAGCTAAATGTTCCTATTCTATTAGTTATTTACATGGAATTAGTATTAATTGTTTTTGACATATAAATTTGGTCTCTCTTTAAGGTATTATGGCAGGTTCAAACAGATCTGGAGATCTTAAGGATGCTCAGAAATCTATTCCTACTGGAACAATTTTGGCTATTTCAACCACGTCTTTTATTTGTATCCTTTATGCTGTAACTTTTTTTTTTTTCCTAGTGTGAGTTCTGTAGGTATAACAGTATAGTTTTTTCATTGAAAAGTTACTTGAGTATAAAATGAACGAAATCTAAACTGAAAATATAATTGTCTACAATATAATTTATAACTATTATTAAAATACCTCAAACTTTATTTGTATATGTAAATATTTATATATATATTCCATATTCTACTAGTGCTTCAAATTCCAAAATCTAATTGATGTTTTTAGTTAAGTGATGTAGAGGGGTTTAGCATCATGCTTCATCTGGCAGATTGCTTTGTTGTTATATTCAGTATAACCAGTGAAAATTTTAAAGCAAACTACGAGTAATAAAAATTGTTAGTCCTTCAATACCTAGAAGACACAGATGCTTATTTGTATGAGAAAATATCTGTTCTGTTGCATGATGTATGACCTGGCTACTTCCAAGACTTCACAAATCAGCTATGCATCAAAAGCAGTTGTAGAGACCATAAACTAAAAAGTTGTAGCAGGGAAGAATTAAAAATAAACAACTACAAAACAACCAGAACAAACAAAACGCACCCCCCCACACACACACACTTTTTGTTATCATGGACACTTTGATCTCATACCTGGGTGAAAAATGGTGTGTTTTCTCTTTCTATGTATATGATTATTTATAGTGTAATCTTCCTTCAGTCTTAGTAATAGATCTCTCCTGTATAGTGTTGTTCGGTGCCTGTATAGAAGGTGTGATATTAAGAGATAAGTAAGTGGTATTCAACTTCTAATTTTACAGGAAGTATGTATGTTCATGGGTTATGTTAGTAGGACTTATTAATGGCTCTTTTGGGAAATATCTGTCATATTTTTTTCTTTTGCCTAGTTTAAAACTGGAGGGAAAGTCTATCTGCTAACCTGAGATAACCTGACCAGTTTTTGCAGCTATCGGCTGTATCCCTTCAAGAAGCAGAATCTAAAATTAATGTTTGAAGTAGAACTGTCCCTAGTAAGATGTTCCTGAGAAAGAAAATTATAGGTAGTGTTTGTGGGGGTAAGAGGAATGGTATTACTTTGGGAGAAGTAATATGCTCCTGAGGAACAAAGACAGAAAAAGATTTTTTGACAGTTACATGACAAGGAGAGTTCATGAGAGAGACTGCAATGCACAATCAGGCCTATAATTTCCACTGGATGTATGACTTATTTTTTGATTTAAGAGATCAGTTGTAGATCAGGACTCGTGTCAGTTTTCACCCATGTTATTACCTGAGGGTATTTGAAGCACATTATGAAGCAAGAAGGGAATAAACGTAATGGAGATAAGCATGAATGGAATCTCCAGGTTTTGATAAATTTCTCCCTTAGGAGAAGTTGACTAAGATGAATCTGTTGGCAGGTTTCACATTTGTTTCCTTGCTGGTGTCTGGTTTTCTTTTCTACTAAGGTCCAAGTTTGCTTTCGGTGATGAAGCGGTAGCATTAGGATATTGTTTGGAAGGGGATGGAGATGGTGCCGAGACAACTTATTTCAAAACACAGGCTTTTAGTTTCGAAGGAAAACCATAAGTTAAAAGATAGATTCTAATCAAAGCTAATACAAGAAGCAACAGGGCATCATTTTTACTTTAAAATGGTATTGCCACATCAGTGAAATTCTCAATTTTCTTTTTCTTCAAAGTAAATATACATACTGAATCAAGCAGACATGTAAGAAACAGTAAATGAATTTTGAATTATAAATTAATGCAGAGCCAATATCTATAAACTCACATTTTTGAAAGTAACATATTTGAAATTTACTGGGGCAGGGTGGTAGAATTTTGCAAGCTGTGAGTGCAGGTGATCTGTCACTAGAGTAGGATGCATTGTAGCAAGAGCATTGAATCCATGTTCGTTCTTTTACAATGCTGCCAGCATAACAGTAAAACATATGGATTTTGGTCTGGTTTAAAGACTGTTTTGGGTTTGTGGGTTTTTTTCCATTATGGATTGTCATATCTGCCATGAGGAAAAAGTAGGTTGTACATCTTTCAGTGTTAGTCTTTCATCTTTTCAAGTTGTTCCTACCCTGTGTTTAAAACACAGGCATTAGAATTTGAATTGAGAATGAATGTGCAGCTGTATAAATGTCATCATAGAAAGATAATATGGTTTTTTTCCTCCTATATTTTTAAAGGGTGTGTTTTCCCCTTTTTCCATCTGCCAAAAATAGTGTGTAGCCATGCATCCAAGCTTGGGCATAACGCAAGAGTTTGAACATTGTCTGATTACATTAACCTGATTACTACGGTTTTTGGCCCTGTTTAAGACCAGGCCTGAAAAAAGATAAAGCATTTAATTTGTCTTAGTCTGTAGCCTTTTCTTTTTTCTGGTGTTTATTTTGAAAAACCTGAAAACATTGGGGGGAAAAGAAGAAATTACGCTATCACATTGTAGATAGCCTTAAAGTTGATTTTGGCTGCTTACTAACAAAACTAAGATGAACTACAAGAAGTTTACTTGTTTTTAAAACAAAAACATCAGGTTGAGGGTGGGGATGGGGCAGAAATAACCTTTTTGTAGTTTACCCAAGATGTCCATAAATGAACATAAAGTTAATTATCTTTAAAAAAAGAAAAAAGTGGCATTGGATAGGACACTTGAGACTGTAATGAAAGCACCTCTTCCTGACTTCTACCTGCTTGTTTGCCTAGTCACTTAAAAAAATGCATCAGGCGGCATGATAGCAGAAGGCATGTGGATAACTTGAGATGATTGTGTCTAGTAGTTTCTCTAGTTACTTGTCTATGTCAGTGTCACACTACCAAAAGGAAAGCCTAATACTTTGTTTTGCAAATCTCCTGCTTATGCCCCTGTCAGTGTCACACTATTAAAAGGAAAGGCTAATACTTTGGTTTGCGAATCTCCTGCGTATGCCCCAGCGTATACCTGTATTACTTGTAGAACAGACTTCTGTAACCTAGTTCCTAACAGTCACAAGGATCTAAAGGATGCATATGTAAATACTTTTCCTATTGCTATTAATTCTGTAAAGTTTGCCAAGATACCTGGTAATTGCTGCATGTCTGATTAGAGGCAGCACTTACAATGAATCAACTATAATATGTTTTCTTTAAAACAGCAGAATAAAAAGAAATTGGTTGGTTGGGAAATCCTATAGTGCATACTGTGACATGGTGTTTGTTGTTGAAAAGTGCTGTTGTCCAAAAAGATTGAAATGTGGGTATTGAAGCTATAGTAAAAGTTACTTTAATGCTTACTGATTATTTTTTTTTCTCCCCCCCCCCCCCCCCCCCCCCGGGCCATTCCCTAAGGTTTGGAGAAGCAGTTGATGGAAATCTAGTGGTTGGTACACTGGCCTGGCCTTCTCCGTGGGTTATTGTAATCGGTTCATTCTTTTCAACGTGCGGTGCTGGTCTTCAGAGTCTCACTGGTGCACCCCGTCTGTTGCAGGCCATTGCAAGAGATGGCATTGTACCATTTCTTCAAGTGAGATTTTTTTTTTTTTTCTTTACAGTACTTCAAATATGGCTTATATTTTGACAAAAAAATCAGGCATTAATTCTGCTATTCCTGTAGAACTGTGAGGAACAGATTTGGGGCTCAGTTGTAATTGTGCACAATAACAGATCAAGCTGCTGTAGGACAAAGTTTGAATGTGGATACTTCTGTGCAATACAATTTAATTATTTTTGTTCTTACACATAAAAGTTAGTGGTTCAAAACTGAGAATATAAGTCTTCTATAAGTGGAAATAAATGAACTAAGAAGCAACTAACAACTGAACTTCTTGATTCCAGGCTGTGCTTACAACCTGTATTTGTGAACAGAGTTGATTTAATCTCAATATGGAACTGCATGATACTTCTTGTATCATAGAGATACAATTCTAATTTTTATTCATTTTTGTAAGCTAAATGAAGTCAACAGAGATGTAACAATAGAATTATATCCCATGACTTGGAACATTAAGATTGTTCTGACATCCCTGTGCATGTTTTTAAAAATAAATCAATCAGATTTTTCTCAAAGGAAGTGAGTAAGCTGGCAAACAGAAGAAGAGAGAGCTGTTGCTGGAAGATCTTTAATTAATTAATGGGCTGTATCTGCAAAAACTAGACAACTAGACTTGAGTTAAAAATAAATAAATAAAATTCAAAAAGAGGATAAAGTCTAGAGAGCAAAGCTGTGATTTCTGTGGTAAAGTTTGGAGTTTGAAGGCCTACCTCCAATTGCCAAGAATAACATTGTGCTGTGCAACTGTTGGCTAACCTACCAAGAACAGGTTCAAGTATAAAAACCAGGATTATGTCTGAGTAACTATGAATATTTTGGGAACAGAGTTATGGCACAGTCGTCAAATTTAGCACACAGAAAGAAACTGCAGATAGCTCTGACACTGAAGGTAGCTAGGGCTGAGTTTAGGAGACTAGGCTGTTCTGTATGGAGAGAGTCCTGAGGGTGATTTGGAGCACTTGTTTGTGTTTATATATCTCTTTGAGAGGCTTATGTAATTATTTTGATACCCAAGTTATATAACCAAACTTATGTTTGAGTCTTCCTTACTGTACCCACACTTATCTCTGGAGTCTCGATCAGATGTGTGCTCCAGGTCACTGTCTCGCATCTGAGGTTGGTGTAGTACGTTATGTTAAAAATGGGCTATTACTCTTGGTGAATAACTTAAGAGTCTATTCTGAGATATCTATATCTTCAGTGAGTGCTAGGTATAGGATAGCAGCAGCTTGGTTTGGTGCCTGAGTTTGAGGGAAGCCTACAATGAGTCAACACATTGATATGTGACTTGAGAAAATTCCTGAGCTAGGCTGTGCCTAGGACTATTATGAATGATGGGTTAGCTGGAGAATTTGTGTGGGGTTGGAGGGGGGAACATCTGAGGAGGAGGGAGATGTGCAGAATATGTGGGAATGGGAAAATGAGAGGAAAGGACTTGTGTGAAGAGGGGGAAGGAGTGCACAGGGAATGGGTTAGAGGAGGTGGTTGAAATAGCTGAGAAGCAAAGCAAAATGGAAGGGGTAATGCTAGTGGCTTTGCGGGGGTGGGTTGTCTTTTGTGTATTGTGGGGGTTTTTGCTAGTTTTTTTTAAAGGCAGATCATACTGCTGTTGCCAACACTTTTCTCAGTCTTTAATCACTTGGTTCCATTGCGCTGCTGCTGCTTCCATGGTCTGTCTGCGAGTGCCTAGTCTCAGTAGGGCTGTATCCTTGATATTTTCTCTTAGGTCCTTCCTTCTCTTGGGCTGGAGGGGTGAACAGTCACTGGAAATGGACACTAGTATTGCTGCTAGGAGCAGGAGCCAGAAGGGTTAATGAATCAAGACATAAACAAGTTAAAAAGACAGCATTTGCTGCTTCTGCAGCCCCTCAGCTGCCACAGCACTTGCAGCAGTGCTGCTGCTAGCAGGAAACGCAACTGCTGCGTCTCCCGTTCTGCTGGCGTGGGTGGCTCTGCACCTACGGTGTTGGCAGCTTGTTCCCTGAGAAAGTTGTATCGCCATTCCCTTGGGTTAGGAGCATCTTTTCTACCGGGGCGGAGAAAGATGATGAGGGTGTGCAAGAATACCAGACATGCTGCTGGTTTATTTCACAGTTGAGAGCAGCGGCATGTTCCCTGACTTTCAAGACCTATACCTGTAACTGGAAATAAATACACTAAGTATCCTGGGTTGGGGGAGCAGAATCATGATGGAGTTTGACTTGAGTGGGAAGGGGTTGTAATGCAATAAATTACAAATGCTGGGTTGTATTGAGAGAGACAAACAAAAAATTTCACTTTTGTCTGAAGTAAAAATTTGGTACTTCCTGAGAGGGTGACAACGTGATTCCATCTTATCAGGGCTAGATTTCAAAGGAGTGAAGAATCAGAAGGAAAAAATTTACATGGTTTGGGAAGTGGGGGAAAGGGAATGCAGGAGAAGCAGGATGTTTGAAGAGGGATTTGAGACTTGAAAAGTGCTTGCAGTTTCAGAGTGATATAGCTGCTGCACGGACAATCAAGGAAATGAATGGAAGTAGGTTAATATGGGGCAAGAATGTGACATAAAAGAAAAAAACAGCATAAGCAGAAAAATTGGCATTTTAATATAAGGGAGGGAAGATTGATGGATGACAGAAAGCTAAGGGAAGGAGACAGTATGGAGAATGAGTGAGGTGAAGAACCTAGATATTTGGAAAGGAAGCCATTATGGAAAATGGGAGTGAGGGTTCAGTCTTTGTAAGCGTGTGGAGGAGAATAAATACGGCTGGAACTTCAGGTGAGGCATTTTGCCATCTATCACCAGTATAGCTGGATAGAATTATCCCCAAAGGAAATTACCACATGCAAAATTATTTTTGGCAGGTCTCTGTGCAGGATAATAGGCTTGCCTTAGTCCTCTTTAAAGATAAATATTTAATGTTTGTAAGTACTGAGATGATGCCTTTTTTGTACGTTACAAAAAATACTGCCCTCAGCTATATTAGCTTTTTATAGACTAAGCATAAATCTCTGATGCATGTGGCTTTGAAGTTACTTAAGACTATTTCAACAGCAACTGCAATAGTACTTTAACATTATGTAGTCATTGCTTATTTTAGTAAACATTTTTCATATTGGAAATGTGTGGGTTTGCAATTTTGTGGCTTTTTGTAGTATAGATTGCTTCATTTTCTTTTAATGACTGTTTGTGATTCCAGTTAAAGCTAGTTTGTGATCTGCACCATATTTCATAACTGTATAATGAACAGCTTTCCCTAATCTTACTGTTTACTTGAACTAGGTATTTGGTCATGGAAAAGCAAACGGAGAACCAACTTGGGCTCTGCTCCTCACTGCTGGTATTTGTGAAATTGGAATTTTGATAGCCTCATTGGACAGCGTAGCACCAATTCTTTCAATGTAAGTATGAATGTGGTGTTTTGTGTTCTTAAGTTAAACAGTATTTTATTTTTCAATTAACTAGGTAATGATTTTTCTTTTTGAAACAATACATGCTAGCCTTTGTTTTCTAACAAGTTAGATTCCTTTTGATCCAGGAGATAATAAGAAACAACAAAATGTTTTGGCTGGAACTAATTTCTAGGCACAAAAAACTTTTTCCATGACAGAGTTGTTGAATGCTGGTAAAAATATGTTCAACTTCTAAAAATCTGGATTTTAAAATTAAAATTCCTGCTATTTTAGCTCAAGTGCATCTAATAGAGATAGAGAAAACAATGTTTTAGGGTATGAACTGAACTTTGTTTTACTGACTTTGTGTTGGAAGTTTATCCCATGTGTTATGGGTTGAACCCAGTAGTCAGCTCGGCCTCACCCAGCCGCTCGCTCGCTCTCCCCGCAGTGTGATAAGGGAGAGAATCGGAAAGGTAAAAGTGAGAAAACTCATGGGTTGAGATAAAGACAGGTTAATAGGTAAAGCAAAAGCTCTGTGCACAAGCAAAGCAGAATAAGGAATTCATTCACCTTTGGTAGGCAGGTGTTTAACCATTTCCAGGAAAGCAGGGCTTCACCATGTGTCACAGTTACTTGGGAAAACAAACACCACGAAGTCCAAATGTCCCCCCTTCTTCCTCCTTTCCCTGAACTCTTACTGTTGAGCATGATGTCATACATTATTGAAGATCCCTTTGGTCCATTGTGGTCAGCTGTGTTGCCTCCCCAAGACTATTTGCTGGTGGGACAGCAAAAAAACCAGAGAAGGTCTTGATGCTGTGTGAGCACTGCTCGGCAACAGCTAAAACATCCCTGTGTTATCAACGCTGCATTGGTTACAAATCCAGAACGTAGCACCATAGGAGCTACTATGAAGAAAATTAACTCTGTGCCAGCCAAAACCAGTACACCATGATTGTCAGTTGTTTGCTATGTTTTCTCTGAAATCTTTGTTTGAGGCTCTATATTATGCTAATACCATGTTTTGAGGCCTAATATTCTACAAATATTAATTTAATCTACGTCTTGTGTTCTTCTGGCTACTGTGAACACAGTGTGCAAGTTCCTACCCTTTTCTGGATTGTGTTTTAATGCAAATCTGTCTAGTTAATTCCTTATTGGAAAATGCTCTTTTTTTTTTCTTAACAGGTTTTTCCTTATGTGCTATATGTTTGTAAATCTGGCTTGTGCAGTTCAGACTCTTTTACGGACTCCCAACTGGAGACCTCGTTTCAAGTATTACCATTGGTAGGGAATATTCCTTCATTCAGAAGTGTTAAAACTAGTTACACAGCCCTAAACTGTTGATTTTCTTGCAATAATAAAACAAAATCTCCTTTCTGATTTAAATGAGGTAGAGTATTCAGTGCATGAATAATCTTAGAACAGCAACATTTGTTTTCATATGTTTGGAATAAGGCTGGTAATAGCTGTGATCACAAAAACATGTGGCTAATGTAGAGGATTTGCGAAGGGGCTACAGGATGGCATTTTGATATTGCTTATAAGCTAAGATTTTCTGAAGATGTGAGAATGAAGATGAAAAAAACAAGCTGTATTTTATATATAGGTAAGGAGAATTGGTAAAAATGTTCAGGAAGGCTGATACAATTTTCATTTTAGTTATAAAAAAAAATACACAAAACTAAACCAGGAAAACTAATTTAATATACATCAGTTGGCTCTTTAATGGTATGATCACTGTTTTAAAAATATGTCATGCTTTGGACATTGCATTTGATAACTGAAGTAAACAAGTAGATACTTGACAAAGTCAGTAAAGGTTAGGTATACAAAAAGTGTGGGTGTGGGTTTTTTGTTTAGGTTTTTTAAATGGCTTAAGAGTTCAAACATTTCAAACTAAGAGTGGGAAACTTTTTTATTAATTTTTTTTTTTACTGAATGTTAAAAATACATGTTTGTTTAATTAACAGTAATTCTATTGAGACATTTTAGTGCTGAAATGCCTTGAGGACTAGAGCCTTTAGGAGATAAGCTGGCCTGATTCTAGGATGTAAGAGTTGCTTATTATTTTTTCTTTTAAAGAACTGAGTGAAAATGAAATGTCACAGGTTTAGCCCTGAAAAATCTTTTTGAATATGCTCAGTAGGCACTTAGTAGTTTGGCATCTAAACCTCCAAATACATCAGTGCCTGTCTTCCAGGCTATCCCAGCAAACACCTAGTAGTATTTGCAACATCAAGAAGGAAAATGGGGGATTGCTGTCTTTTTTTGTTTGCTTGGTTTTGTTTTGTTTTCTTTTTGGTTTTTGTTCCACCTCCCTTGAATAACCTGACTGTGGAAGAAGTATAGTAGAAGGTACAAAGTAGCTTAAAAGCTAAGGCAGGTGGATAAGATGGAGGGTAGCAAGAGGTACAGGATGGACCATGGTGAGGAATTAAAAGCAAAGGGTTGTGACATGGCGGCAGCAGCAGAGTTTGTAACCATTTGGCAACAATTCTTTTTTATGTTGTTCTCGGAGAGATCAGTGAGCCAACTGACTTACTATGTGGCAACATAATCATTTCTAGCCAAAGCAGGTGTTGGAATGCTTGGCTAAACTTGAGATGGAACTTTATTTTTTGAGTAAAAGTAGAGTCTTAGGTTGGCTAAGTCAAGCATGAAAGAGCAGCCCTTGTTCTATTAGGCAAACGACATTTAGATTGATGTCCTCAGAACAGGTAGAAAGCATTTCTTTGGTTTAAAACTGTATGCATTTGGACTCAGTACTTGCATGGTACCAAAGAGGCAAACTAAAGGGACCAAACAAAACTTGGGTCTGCTGCCGCTCTTTGTCAATACAGTGAAAGCTAGCTCTAACACGGAAATCAGGAGAAAAGAAATCTGGGGTGCTGTATGTGACTATTCACAAAACTGTCCAGGTCTGAGCTGACTTCTCTCTTTCTTGATTAATAGTGTGGGCAAACCAGGCATATAAGCTTCAATCTGGAAATGCTTCTGTAACTTTTTCAGCTCACAAACATTTTCTCTTGATAGCTTTTGAAAGATTGTTTTCTGTAATCTCTTCTACTGTGCTGTGTTCTTGCCGAAGAGACAGGCCACAATGGAAGTGGAGAATATAATTGAGTCAATTTTAATTTAAACTAATCAACTGTTTTTGCTGGAAGTAACATAATGTTGTTTAGTATTGTTTGACAATTTTTTTTAGCTTAAATTCAAATCAACAATAAGTGATAGCAATGTGTTTTGAAACTGACCTTACTTGGAGGTACTGATAGAGTTTCAGAACTGACAAATGTAGTAAATCTATTGTTATTATCTCGTTCAATTGTATTTGTCACACAAAGGTTCAGGATGTAATCTTTTTATAAACTAAAATTGGGACAATGTATTTTTATTTATATAGTAGCTATGAAATGGCCTTTGAAGAAGAAAGGCCTTTCTGGGAGTTAACTTGAATAAGAAATTGACTTTGTAGAACATTTGCATGCCTATTTAAAAAAATGGAAAAAAATGGTTTCTTTTAGGACTCTCTCATTCCTGGGGATGAGTTTATGTCTTGCCTTGATGTTCATTTGCTCTTGGTACTATGCTTTGATTGCCATGCTAATCGCAGGATGTATATACAAATACATAGAATATAGAGGGTAAGACCATATATCTTATTTATTCTATATTTAATATCTTTAATATTCAGCAAAAAAGCACTTTTGTATAAAATAGATAGAACTGAAGTAATAGAATTAAGAGTATTCCTTGAAACAAGGTAGGATCCTGTCTCTGTTAAGGGCTGTAAGTTTTCAGGTTCTAATTTCCCTGGAAGCTCTGTTCCAAACATCTCGACAGCCAGGACTGATCAAAATAAGAACCAATAAGGCTGGGAAGTTTTTGTTTAATCAGAGGTTATGGTGTAAAGTTTTGGTACTTCAGGAACATGACCTTTTAATATCAAGCAGCAACTATTACAAAAGTGTTACCTTATTATTAACTTGTGCTAAAGCCCAAAACCTACTTTTTTGTGTGGACTTTAGCACTTTTTAGAATGAATCATACTGAACAACCCAGAGCACTTACTGAAAAGTACCTATTTTTCTGAAGGCTTAGATAATCTTTAAATTGCAACATACTTTGCATTGTATGCATTCAACAAGGAAGACGTATAGAGCCATACCTGTAAGAAAGGTGGTACAAGTAGGAGACTTAAAGAACATGCTGAGTTAATTTAAAAAAAAAAAAAAAAAAAAAATCAAACCCAATAAACAACCCACCCCATCCCCCCCAAAAACCCCCAACACACAAAAAGCCAATCTAAACACCCTCCCCCCCCCAAATAATAAAAAACCTCCCCAACCCCCCAAAACCCAACCAAAAAAAACCAACTAAAAAAACATACTGAAACACTAGAGGTGATTATGATCAGTAATGTGTGTGCTTTCCCTTTCTAAGGAAAGATACCCAATGCTGAAAGATTCCTAGTCAAGAAGAATAGTAAGATCTTGGAGCAGGAAGCTGAAGCGAGGCCAGTTGTTTTGATGAGTGATTAAGCACAGGTCTTAAGTGGATCGGCTGGTATAAACGCCTCCACCTTGTGGGTTCTGCATCTTTTAATATCTCCATTTCCAGGTTAGATGCTTTCCTGGATTGTAACTACTGGGTTAATTATAAGGAAATTAATTTGCCTATTTTAGCCAGGAAGTCAGATCAGATGATAACAGTTCTGCTTGTGTGTGTGTATGCAGGTATGCACATACATAAAATTATATGTACATCCAAATTCATATACAGACTTTACAAATGTTGGTACGTACATAGCCAGTACATCTACCCTCTAGCAAGAGACTCTTTTTTTGCAGAAACAGTGCGGTGGGGAGAAACTCACCCCGAAATGTTCTAAAAACTGCTGTCTGGAGAAAACCTCAGTTTTTATTTTAATTTGTGGATAGCTAAGTAAAAGAAACTTATGTGATTGTGCTGTCTGTCAGGGTATGTTTTAAATGCCATGTTGTTCTTTAATAGCTTTTTAATTCAGTTCGGCTTATTTCATCTAAAATTTGAAGGAAGGTTAGAGGTAACAGTTTAGTGAGAATTCATCAATGGAAATAAGAGGGAGGGAGGGTAAGGGAGATGGACCCTTTGCTGTAGTAGAATCCCTACCAAAGAAAAGAATGTATTAGCCTAAGAGTTCTTTCTTACTTGGTTGGCCACCTGGCATATAGTGTAGCTTTGTATTGGGAGAAGGAGGAGTGAAAAATGTAAGGAGATTGAAAGTGGTCAGGAGGGCAGATAAAGCTTTAGGCTCATCTGGGAGAAAAGCTGGGAGGGAAAGGAAGTGGAGAAAGCTGTAGTGGTGCGGGGGAGAAGGTAATGTGTGTGCTTTCCCTTTCTAAGGAAAGACACCTAATGCTGAAAGATTCTAACACACTAATCCATACGAAGTCAAATTTAACTTATTCATTCTGCTGCTTTAAAATAATTCCTTTTAAGTAGCCCCCACTTACTCATTCTAGTGCTTAAAAGCAACTTAAGTAGCTCTCAAGATTACAAAAAAACTTTTGAAGTATGAATAAAATAAACCATAATAAATATTAATAAATACTTAATAAATAGTTCTCTTGAAGGGACCTGAGACTGCTTCATCTTGGTTAGTCTTCATTCTTGAATTAAATCTGCAAGATGAGTTTTTTCATGCAAAAGAGTATTCATTTTTTATGCCCATTATCCCTCATGTGAGAAAAATGTACTTAATTTGTATAAATAAATGGGACCTTGTTAACTGAATCTCTTCTGCACCCTGAAGAGCGGAAAAAGAATGGGGTGATGGAATCCGAGGACTGTCTCTGAATGCAGCTCGCTATGCTTTGCTTCGTGTTGAAGACGGTCCTCCTCACACCAAGAACTGGAGGTAAGTCCTACGCCTTCCAAGGTCACATGACTCTTGAAATATGTAAATCTGTTGGGAATACTGCTGGTAAAGCGAATGGCCAAAGTGAAATTCACCATTTAAAATAATGTTTTAACTTGGGCATGGCAATGATGTCATTGAAATAGTATTATTTTACTGCAACTGAATGTGATTTACAGTCAGCACGTAATCAACTTTGCTGGGAATATGGGCAAACTAACTCAAACTTAAATCCATGTGGTGTTGACATAGTTTTCCAAAGTGCAGAAGAATTTTAATGTTTGATTATTTATAGATTTTCAGTTTCAAAGGAACAGTTATCATTGAGTCCCACTGTCTCTATAGAAGAAACGTTGCAATTCTATAAGTTTTTTTTGCTTCTATATGTGTTCCCTCTGAAATACATTGTGTAAATATACAGAGGATCCATTATTTAAATTAATTTTTAGTGGCAATCTTTTTATATAGCTTCATTTAATAGTACCACTTTCTAAATTGCTTAGATATGATTAAAACAAAATCTCACGTTTGCTGGCCATTTGTATGTAATGGGGTTAGACGTCCACTACTATTTTTGCAATATATTCCTGTTACTTGTTAAACTATCAATTTTCTTAAAGCTGACACAAAAAATTACTTAGCATTTAAAAACAAAAGGTCGTTTGCACATTGTCACTTCTGATGAACGTAATGTAAATCAGAAGAACTCTGATCAGTGGAACACACAAAAAAGCAATTGTCACTAAATGTGATACTTTAATTATAGCCACTGCTCTGTGATAGTATCCTTGGGTGCATGCACATGCAATGGTCCATTGCCCTTCAGTGTAATGGCATTATTTTACCATTTGTTATGGGACTGATGCACATAGGCAGTTGCTATGAAATACATGAGCCACTGCCTTTATCTGTGTCTGAACTTGGCATCTCAGAGGCACCAATGTAATGTAGTGTTGACTAAGAGCATTCCTGTTAAATGTCTGATGTTGCTTAAGTTCCAGATGAGTTATCCTTCTATTGTGTCAATGTAATTGCTAGAACTGGACCTTCATGTTACAGCTTAAACTGAGCTGGTTTTAAGGCGGGAAGTAGACTCCAACTCTGTCGTTCTTTTGAATTTGTAGTAGTGACAGGAAAATTATAAAATGGTTTGGGAAGAGGAAGCAGATTGGATATTGATTAAAGGAAATGTAATGCATCCTCATCAAGTATGCAGTTGAAGCTGAACTTGGGGTGCTATCAGTATGGTATGACTGTCCTTTTGGAAGGACCTGTGCAGATAGAGGACTGGGTTGGCAATAACATCATGAAAATCCAGAAGGACAAGTGCAAAGTCTAGTACCTGGGACAGGCTTGTGCAGTGCAGTGGCACAAGGCTGGGAACCTGCTCTGGTGAAAAGGACCTGTGGTTCCCAGTAGATAGTAAGCCAGCAGTGTGCCTTGGCAGTGACATGCTGGACTGCATCAATAGGAGCATAGCTAGTATATCAAGAAGTAATTATATTGGGAAATAAAACTCCTCTTTGCTCAGCACTCATTAGAATACTTAGAGAGTATTTCATCCAGTTTTAGGCACCCTAATATAGGAAAGACATTAATAAGCTGGAGTTAGTTCAGCAGAGGGCCACCAAGATGATGGTTGGGGCACAGGAGCATTATCTCCTGTGGGAGCTATGCTTATTGGGCTTGGAGGAGGCTTAAGGGGAGCCTAAAAAGCTGATATAACTAACTACTAAACATCCAGTACCTAAAAGAAGGTTACTGAGAAGATGGAGTCAAACTCTTAGAGCAGCATAAGGTAGGAGAATGAGAGAACATGACAAAATGCAGGAAGAAAAAAAAAAGAAAACTTGAGAAGACCGTAATTAGGTATTGAAGAGGTTACCCAGAGGTCATAATATCTCTGTCTCTGGACCTTTTAAAAATCCAGCTGAATGGAGCTGTAAATCTGGTGTGCCTTTGATGTTTAACCACTTCAAGCAGCAGGTTGCTCTAGATGACCTTGGAAGGGTGATAATTTTGATTCAGTAACTTTCTTGGTAAAACTGTTCTTTAAGGTAGCTTTTCAGAATGATGGTATGCTGGTTCACGTAGGTATTCTGTACCTGAAGTGTTGTTGCTATTGCAAATTATGACTTCCTTGCTTGACAGTTGACTATTTTCCATTGAATTAAGCATTTAATCTGCATTTTATTAATTGTTAATTTTAATTTTCCAATTTTTTCTTGCTTTTCTATACATATGTGTATTTAACTTTTTTTTTGGCAGACCTCAACTTTTGGTCTTGTTAAACTTGGATAGTGAGCAGTTGGTGAAACATCCTAGATTGCTTTCTTTCACCTCTCAGTTGAAGGCTGGTAAAGGACTGACTATCGTGGGCTCTGTGCTTCAGGGAATCTACTTGGATAAATGTACAGAAGCTCAGAAAGCTGAAGAGGTATGTAAAAAACAACTTAAAACAAGTGTAACTTCCATTAGTATTTACATGTTGAATCCAGATAACTCGTATCTTGAATTAGAACAGACTGTTGTAAAGTACTGAATAAAACATCCATTTTTTACTATCAGCGCAGTCAATTATTATATATAAAGAATAGGTTAGTGTGTGTAGCAAAATGTTTTATAAAATTTCCCAATAGGAGGAAACAATGCTGATACTCTTTAGCTTTTTATTTTCTTTAATATCGAGAGCCCTAGGCTCACAATCAAATTACATTATTGAAAAAGCTAAGTGATAGATTTTTAACAAATTACCTTATAAAGAAAATGGATTTATTTAACAAAAAATTGAACATTTATCTAACAAGTGCGGATGTGTTTGGCATGATTTCATCCTCTGGATATATACATGATATTATTTTCTACATTGTCCTTGAAATACATAGCACAGCTAGGATTAGGAGCAGTCTTCACCGGAATCCTACTCTGTTGCTTAACTGTAAACAGCATCCTTGAGCTCCTTTACTTTTTTTCTTTTTTGTTTTCTTTCCTATTTATTCCGTATCTCCAGAGAAGGTAGGATGAGGTAGGAAAAAACAGTAAGTTGTCATGTAATTTAAGATGACATCTAACTGTGCTTACAAACACAAGTGACTTTAATTTGAATGTTTCTCTCTTCCTGCTCCCCTTCCCCCAGTCGCCCCCCCGACAACTTGTCAGTATTTGACTGTGCTACGTGATTGGAAATACATAGACATTTTTGTGGGAAGCCCTTGAAAATACCTGAACTTAATTTTAAATTGTCCCCTGAAGGAAAAAGGGAAGTTAATAGACTGAGCTTCTGAAGATCCATTGTTCATAGAGCTTGGACTTCCAATGCAAAGCAAGTTTCCCTTTCTGTTTGGTCTTAAACAGCTTGTGTACTTCTTTGTTTGATCCAGTATTGGGGTAACTCGGTATAGATAATTGTATTTGCTTACCTATGCAAACCCTCCTACTCCTAACTTTATAGAGTGGGGAAACAACATTTTTAGAAAATACCATGTTTCATGTATTTTATTGAATGCTATTGAAAAATCTATTGCCTTTAGAACACTACTATAAAGTGTACTCCAAAAGTAGGCTTTGATTGCAATTGTATCTTCCAAAAATGGTTAATATCTTCAGTGTTGTTGAAAAGAGTATCAGTTGAAATGTCTACTATTTTGATCCAAGTCATCTTCAAAGCTGTGTAAAAATGCCTGTGATTTATTCAAACCTGGAATCTCTAAAATAGATGAGCATTTGAGATGTTGAAACAGACTTAAAGCTAACTGCCCTTTTTCTCCCAGCTTGCTTTTTTTCTCCCTGTTGGTATTCAGACTTGTTTTTAAAATAACAAAGTAGGAAGCCAGATGCCCTAGCTGATATCGCATGGAAAGGCTCCAAGAGAGCAATTAGCTTCAAAACACAGTGGAAAGAGTCTAGCAATGGTAAATTGTGAAAGTAATTGTTATTAAGCTGTTATTATCAATGTGTGAGTAGAAAACAAGACTAAGAATACAATCAGGCCTCTGAAATAAAACAAAGCAAACCGTTAAACAGAAACTGTTTACCCATGAGGATTTGAAATGTTACCTATAGTTGCTTAACTTGGAAGTCAGCTACATTTTTGAGATGGAACAGGAATGAATTTAAGGGAGACCTAATCCCCAGGTTCTCTAGAAAGTCAGACCTGGTGTTAAGATCGAGGAAACTATTGCTTTTAAAATGGAAGTGAAGATGAATTGTAAAAGTTTGAGTGTCTGGAGGCCTCACTGCTTTTGGAAAACTTCAACTAAAAAATGTTTCTAGAAGATTTGTAGGAAATCAAGATTTCTCCTGTCTTTCTTTTTAAAAGAAGCAATCATCTATTTAAACTTATATGCCCTCGCAGATATTTTTTGCATAGACTGACTTCTTAGCTTTGCTACCAAATTTTCTGAAGTGTTTTTTTTTTTTTCCTCAACTAAATAGAATTTCTGATGTGAAGCCACACTGAGTCAGTGCCAGGCATTCTGTGATCAAATCTGTTCCTGATGGGTTTTGATGGGTATTTTGGCACTTCCAAAATTCCAGATTTTGATGTGCTGGTTCTTCCTTCTGAAACCATGCCGATCGACACAAGTCATTGATAATGATGGGATTTTTGAAGTCGTGCCATCAAAACAATGTAAATGCCAAAGCGGATGTTCCCTAGTCAACCTTGATACCACTTTGAATGCTACTTTTAAATTACTTGGTTATGTGTCTGTATGTTTGTTAGTATTTAAATGAAGGGGAGCCATGTTGAAATTAAAGGGGTGTGGAAGACTTAATCTCCTCAGTTTACCTTGTCACTATTCAGCCAGTGATTCCAACTGTCTCCTGCGCATCTATTTTTCCATGTTGGGAGCCGATAAATAAAGAATCGGCTTCTTAATGTCAAAGTTGTTTAAGGAGCTTTGGTGGCCTCTTCTAAAGGCCTTGGCGTCATGTTTTTCCAAACCCTTCCAATTCCAAAAGAAAGGACTTGTCATTCCAAACATACAGTGCTTTGTCCATCAGCATTTTTTACTTTACCTGAAGCAGTGTTACTTTATTTATCTTTGTCAATGTGGTTTTACTCGTATCTTGTTCATTCTTTGGAAATAAAAGGCTGAATAATTGAAGTAATGAAAAACCTGTGTATGGTGTCTTTTGTGGAGGCAGATTTTTTGGGGTTTAGTTGTCACAGAATCATGTTCACTCTTTTGGAATTAGCAGTTTCTTGGTGTCGGTTGTACATTGTAGCTAATGTTTTGCTCTTATTTACTGCTGATATTCCTTAGTCTTTATTACCAGTGTTGATGACTGTATTTCCCCATGTGTAATCTTCCCTTTGCAGAATGTTAAGGCCTTAATGGGAGTGGAAAAGACTAAAGGATTTTGCCAGATTGTGGTGTCTCCTCATTTTAGAGATGGAATATCCTATTTGATTCAGTCAGCTGGTCTAGGAGGGATGAAGCACAACACAGTCCTGATGGCATGGCCACAGTCATGGAAGCAGACAGAAAATCGTTTCTCATGGAAAAACTTTGTTGGTATGTGTTTATTGACTTTCTCCTATGCATTTGTAATACAACTATGTAACTAATGTATTTGCTGTGTGGAGGAAAAGAAATGTGATGCTGAACATCCAGTGGACAATGGAATATTTCCCCACATCTGATTTCACATGGAGTGGGTTTTCTTATCCCTCAGTCTCGTCAGCCATGGCTTGTCTTGTTCTTCTCCTAAGCAGGTTAGTCACTAAACCCAGGATCTTCCTCTTTTGCCTCAGCAGAATCTGGGAGGATGTAAGCTTTTGAATTTAAAACAAAAATAAAAGCCGTGAATGAAAATTAGAAGTTCTTGATCCAAAAGTCTTGTTTTCCCTTGCAGATACTGTACGAGAAACAACAGCAGCTCAGCAAGCACTGTTGGTGGCTAAAAACATTGACTTATTTCCAACAAATCAAGAACGTTTTACGGAGGGAAACATAGATGTGTGGTGGATTGTTCATGATGGTGGTATGCTGATGTTACTGCCTTTTCTTCTTCGGCAGCACAAGGCAAGGACAACAGAAAATGGCTGGGATTTCATTTTTTAGCAATGAATAGTTCTAGGGGTTTCTAGTGAAACACTCTTTCACCTTGATAGAGTTATGCATGGTGATTGTAATTACTGTGTTACAAATTGTTACAATGTATCTTTTTTATAGGTTTGGAGAAAATGTAAAATGCGCATCTTCACTGTCGCTCAGATGGATGATAATAGTATTCAAATGAAGAAGGATCTTCAGATGTTCTTATATCATCTTAGACTGAATGCTGAAGTGGAAGTTGTTGAAATGGTATGTTACTGCATGGGGTTTTTAATAGCAATTGACAATAAACTTGGGGAAAATGGGTTTAGCATTTCTAAAACTAAGAGATGTTAACCCAAATATAGAAAGGGAAAGATTGCAGTCCCACCAAGAACAAGAAGTGTTTTAAAGCAACTTTATCTTAACATGTTAAAATGCTAGTGTATGTGGTACTGGGTTTAATGGTTTTGTCAAGTAGCGTTAAGCCATTTTGATGTTTTAATGCCTACTTTATTTATGAGGACTAGTCCATAGAGATTGTTCATTCAGGAAGGAAAAGCTTGAATTTTCAGCAGGCAGTGAAATGGAAGGCTGAACATGCTTAATCTAATAATCCATGGTATCCAGCATGAGAGAGGATGAACATGTCTGTGTCTCCAGCTGCTGTATGAGTATCTCTGGAATAAGGAACCCGTAGGCCCCCGTGAGAGTATATCAGTTGTTTCTGGCATTGCCAGCCTCTTTGGCACTGGACAGCGAGACAATATAGCTGCAGAATCATAAGTCAAATAGTGACAAAAGGAATTTTGTAACTTTTCCCTTTTTAAATGCTGGTCATAAACTGCTCAAGAGAAAGGACTAAAGCTGTAGTCTGGACCAGCTTTTTTTGGCAACTAAGGAAAAACTTCATTTCCAGCACTCAAAGGTGACTAGCATAACATCCAAAGTAAGGCAAGGAGAAAAAACAAAACAAAAACCCAACCCCCCAAAAATTTAAACTTATTCTGAAGTGGGATGAAGAAGATGGGTCAACTGGTTCTGGTTCAAAACTTCTACCACCACCAGTTCCTGGAATGAACAAAACCTATAAAAAAGATTTATTATGCTAATTAGCCATAAAACAAATTTTAAGTATCATTTAAATTATTTGTGAAAAAAAATGACTTATGAAAAATTTGGTTAGTATTTTGAACTAGGAACTAAGGTAAATCCTTTTACTTATGTATTTATTTATTCTTGTTTTGTTGTGCTTAGAGTACTGAATATAAAAGACTAAAATGCTGTGGCATGTGCAGGTGAAAGAAGACAGAGTGCCATAAAAAAGGCTCAGCCTTGGTTGGATTTTGAGCAGAAGATTGTATAGGAAGCACAATTTATTCTGTTCTTATGTGGGTCACATTTAACCCTGAGAATATTCCAAAAGATAAGAGATACGTTGCGAGTCAGTGATGAAACAGATGACTGCTATAGATTTTTTACATTGTATTTTAGCTTTGAGCTGATGTGAGAACATATGCCAGAGGTTATTCATAAATGCTTCTATTTGTGAACATTTCTCACTGGTGGAAGGCCAATGTATTGTTTTGTGGGTCAAGACGGTTTTTAAGGAAACAATTGTGCACGCGTGCTCAGGAGGCAGGAATGCAGACCCAGTTTAAATAAGCACTTTCAACCCTTTATCATTTCTGCAGCCTCATTGGAACAGAACAATGGAAAAAGTCTGTCCCAAGTACCTCAAATTTAGATAAAAATCTCGATATTGGTACAGTAGGGTAGCTCACTGTACGAGATTGCCGTTTGAAGATGAAGTTTTAAGAACGAGGACAGAAATGGTTGATCAATTACTTGCTTGGGATTACTCTAATGCCATAAATACATCCAGGACTGAATGAACGCCGGAATGAATGTGGTACACTGTCTAAGCGTTGTTCTTCTGAGTGGTACTTTTCTTCTGATGTTTCTAATGCCCATCTCTTTTGCAGTTTGAAAATGATATTTCTGCATTCACTTATGAGAAGACACTTATGATGGAACAGCGATCTCAGATGCTGAAACAGATGCAGCTATCAAAGAACGAAAGGGAAAGAGAGGTAGGGACTTTGGCTTGGCAAGATGTTCTGTGAAAAATCTGAAAGTAGTATTTCTTGGCTGTGGATTCTAATCAGTTTCTAATTAGTCAAAAGCTTTTATAATTGCATTCTATGTTAATTTCTCTACAGCAGGTTACACCTGCAAGGTTAAAATAATGTGGAAAAAAATATCCTTTTTATTTGAACAGATGTTTAGAGTTTTCCTGTTCTTGTTAAGATCAGTGCAAGTATTTACTAGTAAAACATTTAAGCGTCAGTGTGGAATATATCCAGAGCATTTCCAAACTTGACATATATCAATAGCTAAGGTTCATAATTATTCAACTCGGCTGAATAGCTTTGTTTGTGACTTGGTCTTGTTCAATTCACACTGCCTATTTTTTAGTTTCTGCATTGTTTTCAATGTTTTATGTATCAACTAACTGTTGTTTCTGAGTGAAAATTAGGCTGACTAACCTATAATGCTATGATATCCAGATGGGAATGCTACGTTTGCTGCTCCCCTACCCATACTAGTCCCTGGTGGTATTTTGCACGTTGTATTGACAAGCTTCATGCAGCTGTATTTTCATGAATATTTTTTAACTTTTAAATCTTTTTTTTTTTCTTTTGACTTGTGCTTCTACCCCCTCATTTATTCTGTTAACTATCCCATTATTATCAACACTTTTTGGTGATGTAAAAGGTATTAAGTGATAGCAAAGCCAAAGCATTTATACTGATTGCCCTCCCATGCCAAATAAGAGATCTCTACTGTGTTTTAACTGCTCATTCATAAAATAACTAGGATCTTTTCTTGTGGCTTTTTTTTTTTTGTCTACTGATAATTGTAACTCATTTTATGCCTAAGCCTTTTTGGTGTTAATCCTACAAGTCTGTGCAGTTCCTTTTTTCTTTTTTTTTAATCTCTCCTTATCTATTCTTTTTTTCCATTTTGCAGGAATTTTTAAGGTTCCTAAAGATGCCTTGTATTGCTACAACAATGAACTACTGTAAATTCTCTTCCTTCTCATCTGCATCACGGTAGTTTTCTTTTGATCTGAGCCTGCCTAACATCTTTTCAGTAAAAAACACACTCTCCTGTACTCCTTACTCAGTGTTTTAAAATTTTTCTCATTTCTTTATTGAACGCTAGTATTTTTCCAGTGGAGTTTGAGTGATTAATCAATCTACAGTAGGTGTTTAAGGATTTAACTTCCTCACGGATGCTTTACAAGTATCCCAAGGACCCAAGACTCTGTAGTCTATAGCATATAAATTGTAGTGGAGACAAAAGAATTTCTCTTCAGCTCTGTGAGCTGGTTGGAATCTGCACTGTTTCAGAGTGTTTGTTTGCTTGGAAGTTTTAATTCCTTTCTTTTCTCCCTGCCCCATGTAACTTTTTTTTTTACTCACTTTTATCTGAATGTAACCATCACCATTATAGCTTCAGTTTGTTACTTCATATCAGACAGGGTAAAATCTGAGATGTCCAAAATACTGTGGAATTTATTTCATGGTCTGAAGTAAAATGCTTCATAATTCCAAGAACTAGTACTTATTTCCTTGTCCAAGAATAAAAGCCATATCCATCTGTTGTTTCTGATTAGCATATCCGAATCTACCTTGTTCTTTGGTATTTTTCATCAGAAAGTGTTTAGTTATGCCTTCACTTCCTCTGGAGCTACAAGTTGAATGTAAGCACTCAGTGTGCCAGGCCCTTTCTTAATCTGATCATCTTCTCTTAAATGAGCTGAGCCCTCCCCTCCAGTTTTATGATGACCTCCAAAACATTTCTCTCATTAGTATCACTAGTTCAAATTAGCATTGCTTTTGTTTTCACTATCTGTCTGTAGGCATTCAAAAATAACCCTGATATTCCAGCTTTGAATGGTGCTTGTAGTTTTGTTTCCTGTTACCACCAAGATGAATATTCTAACCTCACTTTTGTGCTTGTACCTCTTCAAATGAGGCTCAAACCTTTGGAAGGAGGAAAATCTGGTTTTGTACAGCGTCCTTTTGCTGTTTCCCTTGTTGGCATGCTCTTATCCCTGAGGAATCACCCTTACCCTCCCCTCTTCTATCACTTTTTAAAACGGAACTTTATTTGATCTTGCCCATGGGTTTTCTTGTGGAACTGGGGCATGGAGACTCAATGGATTTTTGTTTCCTTTTTTGAGAAACTTGGTTGATTTGCTTCTATTCAAGTGTAAATATAACACATGCCTGCAAAACACAAGATTTGGGTGCAACTGCCAAACATTTATTTATTTGACTTTGACAATAGCGCTGCAAAGGTGAAAGAAAATGCAGAGGCTCATTCTCTTCCTTGCTCCCTTCCTGGTGGTTGTTGGCTTCCTTCTCCGGCTGGTCCTGACTCGTGACTGTTGGGCCAGGCAGAGATGTTGCCGGAGCCGTGAGAAGGCAGTCATCCCTCCCACCACGGCTTTGGGTTGGGTTGTGCAGATTGCTGCTGGTAGGTAAGATTGGCAGAAATGCGCGTGCGTGTAGGTGAGGAGCAGTTATAGTTTGCGAATTGCTGGGAAATAAATCTGTGTTTAGAGCTGGAAAGCAGCTTTCTCATCTGCTTAATTTTTTTTTGTACTTTTGATTGTAACTGAATAAAATCAATTCATCTGAATCCTCACATATATGAAGGGACGTCACCCTCACAAACAGGTGAATATTTGAGGTTCCCATATAGACTAAAGGATTCAATTCACTTCATGTTTTCATGAATCTCTGTAAAGACACTTCATAACTAACTGCTAAACATTTCAAAAAGAGCCTTGTAGTATATATAAACAAATGGCGTGTTTGTGAAAACAAACCAAGTTTATAACAAGCTACGATACCAAATCTCAGCTATTTAAATGAAGACAATTTTTATTTTGAATATGATCATCTGCTTTCTTCTGTAGACTGGGGTTTTTTTGTCATTGGTAACCTTTTTATCCCAGATTCAGAGCATCACTGATGAGTCTCGAGGCTCAATCAGAAGAAAAAGCTTCTCCAGTCCACAGTCCATTGGCCAAGATGCACAGGCACTGCTGACTAATGATTATCGAGAGGAGGAGGTAGTTGGACGTAGTACTGGCTAGATATCCTTTCCCATCGCAACACTTGAAGTGCCACTATTGCAGACTGAACTACAAATGAACAACTTGATCATTTATTGTTTTGGAACGGTTCTTCATAAACTTTAATTTCACTATTTTTCTAAATTCATTATCTTACACTATATATTTTTCTCTAGGTGATGCTTCTGTGACATGAACTACATCTGATTTTTCTCACACTTTTTTTTTCTTTCTGAGTGTGCCTGTTTTTCTTAAGAGCCAGAAGCAAAGATATTTCTCTGTCTTCTATCTCTTAAAAAGTCTTAATAGTGGGAGTTTCATTAATAAGCATATTTCATGCTTTCACAAAGCATTGCCTTCCTTTATAGTTCCTATATTGAAGTACTGAGGCTTCTCAGAGACCGTATAGATATGCTAGGACTTTTTAAGGAGATTTCTATGCTTATTGATAAGCCATTATTAACCCATAAATGTCATTACTACTTTCTGCAAGGTGAGCTTTAAAGGAAATGGACTGATGTAATCAATGGTTTTAGTGTGCACTTGAAGTGTTGCTCGTATCTAAAGACATGTAGTCTAGTTTGTAGAAATGCTGTATACCTTTGTGTTCCCTTTCTTCATGAAGCATGAGAAGAACATGTTGTATTCCATGTAATTAATTTAGTATCACAATAGCACTAACAAAAATGTGCTCTCGTTGTCTTTGCATTTCTATAACTGTGTGCTGTAGGTCCAGAATTTCTCTTGGCCTCACTGTCTTTCTAAAAATGGCGAACTTTCTTCCATTGAAGCAGAGTTGTACTGAACTCATCTTCCAGTTGTTTGTTTAAAATTTTAGTTCTTTTTGATACTGCTGTAGCACGTGTAGTATCTGCATGTATTTGTTAGCTTTTTCCATTCTCATGCTAGAACTGTATTTGCATTAACTTCTGATTCATAGTCTTGACTTGTAATTTAATCTTCTGGGGAGATATGAATACCATCAAACAAATACATATTTATGTGAACCTCAGAACTGAACTCTAGGATTTGGGAATCCTCAAGGATAGGGACTAGGGAAATAATCTAGGAAGAATACAGAAGCTCATAGGCATTTAAAACTAGCTGTGATGACAGTTTGCGAACCACTAGAGTATCGCTGTTCAGAGATAAAAGTTTTCTCGTCTGCTTTGATTTTATTCATGCTTTTGTGACCTGAATGAAATAGACTCTTCTGAATCACCACATATACAGAGGGACATGACCATCACTTAACATGTGAATAATTGAGGTTCCCAAATGGAATAGGAGCTTCAACTTGTGATATAACAAGTCTCTGAAGAGCCTCTGTAACTGCTGAATATCTTAAAACCACAAAAAACACCCCCCCTGCAAAAAAACCAAAACCCCCACAAACAAACCCAACCTCCCCCAACCAAACAAAACACCCCCCCCCCAAAAAAATCCCCAAGCCTCCCCCTGCAAACAGAACACCCCAAAATACAAAACCAATCCTCCCTCCATACCAATCCACTTGCCATTATAAGAGTCTAAGATACTGTATTTGTGTTGCTTTTGATGGAACTACAGAAGCCTATGGACAAAGTAAATGTGTTAAAAATTCCTTTTTTCTTTCCTCAAGAGGAGCAAGGGGAATGGGAAATGGAGAACACAGAAGTGCATATGCATGTGGGAACAAGAATATTGTGCACTTAAAGTTGTGATTTGAGTTTTTCTGCTATTATAAGGGAAGAGAAGGCCGCTTCATGGTTGGATTGATTGGCTTTTGTTATGTAATATGCACTTGCATGCATAAATAATCTAATGGAACATAGCTAACCTTCAGTTCAGCCAGTCCAATGGTATGTTGCTGGAATCATGAGTTGTGCTGGTAGTTCAGCTAAAGGCATGTGAAATGGACAGTGTTTATGACAATACCTGAGAAAATAACAATGTACCTGATGAAGAATGAGAGCACTGGCTTTCAAGTTTTTCACTGGAAAAAATCCCTGGTGATAATAAAGTACCCTCAGGCTGGATTCAACCTCACTTTAGGTCATTACAAAAATAATGTCCCAGCCCAGATGTAATCCTGCAAACATAAACAAATAACTACGTTTTTACAAGCAGTTTCACTTCATGCTGAAGTCAAAACAGTCTGGTATTCGTTCACAAAGTAAGGTGCATTTTTCTGTATCTTCTTTTGTTCCATTGCTGTGAAATTCCTTTTCAAAATTTTTAATAACATGTAACCTACCAATGCTCTTTTTGGCTGAATCTTGGGGTGATTGTTTGTTTTGTGGCCAGGCTCAGCTGATCCACGACAGAAACACTGCCTCGCACTCAGCGCCAGCGATCAAAGCAAGTGTGGCTGCTGCTGTGCCGGAAAAAGTGCAAATGACCTGGACTAAAGAAAAGTTTGTAGCTGAAAAGCATAAAAACAAAGATTCAAATGTGTCTGGCTTTAAAGATATTTTCAACATGAAGCCGTAAGTATGCATGTGATGTTTGGAGTTTTGTTTTTGATTGTTTGTGTTTCAGTGTGTGTTTGTTTGGTGGTGGTTGTTGTTCTGGGTTTTGTTTTTTAAGAGTTCCTGGTTTATTTAAAGTCACGTACAAACATGATCTTTCCATGCACTTCACTCAAATGCCATCCTTATGAAACTAGCCTGGACTTGGGTGGAACAATGATGACTGTTTAAGCTTAAATATGACAGAATTCAAGCTGTAAAGTCAACTTCTGGGTTGTACCAGAAAGCATATGTGTTAAAGTGCTTAATGATAACTTTTGTTTTTCTTTCTTCCTGTGGGTAACAAATTACTATATATAATTTCCCTTTCTCATTTATTGTGTTTTGTTGGGGTGGAGGGAGTACCAAAGCAGCAGATGAACTCTTTCAAGACATTTAGTTTGTGGTTTGGGTTTTGGGTGGAGTTTTTAGTTGTGGTGTGGGGTTTGGGGGTTTTTTTTTGGGGGGGGGGGGTGATAGGGACATTTGGCCCTCATCCTGTAGATTAAAGCAATATAAAATTTGTGCTTATATGTATGTCTTGTTATGTTAAGTATTTCCCATTGAAATACTCCTTAATGTCTTTTTCTTAAGTAGATGTCACTTATCAATAGATAAGAGCTACTGTCTGTGTCAAGCCTGATGTAGTAGACACAAAACCAATGACAGAAAGATATCAGTTTGTTTGCTTCCTCATGTTGTGATTCAAGCACACACATGTACCTTTTCTGAGTTCTGGAAGAACGCAGTTATAAGCGTGGCCTAGACTGTTTTCTGCACATGCCTAAAGCAAAACTGTGGATGTCAAGGGAAATTTTAATATCTAAAGGAAGCAGGTCTTAAATCTAGGACTCGTAGGCGGTAGAGTTAGAAGGTACACTTAGAGTCAGTACCTTAAAATCATAAGTTGTTTTGTGGATTTGCTCTGAGCTCTTTAGAAACAGTTTGCCTTCTGCAAATTCCAAACATCATCTTGCTCATGCTCTAAAGCACTGGTTTTGTTCTGGGCTGCATTATACTCCAATTCTTGGGGTGGGGTGGTAATATCTTAGAAATATTTCCTATTATTTCTTTAGAATTATGCAAGATGCAGACTTCAGATATTATTGTTTTAAAACTACTATATGTGTTCGGGGGTGGAAATTACAGTTCAAACTTGGTATGCCTGTATAATGTATTAATATTGTTGAATTAAAAATGTACCTGATGGCATAAATATTTTTTTTCCTATGCATTTGCTTCCCTTCATGTAGAGAATGGGGAAACTTGTAAGTCTAAATTTCATTTCACTTAAGCAACATAGGCTGTGTTTCCTGGTTCCTGTGGTCTTGTACATTGTATGCGTGTTTCCAAAATCATGATTTGTGGTGCATGTATTCTTTTGTACCTTGTTCTATATAATGTGGTTTAGCATTTATCACTGAAAAATATTCTTCATCATGACTTGTTAATGTTTTCTTCTAAATATTATCAACCTTTCATTCAAGGTAAGTCACAGAACACGTATTTTAGTTTCTGTAAGAATGTAAAACTTGACAGTACTCCTCTGCACTAGTGTAATATTTAGTTTTCTAATTAACTACATTAGAAAGTGAATATATTTTTGTTCTGGAAAAATAGCCTCCATTGTAATAAAACTACTTGGACGATAAGGGTGAATTAGTTCACAAAGGGAACTTTCACGTTTCATCAAATGCCATTCTTGCTTCCCTTGTACCAACCCATACGCATGTGTAGAAATAACATAAGTTCAGATATATGTTGGGTATGACAGTGTACAAAAATGGGACACTAAACTCTCTCTTCGTTCTTGGGTAGAACTGACTTGTGACTGCTCTGCTTCTTTTCAGAGCCCAGTGTTGTCTTCATTTTGTCTGTTTAACAAATTGAACTTCTTATGAAAACTTAGAAAGCTTACTTTGTGTATCATGTATGATTTCGGTTCTACCAGTGCTGGAAGGTGAAATGAAGTTAGTCAGCCTCAGTTCACGTTGTGCACAATGTACCTTCCGTCAGTTTGAGCCTTTGTTTCAGTGCTGAAGTCTTGCCCACTCCATCACAAATTTACACCCTCCGTATTTCCCCTGCATTTTTTTCTTTAGTTTAACAATGTTTCTACTTCAATATTTATACACCTCTTCAGTTACGCACGCTTGCCTCTCTCTTCCTAGTTGTTCTTTGGACTTCTCAAGCTGCTGTTCTGCTTCTGAAAAACTGAGCTTCAAGTATTCTTTTGTTCCATATATGGTTTTTGTACAGTTGGTTCTTAGGACAGATGGTTGCTGTGACAGAAAATTCCCCAGGAGGGACCAATAAACTCCGTTTTGGAAATGTTATTGTCTTGGGGGAAAACGCGGGGGGCGAGGGGGGTGGGGGAGGGAAAGAGAATTCATTCAAATCGATGGGGCTGGTCTCTACTGGCTACTAAACTTCAGGCCAAATGCTGCTTTTTTTTTCTTTTTTTTTTTCTTCCCCTAATTGCCCCTGCAAAATCAAGGATGAAAATACAACATGAAACAGGCTACTTCTAATGCTATTCTGTTAACGGCTTTTCCCTTCATAGTAAAAAAAACCAGGACTCAGTAGAACACAAGTACATATGGTCCCAGCATTCTCCGTCTTTCTTGGTCCCCTGTGTTTGAATGAACCTGTATCTGGCTGCTGTTCTCAACCCCACACTTATTTATATAATCTGAGGGTGGCCTCATGTTGCTAGAAGATTCTAGGGTTAAGGATTGGTGTTGTCCCCTGAAATGACCTCTGGTAATAGAACGAAGTTGTGCGTTTCCTTTTGTAAATTTTGGTCTCCTAGATCTTTTTTCTTTTGGGAAAAGAGATCTCATTAATTTCTATTGTTTACTTGAGCTGAAACAGTGGTGGGGTTTGTGCTGTAATTTTGATTACTGCTAGTGGAATTCAAAAGATGCCAGACTTGATCCGGCACTTCAGAGGATGTCTTGTGTCCTGCTGCTACTAACCTGCTGGTCCTCTCTCTGCCGTAGGACGGAACGTGAGCCCAGCTGAGCAGGGTACAGTTGTGCTTTTCCTGCGAGACCACTAGTTATAGTGCTAAGAAAATTGCACAGGATAGAGTGATATAAGTGTCAGTGTATCAGTATCTCTGTTCCTGAGATATGCCATCAGGCTGTGTTTCTGAGGTTCCCTTTGAAGTCACTCACTTCACTTGTAAAGAGTCTACTTTGGGGCAGCGGATCTTTTGGATAAACGGGCTTGGGTAGAGTCTGGATATTTCTTTTGTGCTGGAGCGTATGACTCATTTCCAGTCTTGGCTAGTTCTACACAGATGGCAGTTTCTCAGGGACTATAAGGAAACTGTTCTTTTCTTTTGTTCTAAAGAGCAGCTAAATCATCCAAGGTAGATCCTAAAATAAGGAAAACTCTGAAGTCCTAGAAGTTTCTTCCTCTTGTGCACAAATTTACCACGATTATATTTGTGGATGCAACAAGCAAAGCATTAGTTAATATTGATAATGGAAGGGGAGGGGCTCAGTTTCAGTTCATTGCTTACTGCCTTACTCTTATGACATGAGAAACTAGTAATTTTTTTCATAAATTCTATGCTGTTTCTAAATTTCCTTCACTGGGCTTATAGTAATACTGTAATGTTTCCAAAGGAGCATGATGGATATCTTGTACTGTACAACATAAATAATGTAATCTTTCCATTGCATTCCTGTTATTTGTTTGGAATTTCTTGTACAAATCCAGTTACTTTTTTATATACTTGAATAAACTGGATTCTTAGTGTTTTTGACTAAACTTAATTCCTATTGAAATTAAGTTTTTGTTTCATCTCTGTAAAAGATAACTGACAACTGGAAGATTTGTGCATTTTGGCAATCTGCTTAAATTGCTTGAATTTCCGAGTTAAATGTTCTTTTCAAAGGAAGAAAACATCTTTTAAACCTAGGTATTGCATTTTCTCAAATTTATTTTGCATGGGTACAAATACTGGTGTCCATGAAAATAGCTTATTCTGCGTGTATATAGATGAAATTTATCAATTCAAATACATAGCATATAACTCAAATACACAAGTATTGTGACAATACTTAACAATGTTTGTTTGCGTGCTAGGAATCAGTCAAATGTGAGAAGAATGCACACCGCTGTGAAGCTCAATGGAGTAGTGCTTAATAAATCACAGCATGCTCAGCTAGTTCTCCTGAATATGCCTGGACCTCCTAAAAACAGAAAAGGGGATGAAAACTGTATCCTTTACTATATTGCTTCCATATTTCTTGAAATTGGGAGTTTGATTTTTGGGACTGTGCCATCATCTACTTGTCGTGATAACCATTCGTAACCATGGTAAGCGTAAGTTTGCCTTTAAGAAATTGACTTTTGATTGCACAAACAGAGTTTTAAGAAAAGTTGATAGTGGTGGGTTTGTTTTTTTTATTGAATTGATGTAAAGCATTCCTCAATTTTGAACTTATTTTAAAATAATCTCTATTTTTTTCTTTTCTGTAGTTCAGTAGGGCAGAACTAGAAATTTCCCCCAAATTAGGCCTCGCTTCCACTTGAGCAAGCAGGTGGCTTACATAATGAGATAGTAAAGGGTGACACAGGAAAACTCCTTGATGAAATTGTTGAACTTGATTTTTTGCATTATATGTCAGACTTTTTGAGAGATTAGTGGCTATTCTGTTTCTTTTCTGGATAAATTCCTTGACTTAATGATATTTCAGACATGGAGTTTTTGGAAGTTCTGACAGAAGGTCTGGACAGAGTTCTCCTGGTCCGAGGCAGTGGACGTGAAGTGATCACCATTTATTCTTAACCTGTTTTGCACATTGTTCAACCTTCCTCACACACACACACCTCCCCTACAACGAGAAAACAAAGTTATTTGCCATAATTTGAGCAGCTTCAATAAGACTTCTAGTGCGTTGAAAATTACCTGCAAGCTGAATCTTCTGATGATGTGTTCTGGTTTTTCTATTAAAAAGTTATATTTAAATTATATTTTAAGAAGATAGATTTATGTAGAAAATATTTCTGTAGTGAATTAATAAATGGTGGATGGGTTAGGATATTTATGTGTAGCATATTCCGACACTTGTTAAACTGTGGTGAAACAAGAAAAGAAATGGTAATGCAATGGTATGTTTAAACATATAGAAAAGTAAGCAACTTTTGATGATTTTAATATTTGTTCTGCATCTAAATAAAAGGGAAAGTTTGCAGGAAAAGTTGGCTTCCTCTTTTACCAAAGTGCTGCTATGTTGCTTCTGTTGGGATTAGTCCTGGTTCAGGAAACTTCAGAAATATATACAACCACTCAAATTTGTATATTATGTGCATAAAGTGTTTCCCTGAAGTTCATGATTTGTCACACTTGTTTTAAATAACATTTCTCTATTTAAAATACTTAGCGAGGTAGCTGAAGCCTCCAGGTGACAGCAATAGTAAATTGACAAATTGTGTTTGGGCTTTTTTCATGAGCTACTAGCAGTTATAGTATATTGCACAATTATACCAGTGAAACCTAAGAGCATCCAACTCATAGGAAGGCTATGATGCAGTAACTCAACCTAGTTGCAAATATAACTGTAACAACTGATAAACCACAGCAAGTTTGTTAATGAAGTGCAGTCTCTTGTTTTCAAATATGTATATTTTGAAAATGTTGTATGTATGTGCTGCTGTTTAAAATAAAAATCTGCTTTTCTGAACTGAACGATCTAAAGTGTTTTTCATTTGAAATTGTTGAACAACTTAGTTTAGGTGCTCAATAGAAACTTTTAGCTTCTGTCAGAATTCTGCCTTTTTTTTTTTTTTTTTTTTTTTTTTTTGCTCATAGGCGCACCATATTAAGCCTTATGGGATATAAGCTGTGAAACCCTACGACTTGAACCGTGAGTAAGTGAATTCATGTGTTAGACTGGCCTGGGCAAAAGGGGATCATGCCCCTATTTGTGGTGCTGCTTTGTTGTATTTCTTAATGAGCTCATGAAGTAAAGTTTAAATCGCAGAGTACGTTGTCCTGTCAATTTGAGAGATGCAAAGAGACTGTGACAGAGGGTTAAGTGGTAGAGCGAGCACAGAGCTCCTGTGTCAGTGGGGTTGTGAAGGGGGTGCCAAGGAAAACTGAGAGCTAAAACCTGTAACTTTTAAGTCCCGGCCGCTCCTTTGAGGGATTCGTATGTGGTGGTGGTTCTCTTTGGATCAGGGCTCTGTCGAGGGTGAGTGTTTAGCCACAGGTGAGGCTTAGGTGGTGGAGCAAGCACAGAGCCGCAGTGTTGGTAGGTCCGTCAGAGGGCTTCCCAGGGACGTTTAGGGTCACCAACAGCTTCCGGTCTCGGTCACTTCTGTGCTGGAGTCCTTTCTGGAGGTTCTTCTCTTTTGGGCCAGGGCTCTCTAGGGCGAGGGAGGAGGTGAGGGATAGCTTTGGGTGGTAGCACAAGTGTAGAGCCTCTGTGTTGGTGGGACTGTGAAGAAGCTGCTAAGGGAAAGTGGGGGCCACCAACCACTTTCAGTCCCAGCCTTTCTGCGTTGGAGCCCTAGGTTTTGGGTGTGCGTCTTGGAGCTGTGCTCTGGCAGGGTGAGGGTGCAGGTGGGGGTGAGTGTTAGGTGGTAGAGCAAGCGCAGACTCGTCGTGTTCCTGGGGGGCATGAAGAGGCTGCCCGAAGTATTTTGATCCTGATGACTTTTTGGCGGGACACGTAGCGGTTGGATTCTCCTTTGTACCTTGGCTCCGGCCAAGTTAGCATCTGGGCGTGGGTGAGCATTAGGTGGTAGAGCAAGTGGAGAGCCCCAGCGTTGGTGGGGCTGCCAAGGGAAGGTGAGGGCTGCCAAAAGCTTCTGGGACTCGAGGCCTCTTGTTCATGGCAGTGTTCTGAGAGCCGGTTACCAGTGAGGCAGCTGTACTCTTGGAAACCACATTGTCAGCAATCCTAGGAGACCCTCAAACCTCATAGGCACACACGCATGCCCCAGCCTTTTCCATGTCCTGTGTAACCAGGTCCCCTGCCTCGATCAGCACTTTTCCCTAGTCTTCTGTTTGGCACCTGTGAACTTAGAGCGTGCCTGGCCAGGTTCAATTCCATTTGGGCTGCAGCTTTCCTAGCTTCCTCCCGGGCTGCTCGGACAATGTTTCTGGATTCCTCCCAGCTTACCCATCCTCGCTTGCACCCTCTGTGCACATCTGTTTGGTGTTGACTTTGGCCAGGAGTGACTTGTTCCTCCATGCAGGCCTTGGCATTTTTCTGTGTAGGATTAGGGATAAGAACGAAGAGGTGCCCGAGGCCCACCAAAGGCTTTCTGAGGGCCCTTGCTTGCAAGTCCAGACAGATGGAGGGTCCCATGAGCATACCAAAATGCACTTGTTTGAGCCTGGGGTGCACAAAAAGTCACTCAAAAACCCTGGTGTGCATCAGAAAGCACTCTGAGAGCACCTGTGACCACAGAAAGCCCCTGCTCCACATCTGGTGTGCTTCAGAGAGCTCCCAGATAACCCGCAAGGGACACCAAGAGTTCGAGTTAAGGTTAGATTGGGAGTAGGGCTATTGTTAGGATTTATGGTTTGGGTTGGCGTTACTTGGTTAGGGTTGGGCTGAGGTATAGGGTTAGGGTTTGTGCTGTTGTTAGGGTTAGACTACACCGCCCCATTGCAAACACCACCAGAGTAAGCCGTCATCTCTCGGGGAAGAATTTGCAAAGGATACAAAAGCAGCAGTAGCTGGGAATTGGAAGATATAGTTCAGTAAGTTATTGGGAGCATAAAAAGATAAAGCAAAAAGACACATTAAGACAAATGTCGCCAAATTCAATATTTGCCACAATCTGACGTCTGCCCAGGAAAAGGAAGGAAAAATAAGATGCAGCTAAGGCTCCTGTACAGATCCTTAGAAAGTAATAGCAATACCTGAGATTCTCCATCATTATATAGACATTGTTTTCATGTAACTTCTTTGGTTTTGGTGTTCATGCTTTGTCCACTAGAATAGCAAAGCTGCAAGTCATCGCATCCAGAGCGGGTCTTTATTTTGAAAGCATTGCCATCATTGTCTATTTCTTGTCCTATTCACTGTTCCCACATTATATCTCTGAATTAGTATATCTACCTCTTTCTTAAACAACTTCCCAAATACGTGTTTAAGTAGGATTTGTACTCGGCTCTATAGCACAAAAAAATCTTAAACTAAGATTGTTAAACCTAGCAGTTAATCTTGAAAAATTAATATTTAGGTAGTATCATGGTATCATTAATGGAATTCTTGTGCAATAAATAGCTCAAGTAACTTGCTACAGAAAGAACCATTTGAGAGTAGTACAGAGTTTTTTCAGGATGATGCAGAGCATGATAGAATACCTGGCACAGAGGGACAAGAATGCAAGAATGCAATGGGAAGGATAACAGTTATATCATGTCATTACTGCACACAGCGTGTTGAAGGACAGGTGCAGCAGCTTCAGTCAAGCTATTATGAAATGATTTTTTATGTCTGTTACAAGACTATTTACATCTTCAAAACACCATTGGGACATTTTCAATTGCTCCTTTCAAATAAAGGGAATAAAGGGGCGGGGGGGGAGTTTCTGAACTGGCTCTGTTTTGAGTAAACTTGTACTTGAAAGCCTAAACCCAAAATAACAGTTACATTAATCTTGTGGAATTCCAACACCCAGCCCCCCAACAGCTATGATTAGCTGCTCTGTGATGGTGCCAAACTTTGATCAACCCTGTGCCTTTTTAACACTTCTGCTTAATTCCTGACAGTAGTCAGTGTTCTTTATTCAGCAGCGTAGTGACTTCTTTCTTCTGAAGCTAGGAGAAAGTTCCAAAAACTGGAGAACTACAATGATTCTATTAACAGTGCAGTGTTAATATAAACTGATATTTAGTTTTACTTCAGTAATTTTCAGTGAAGAATTTGTTCTTATAGCATTTTGTGTTTAACAATACTCTCCTTATTGATGAAATAAATATAAAGCACTACTCAAAGACTTGTACTGATGGAGCATAAATAACAAAAAGACTGCCAGGACACAGAGTTCAGATGTTTTATCAAATGATCAGGATGTAAAGTCTACAAAGTATACCCCATAAGACAAATATGTTGAGTTGGCAGCTTAAAAAAATACTTAACACTGTAGTTCAGAATGTAAAATGAAGCTTTGAAATGCTATTTCAGCAGTTACGGGTACAGCTGCTTTTTACATCCTTGCAGATGTCATGGTGAAGAAGGGTTCAACTAGAATCCATTATTGTCTCAAAAGTGCTGCTTTAAGGATAATACCTTATAATGTAGTGGCAGATGTTAGTGTTTTACGTCCACATGCTTGAAATCATTTAGGCAAAACACTAAATTAACTATATTACAGATTTTCTAGTTTACACACTTGACCTAACAACCAGGTCTTTGCCTTCTCATTTCCTGCAGTTTTGTGAGTTCTCATTACCTTAAAAAGCCAATGCCAAGTTAATGAACTAATGAAATTGTAGCAACAGATAACAACTATTAGAGCTCAAAAGGTTGTAGTGAATGGGGGGGCTACACCTGGCTGGCGACCGGTCACCAGCGGTGTTCCTCAGGGCTCAATTCTAGGGCCAGTTCTGTTCCATATATTTATCAACGATCTGTATGCAGGAGTTGAATGCACCATTAGCCAGTTTGCTGATGGTACCAAACTGGGAGTTGCTGTTGACTTTCTTGAGGGACAAGGGGCCTTGCAGAGGGATCTGAATAGAGTGGAGCATTGGGCAATCATCAATGGCATGAAATTTGACAAGTCCTAATTCTGGATTCTGTACCTGGGATGGAGTAATACTGGACACAAGTCTAAATTGGGAGAGGAGGGACTGGAGAGCAGCCCTGCAGAAAGGGATCTGGAGGTGCTGGTTCAACAGCAGCTCAACAGGAGCCAGCAGTGTGACCTGGCAGCCAAGGGGGCAAACCCCATCCTGGGGGGCATCAAACACAGCGTAACCAGCCAGTCAAAAGGGGTGGTTATCCTGCTGTACTCAGTGTTGGTGTGGCCTCTCCTCGAGTATTGTGTGCAGTTCTGGGCCCCACATTTTAGGAAGGATGTGAAGGTCCTTGAATGTGTCCAGAGGAGGGCACCAAGGCTAGGGAAGGGGCTGGAAGGCATGTCCTGTGAGGAGCGGCTGAGGACACGGGGTTTGTCTAGTTTGGAGAGAAGGAGGCTGAGGGGCGACCTCATTGCTCCCTACAGCGTCCTGAGGACGGAGGAAGGGGAGAGGGAGGTGCTGAGCTCTTCTCCCTGGTACCCAGTGCCAGGATGTGTGGGAATGGATCAAAGCTGCACCATGGGACATTCAGACTTGACATGAAGAACCATTTCTTTACCAAGAGGGTGCCCAAACCCTGGAACAGGCTTCCTAGAGAGGTGGTTGATGCCCCAAGCCTGTCAGTGTTTAAGAGGCATTTGGACTTCTGGTCCCTGAAGCAGTCAGACAGTTAGACTAGATAATCATTGTAGGTCCTTTCCAGCTGAATTATTCTGTTTTATTGTATGGCTGAGACAAAAAAGTATGCATTTGCACTACAAATATCTTACCTGTGCAGTGCATCTGTACACTAATTTAGCTTTACAATAAGGCTCTTAACAGAACTGCATAAATAACATAGGGACATGTTATCTTGTGCAGCATAGGCAGAAAATATGTTCTACCTTTGTTGTATTTCTTAGAGAAGAGAAAGCAAGTGAAAACGTACCATGTACCTCTGAATCCTTAAAGTTTACAATGATTGCATGACAATCCCCAGTTCATATATTAAGCTCCTATGCCAGTTTGCAAAAGAGAAAGAGGGAAACTTTCAAACCTGAGAAGAACAAAAGTCATAGCCTAAATACTTTTTTTTCCTCATTGAGGTTGCTATAGCATTCAAGCAAGGATGTGTCAGATTGCAAAATTCACAATGTCAATACTTGATTCTCTTCTACAGAAAAATCTGCAAGTCAGTGAAATGTGAGGAAGACAATTTTTGGGGTTGGTTTGGTGGGGTTTTTTTGTTATAGAAGGTACAGCAGGTTCTTTAGTTTTGAAAGTGAAACAGCAGCCTTCAATGTAAACAAAACTTGAAAAAAAAATCACTCAGGGTTTAGGGAAGTATCATTTTAAAAATAGATAAAAGTAAAAGTAGTTGGTACCCACATACTGATTGTGCAGGTTGAGAGGAGGGTGTTTCCTGGGGCAAGGATTAGACACGAGAAGTAATTTACAGCTTGTGCAAAAAGGAAATGTTAATGAGGAAACGGAGCATACTGTGTCATGCCACCAATATTTCTACTGATGTCTGTAATTTCTGATACCCAGTACAGCTACGATTTCTAGCTCCCACCTTTATCTTTGGAAGAGGTTTTCTAGGACTTCCTGGAGAATTAGGAGACAGAAGAGATAGCGCGCTTGTTTTCTGACAACTTTAATAGGCGGGTGTTTTTATCCATTGATTATACCAATAAATTCTGTTGAATGGTGGTTGTGTTTCAGCTACAAATGTGATGCACTGATGTAAGTACATAAAGTAGAATCCCAGGTGCAGGATCCAAGGTTATCCATATTGATGGATAAGTTACTGCTAAGGGGGAGGAGGAGGTGGATTTGAGGATGGCCTTTGGCAAGGTTCACATTTCCTTATAGTCTAGATTCATCCTCAGTGTCTTAGAATCATGGAATGGTTGAGATTGGAAGGGACCTCTAACCTCAGCCAAAAAGTGGTATTTTGACTCACTAGGCGGAATCTGCTTCATATTGTTAGATAATGTTTGGAGTTTGAGGACTGCAAATAATTCAGCATAGGCTACAATTTCCTAGCAACTTCCTACAAAAATGGTCACATGAGGTTCCGTTCTGTACAAATAGGATTCCAATATGTGCAGTGAGGGGGTTTTGTTTCATCTTCATCCTGAAGTAATTGTATTTTGGTGGATGTTTTAAAAATGCAGTTCAGTTCGTTGAAAACATCTGGTTCACAATAACTTTCCTTAGCTTACTGAGATAGATGTTAGAAATCTTTTCACAAAGCAAGTTTCTTGATGTCTAATGGCCTGTCTGTAGAGTATAGCATTTTAGGTATGAACTGGATAGGGTTTTTTAGAGAAATGGGTGTATTGTCCATGAATTTTCCATTAAATGTAGGGTTTTGGTGGTATTTGGGTTTTGTTTGTTTGATACTGACCCTAGACTCTGGGAAAATATTGCTTTAGGAATAGAAGCTGAAGCACTTTGACAGACGGGTGATGTTTCTTGAATTAATGGTGAAAATCCAAAAGGGAAGGGATGTCTTGAATTTCATATCTTATCTCTTCTTCCAACTCACAAAAACATGGTTTTCAATAACAAATACTTACTCCAGACTATGCGCAGAGATATGCCAAGCTTTCAGAATATAGTTTCAAAGTTCCTTGAAGAGGAAGTTAAATATGTATTATTCAAAATCCCACAAGGCCATGCTATACCTATGATACACAAATGATATCTTTATTATAAAAATGGCCTTATTTAGTGACTTCATCCTGAGATGTAATAAGCTAAAGCAGACTCCCCATCCAAAAGTCAGGTGGTTGAGGAACACTGAGGGAATCTATACTCTTCTTGCAGCAGGGGTTCATGGGTTAGTTTGTAATATTTTTACCAAGCAGTCCTGTACTTTGCATCTTTATAAGAACATTAACTTACCAGAAAACTTTCAAACTCTTTTTTAGGTTATTCATTATCATGCCAAATTGAAGTTTCATATCACTGTTATCTTTGGTGGAATCCAATTTTCATAAAGTTAAATTTCATTATGACCTTCAGCTTTACAGTTTAAAATATAACAAAAAGTACAACTACCTCACAATATAATGTACGATATATAGTATGATCTAAAGAATTTTTTGAAGCATTATCTCATGCAGCTTAAGAGGATTTTTGCTCCTTCCCTGCTGTCTCCATTAGAAGATACAGGCTGGAGAAGGTCAAAACTATTGACAATTTATTTGGCGAGGACAATACCCCTCAAGTAGGTGAATGTGAGAGAACCAGAGTAGGTCGATTAACTTTTACATAAATTGACAGGGAACTGCCAAAAATAAACTCCCATAGCCCTCAGAAAAAAGCCAAAATGCTTCATAGTCCAATTTAGCTCTAAGAACAAAGCAGTTCTCCAAACACACTGGTCTTGTGATCTTCTTTAAACAGTATATTTGTCAATGGTCATGTGCTGCTTTAGCATCATGTAGCACAGATATTTTTAGCACCTTATTGTCTGAGATTAGTTCTTGCAGAATTACTTCTTTTTCAAGCACTTTGAGTGTCCAGTTTTGCTGGCACTAAATTGTTCAAGACCGGGCTAAATCTTGCTTTTTCTCAAAAGTTTCTGTTCATTCTTTATGAAATCTTTCTAATTTTTACTAATCCCAAGTGTTTCGATTGCACTTCTCCATTCTACACTTGCACTGCTTAAAGCTAACCAAAAGTGAATGTTTATATCCAGAATAGGTTATAACTTCATGAAAAATTTTCCTTTTCCTGTTTGAGTAGTGGTTGACAACACCAGCATTTAAAGTTAATACTTAATTCCTGTGCTGATGTGAGAACTGAGCATTCTGTACTTCAGAAGCACCATTCCCAGGTAAACACAAAACTACATTACCAAAGTAGTTACACAGGTCTGTGACACTTCTCTGTTTTGTTTTGTTTTGTTTTGGGGAGGGGGAAGGAATTTTGCAAGACTAATGTTTTCAGGTCCACATCTAAATCTGCAATTGTAGAGACACCTAACTAGCCTATTTAGCTCCTCTCCTCTATCTTTTCAACACACAGTACAAACAGTTGGTACCCGATGTAATGGTGTTCCTGTGCATGGTCATGAAAATCAAAGGAACAGCAGCACGCTGCTATTCACTTACATATCTGTTGATTTGGACTTCCTTCATCAACCTTTTAACACGCTCTTCCATTCACCATCAAATGTCTCACAGAGGAAGTAGCTAAGTGATATAAGCAGCCACAAAAGAGACCTCATTAGAAAGGGAAATTTTTTCCACATTTATCCATACAAGTAATTTATCGTAAGTATACCTGCTGTTGTATTGTTGATAAGTTTGCTTCATTAATGATAAGTTTGTAGTAACCTGTAATAGTATATACCTACTTGTTTATTGCTATAATATTGACTTTTGCTGTACTATTGATTGGTGCCATATTATTGATTGCTGATACTAATTTGTAACAGCTTGACATAATATATATTCACTTTATTAATCATAGGCATACTTGCAAGTGGTAGTCTTTGTGGTAGTACATTTGCTAGTGGTGCTTTCTCTGTTATTTGTGGTAATCTGTGATAAAGAAATTTAGAGGGTGAAGCCTCCTTGTGTATTAAGGAAACCTGTGAACGTACGGTTGCAACCTCTATGCCCCTGCAGGCCAGGCAATCCTCATGACACCAAGTCTGACAAATTACAAAGCAGTTTTTCCTGCTTCTCTACATGCCATATCATAAATACTTGTCATAGACGCATGCCATACACATAATTTGAATACTTTTTCTTTGGCAGATAGTTCAATATGGCTGTATGTTGGTAACCTAAATGTTACAAATTGTGCTTCCAAGCAAACAAAAAAGTAGGTTGAGCAGCCTTGTCTATTTAAATCTCCAACTTGCAGGGAAAGGACGTCTTCCAGGGAAGCCAAGGTAGCCAAATTAGTCTCATTTCTAGGGAGGCATAAAGAAGGAATTAACACAATACCTGATCAAACACCACAACTTCAGTCTTCTCAATTGCTTCACAAGCACAGAAGACAAAAGCATTATACAAATACAAAACCAGTACTTTTCAGACCCTCTCTTTCCTGCCTGGCTCATCAACCCGTCTAATGACATCTGTTAGAAACAAGGGTCTAGGCTTGGCCCTCACGTCTGACCTTCCCGCGTTCGTTATTCCCCAGCCCAAGCCTCCGTTCTACGGGGTCTTTGCAGAAAGCCTGCGCCTTGCAAGTCCCCAGCCACTCCTTGCAGCCAGTGCATTCAGTCTCAGCATCCTTCCTCTGCCTTGTTGGACCATTTACAGCATCATTGCTCCCTGATAGCACCCTTTCAGGGCTGAGTAGATAAGCACTTGCACAAACCGAAGAGACCACAGCAGCACTACTTCTGACTAGGACTGCAAACACTTCCCTGCCCTTTTAGAGAGAATGAGCTAGAAGCTTCAGAGCCGTAGAATCCTAAGTGAGCAAGCAAAAAGGAGAATAAAGCAGGTGCAACCAAGCTCTGGGATGCAGATCTTTTTACTGAACGAGAAGGAATGGGGGGATAGGGGAGCGTGATGTCCTGATTCCCCTCCAGACATTTAGAGCGGCAGAAGCAGCAGCCTGGCTGACACACAGGAGGTTGCATTCCCTGTAGTCTTTTATAAGTGGGTTCCTGGCTGGGGAAGGGGAGGATGAGGAGGCAAAGGAGGCAGCACAGAGACTTCAGAAGAAAAACCCAGCAGTGCCTTAAAGAGAAAAGCAAAAGGCCTACCGTTGCACTTCCATTAAAAAATGAGGGGTGTGAAAGACGCTGGGAGGAACTCCAGATGCAGAGGAACCAGGAGAAAGAATATGAATGCCACACGGCCTGAAGGAAGGAGAACTGACCGTGTTGGCTAGAGCTGAAAGTAGAAATTGTGCGTAGAAGTTGTCTGCTCTTGGCGGTCCTGGTGACAATAATTATTTACTTGTTGGATGAAGCTCTAACTGCACAGGATTTTCAAATGAGCTAGTCCCCAGTGGGAAGGATGAGAGGATGCTGGTAGAGGGGTATAGAACTCGAATGTTGTTTAAAGGGACCAATCTCTGACTGCTAAGACCTTGTTTGTCATCTCAAATTTGATGTCTGTTTTGCAGAAATGCTAAAACCAGGGGGAGCAGTAAGATTAACTATGCCAGGGCCAGAGAAGAAGCTGCAGGACACAGAGGCTTCTAGGACACAGAGACAGCAAGATCAACGGTCTGAAGAGCCAGCACAGAAGAAAGCCTTAGAGGACATCACGCTGCAAAGTGTCCTCAATCTGACTACAATACACTCCCTCGCAGACCACGTGAGACTGAGGAAGACTGTTTCTCTAAAAGGCAGCAGACTGTCACCCTTCCAACTGTCCCAGCCCAGCGAGGTCCTCTGTCTACTAGAAGACCATGCTGACCTTAGAAGCCCTTCATAGTTTCCATCGCACTGTGGAAGCTGGTCAAAGGGCAGATGTGTATTTTTTTTTCTCTCCTTTCTTAGTGTTTATTGGTATTTGTTTACAAGCTTTTGAAACTGCTGGGTAGCTGCCACTTGAGAAATCTTAGAAAAGGGATCATTGAGCATAAATACTAGTGGAATTGTTAGTGAGGCTGTATTGTCAGCTGGTCCGCTTTTTGTTCTGCATTGTATTATTTTGTTGCCTAAGATAGCTCAGCTTTTGAAAATATGTGAGAATTTTAGCTTCCACATAAGTAACAAAAGGATCCTCTTTCCTTACTGAACTTTGTGTTTAATGATAATCCTCAAAAATTAGGATTTCTTACAACATAAAACTGCAAGTAACAGAATGGAAATAAAAGATAAAATGGAGTTAAATTTACTTCAAAATCTTAGAGCATTTTGATTCTGGTCCATGGTTTTAAATAGCCGTAGCTGGCACTATCAACTGCATAGCTCCAGCCTGATACAAATTAGAAAGATAGGGAACACAAGGCAGGGTTAAATCAGTATCTGGCTGCACTTGCAAAGTAGAAGGTAACTTTATATGCTTATGTAGTTGTAGCATTAGTCCTTCTTCTCTAATAGCAGAATGGCACGTCCCGCACACATGGAAAAAGGAAGAGCAAGCAGGCCCACCCCATAATCAGCACTGCTGGGGCAGAAGGGATGCAGGAATCCTTCTGAGAGATAGCACACACCCTTGTTGCAGTAAGCCAGGGCAACGCCAAAATGCTACAGCTTGGCCTGTATTTAAAACCAACAATAATAACCAAAATTAAGACAGAAACTCAAGAGGCAAAGGTAGGATATCTGAGAGCTAAGGACAGGATTTCCACAAAGGAGCACCTCACACCACAGTGAAGGTAATTGCATGCAGCTGGTCTGAAGTTCTATAGAACTTGGAACAAGTCGGCTCTAAAGTTGGAAATTGGGTGACTTAAAAGAGAAAAAATACCTGATTCCATTCCAAAAGGGTACAAATCTCTCCACGCCCAAAATATGACATTTTCCCCTAAGAATTTCTGAGGTAAATATAGTTTTGTGTCAGTAAAAACCTGTTGTCATATACAAGCAGTGTTTTATCGCAGTTCAGCCTTTTAGATTCAATACTATTCAAAGTACTGATATACCTGTCATGCATTTTAGTTAATACTATATTTCATCCAATAAAATTTTAACATGCAACTGTAAACAATAAAACTTTTGCTTCAATCCTATCAAAATGCATTTTAGAAGATCACAAAACTTTGAAAATGTCTGCGTGCTTCTGCAGAACAGTTGGCTTCTCAGGAACAGGATCTAAATCCTTTCTGCACATGGATCCACGTGCTCCAACTGTTTGTCAGTCATTCACAGCTATTCCACATGAAGGGATGCGTGCGCACCACTTCTATAATGCAATGCACACCATACTCCAGGCTCAAAGGGAATACTTGACATAGACATAGTGCTGATCCTCACTGGGCACTAAAACTAAAATAGACGTCATATGAATGTAAGACTGAAAATGGAAGACAGGCAGGAGTTTGTGGGAAGAAAAAGAAGGAGGAAATAAAATAAAAGGGTGGACCAGGACTGGCTTTAGGCGAGGAGAAAGCAGAGAGATTAGCTGCATAGGCAGCAGTCTTCATAAGGCATTTAAATATTCTGAAAAAAAAGCGGATCTATGAACAAGCTGTCTATTCCGTGTGTACCGAAACAGGCAGGGGCTGGCTGTTGTAGCACAACATGCTTCCAAAACGGCCAACCTTCACCTCCAGGTACAACCTGTTAGCTGGCCCTGCTGCCAGGGTGGAGGAATCACTACACAAAGGTTTGCAGCTACTGTACACGGAATGTCCACTCCCAGCAACAGGAACTGCCACTGCCCATCCCAAAGGAGTAGATCCTTGCCCTAGCCAAATTCAAACCACTTACGTCTGGCTGAGAAGTCATGGGTCAAGTCTAGGACGGAAAGAATGGCAAGGTCAGAGGGAGGGAAAGGTAAAGAGTAGAGGCAAGAGCAAAGGAGCATTTGAAAGTCTGTCCAAATATAAGCAAGACCATATAGAACCCAATTCTGGCATTTTCTAAATCACAGCTGCTTGGCTTGGCAACTTAGATTACTTCTTTTTTTTTTTTTCAGTGCTCTGTAAATATAAACAGGTCATGTCCATTCACTTTCAATTTTACCATCATATGTTTAATCAGTAAAACATGTCAGAAGGAAGAACATAAGCTAAGAAGACATCAAAAAATCATTTAAATGCATGCTGTGGAACCTGTAAGCTCTGCTTAGTACTCAGTCCATTAATTATTTTTTTTTGTAAACTAGGGTAGTAGCTGCTTGCATATTCTTATTCTGGATAAACAGAAAGCTTCACAAACCAGCACTTCCTAAATGAAGAAAGTTTATTCCTTATTCTCAGATGATGAGATCCAGTATTATTTCAAGTAAGCTGCCTTTGTTAATGATCTTTACTACTACAATGATACCTCAACTCCTTCTACAACATTCACTTTCAGTGCTGTTTAATCAAGTTTTCATGAACCGTTAAAGTATATTTATGGCAGAGTGCTGAGCATTAACCTGAGCATCATCTTTTTTTTCAGATCACCTCGAAGCTAACCAAGTCTCTAGTTCTACATCAGAGAAGTTTGGGCTCTGGTAGAGTTGACAGAGGCTGTTAGCGGAGATCTCAAATTAGCTGGCAATAGGTAAGATTCACTAATATCTTTCTCTTTGGTCTGTCCGCAGTGTTACAGGTGAGAAGCTGAGTAGATTATGACACTTGCCTACTACCCAGGGATCCCTCCCCCATTATAGTACTCTCCCCAGATTTGTTTTGTGACCCTACTGCTGCAGCCGGACACCCCGTTGTCCCCTTTACCCATGTTCCAAAACAGTGTGTGTGGGGGGTCTGTGATTCCGGTTACTCCGTCACTCAAATACGTTTCTTGCACTGGAGCTTGCCAAATAAACGGGATTCTTCCAGGCACTGGTTGTAGCTCCTTAGCTACAATACACAGTCCTGGCAGAAGTGAGCAGTATCTTCTGCAGGTGAACTTCTAGTTACTCAGCAGCAATTCATTTTTCAAAACTACTCTTTTTTGCATTATTACCACTGTCCTAGGCTTTCTTTAAAACAGCTGAAAGCAGCAGGGTACATATTCTACCAGCCAAGAAGCTGATTCAACAAAGGGAACAGCCTGAGGCACTCACCTGCTGCCGTCACGAGCGTGGCCGTGCAGCACTGTCCTGGTACACCGTTGTAAAATACACTTTGCAAGAGCTTCAGTAGAGTCCTCATGGGCTGCTTTCTATTGTTGGGGCAAGTGGGGAGAAATCCCCTGCTGTCAGCCAACCATTTGGTTTGCTGCCTCCTCAGTATGGAACTTTACTCCTCACCAGCACAACATATTAGCCAAACTCTGTAATTCCCCACGCAAAAGGAGGTTTATCGTGCTTGCCTCTGCAGAAAAAAGGGAGGCAAGGGGACATGGAGGCTGTTATGCAACCCCCACTATTGGGAATGTACTGAATAAAACAGACTGGTGAATTTGGAAGGCCAAGGGCAAAAACAAAAATTGGTTTAGGGACCCATAGGTGAGGATAGGTGCACAATCTTTGGGACACCCTGCTGGACTTGGGAAAGGACTTTCCTGTCTTTTCTGTAAGGCTACAAGCCTCGCTGCCAAATCCAAAGGAAACTATGGAAGAAATCAGCCAAGCTTAGACACCTATTGTTTTAATAAGAAAGTGCTTTTGTGTAAAATAATAAGCTATTAAGGGTCCTCCCCTCTTTTGAGAGCAAGTAGTGCTTATGAAAGGTGTATGCAATAGATAGAGCATAGTTAAAGTACCTCAGCTGAGCAGAGGCTATTCAAACAGAAGTAAATTCAGCCAAGAAATTAAAGAAAACTCAAGACTGATCAATGAAGGCGCAGTTCTAGAAAAGACTAAATTAATTTCTGATTTGACAGAGCATCTCATCACCACTAAGTTACACCTTTAACTCATTTTGTTAAGAGAAGTAGTGAACTTTTCTAAAGTCTCTTTGAAGGACTTGATCAAGTAAGCTCCCAGTTCATTGTTTGTCTCCTGAACAGCTGCGTCGTAACTGCCAAAGAGTGGAGTTGAAGCCTTCACATCCTCCCTATTTGCTTGGAGTAAAATGAGGTTAAGCTCCTCTGCTACACTTTCATATTTTTGGTGATCAAACCTGCAAAGACTGGCATCATCAATTGGGTAGGTGATGCCAATAGGGTAGCAGTCCCTTGGAACTGGGAACTCCACATTTTTCAGCATTGGCAACTCACAGAGAAATGTGAAAAGGTGTTTAAGTGCCTGGGATGACAGTGGGTTTCCAAGAAACTTAAACTCCTGTAGTTTCTGACAACGGCTTAAGGCTAAAATCAACATGTTGACATGAGTGTCTTGGATGTTACAGTCCTCCAGGGTAAGACTCCTGAGCACTGAAGAGGAATGGCTGAGAAGCTTAAAGAATATTGATGGGTAAAGGTCAGGTATATTGTGACCACTCAGGTCCAGGGCTTCTAAGTGATTAGCATGGAAGCTATTGGCTAAATAGGCCATATCAGCATGGTTCAGTGAGCAGTTAGAAACATCCAGCATCTTCAGTGGAGTTTTTAGTGGGCTGCAGAATTAAAGAGAAAAAAAGTTTTATGGCATAAAACATTGAAAAGCTACATTTACAAAAATTCATACAACTATCCACATTATGAACGCAGCCGTCTGCCACATTCATTATTTTTTCTAACCTCTTTTGAGAAACAGAAGCAGGTGCCAACACTGACAAGTGTATTTTCCTCCTGAAATCAGTTCCATGAATGAGCTCCTACTTTACATGACCCACTGTGTTGTTTTAATGGGGATTAATTTGGTAACATTCTGTGTCTATTTTGTAAGCAGTTATATGTTGTCAGGTGTCTATTACTTGCTGAATTAATAGCAGATCATTACTACCATAAAAGTATTGGTGGCTGCTTCTTGTAGAAAGCTGTTACAATTCTAGAGATTTAGATCATTTCCATTAAGGAAGGATTAATTCCAAGATGAAAGCCAACCAGTATTCTAACAAGACATCTGCTTTTCTTTCTAGGTTTTTTTCTACTGTGTTTTTAAATGCAGAAGAAGTTTACACATTGTATTGTTCTGGGTTGCAAAGAGACTTTCTGATGAAGAAGAAGGTTGGAAGAAGCATATCTGAGCTTATGTGCAAATATTCTAGTTGAATATAAACCAGATGAAAATCAAGAGATCCCTTTCATACATACTAAATCTCAGTGAAACTTCTGCCACAGACCTCAGCTGGATCAAGGTTAGAATCTTGTAATTTATTTCTCTCAATATAAGCAGTGTGCCATTCACAACTTTTAAATGAAATAACTTCTCTGGACAGGAGGAATTTTAGACCAAGGTGATTTGTCTCGGTGAAACTTTTGTCTGCCTTTTTTTTAGATGCTCTGAAAAGCATACAGTTACCTTATTTTCTGTTCAAATATGAACACTGTTCACTGGCAGCTTGTTATCTTTTTGAGAATCCCCAATTTTTCCCAGGAATTCATCATGAATATTCATATATTAGCTTAATTTGCAGTACAGAAAAGCATCAGATCTCTCTTGCCTTGAGATGGACAGACACAACAAACAAATCAAAGTCTACTATCCCCCTGCCCACCTAAAAATACAATATCTGTAGAGTCTTAGTATATTTACTGCCTGTTTTTTTAGAGGACAATAATTCATTAGAGACCCTGAAAAATACTTGGAATACAACTCAGGTCTTGCACCAAAGGCCAGCCCAGGCTGATTGAGATATAAGCTCAAGACTGTGGCAAATCAAAAATGTCTGGGTGTACCTCTCTCTTATGTGGTAGCCAAAAGTATATTCTGGTCATGCTCGTCAGATGGTCTGTGGAAAACTAGTAAGAACAGTCAGTTCTTCTAAGTGTATTAGGTATACATTGGCTTCCAATTCTCCCTGACAAATACTCTTTCCTAGCTTCCTGCAGCCCTTTCTCACACCCCCCCCGAGATATACTCACTCTCCTTATTCTCAGAGATTCTCAGCTTGCTGATGGCACAAAGGGCTGTTCTTTACAGTTTGACTGAAAGCAGGATGACCAGATTACCTGAGCAGTTTCTGTATTCTTCCTGTGAGTATAGAAAATGAAATACTCAGCTCAGTGAGCTGCGTCATTTCACCCATCTTTTCTCCAATGTTAGTAAGCATCCGTTCATCTGTGGCTGTGAACCTCCGCACATTAAATGTTCGTGCTGGCAAGGTCAAGGACATCAGTAGAGGGAAGTGCATACTGTTGAAGAGTATTTCCAAGTGCTCCATTTCCAAGCGAACATTGTGAACTATTTCCAGTTTGCGCAGCAGCGAGGGATCAGTGAGCTTTATGATATAGAAGAATTTCTGCAAAGCCAGATTGTCAGATCTGAATGCCACGCAGCAGATCTTCAGTGGACAATAGCATTTCTTCAAGAGGGCCTGCGCTACCAGCTCATAGTTCCGCTCTGTAACAAACAAGTCAATTAGCACATCAATACTGATTTCAAAGGTACCTGGATTGCACTGTGTTTGTTGCAGGTAAACCAGCAGTTCTAAACAAAGCTTAGAGAGCAGCTGGGTCCTGGCCCACCTGCCCATTGTCTTCTTACACTCACAAAACTGAACTTCAACATCTTTTATACCGGTCAGGTCGACCACTTTCAATCTTTTCACATAGGGAGAAGGATGATTCAGCACATAGTCTCTCAGCCCTGTCAAACAGCTTTCCAAGCACACTGAGCATGTTCTATGGCTCAGGTCTTCCTGGCAGTCCACAGTAGTTCCCAAGAGTTTTCCCATGTTAAAGTCAACAAGTGGCCAGTTCTCTACCAAGTCATGAATCACTTCCCCTTGCTCCAGTAAATAGCTGGCTTTAAAAAGAAGAGGAAAAAGATTATGTGCAACACCACGGAGACTCTTCCTGGCAAATTCTGCATTTGACACGAATGCTTCGGCACTAATGAATCGGAGAGACTTCATTGTTGCTCCGGTCTCCTTGCTGTCATGGAGAGTGACTTCTGCATTTAACTAAAGATCCGAGTTGCTTATCACCTTCTATTTTTATCTGCAGCTGCTGTTTGCTGCTAATGGAAGCCTTGCTGGGAAGGCAGAATGAAGAGTCACATGCTGATCCTCTGCTTTCTATTTTGGAGCTGTACTGTGACTCTGCAGTAATTAACTGTGAGATCTTTAGTCAGAGAGCATTTATGCATTTAAACCCTCATATTTATAACAAAGCTGACTCAGCTAAGTATAGATCACTGCCCAGCAGGAAGAATAAGATCAGGGCAGCACACATACATGAGGATATTTCTGTATCTTTCCTATGCCATACAAAAAGGCACTCTGGGTTCCAACTTAAACACATAACATGATCTGTATTCCACTTTCTTCCATGAGAGATGATATGCGGGGGATTCACATGCTGATTTCAATGGGGAAGATTTCTCAGAGTTAGCATAGAGCTTTTCCTAAAAACTATAGCCACAAGGACACAACGTCCCTTCATTTTACCCTTCCTATCAGCAAGGAATAGTTAAATACAGTGGCTCCAGTGGAAAAGACAAAAGAGTCTAGAAGAGCTCAGAGCACTGGTGACCAGGACACTTGCCTGTGATAGGAGACTGAGGCTTAAGTACAAGATAAGCTGACCAAGACAGAGCATGTATATCCACTGTGAGGTGGTGGAGACCTACAGAAGAACAGTACTAGATTCAGCAAAGCTGTAAGGTAATACCCCATACTACCAGAACTTAGAAGGATATACCTGATTTGTCCTGTAGCTAAAAATTTTCACAGGACAGAAGGAAGAAAAGAAAGAGGCACCAGCATTAGCAACATATCTATACAATATCTCTTTGAATATATTTACTTCTTTCACTGCAGTTTCAAGTTTATTGTTGTTTTCTCTCTGGAATTTTTTCTCTTTTTGTGAACAAAGAATTTTAAAGTCAGCTGCCAGCAGAACAGCAAAGTGAAATGGAAAAACAAAACAGAAACTGCTATGCTTTCATTATTTTTACATGTTTCTGTACTGGCTTTAGTGAATCTTCTTGCACCTATCTTCACCCTTTCTTCTGCTCCTTCAATTTACATTTTGTGTTATACCCTTCAGAAGCAAACAAGGTACAGAAAATTCTCATCTAAGAAAGATGGTATATTTGCAAGATTCTATTCTTGAACCTGCAGCATTTAGCAAATATTTTTCAGTGGGGTCTGGTTCAGAAATGGTTAAATTTAAAAATAAATCTTAACTTATCTTCAAAATAACCTGGAGGAATCTAAAAAATATTTTTCAGCATTAATTTTATGGTCACCTTCACTGTACATGGATGCTGTAACACAGGTCACCGAAAGGTATACAGTTACTGCTTTGGTTTCAGTCAGCATGCAGAAAAACGTCTTTGCATCTGCTTTATTGACAGATCAGAAAAGAAGTTGCAAATTAGTCAGATAAAGCAGTGACAACCTGTAGTGGTGAAAACAGATGTGATCATTTTAAAAATGTGGAATAGGCAAGTTAGTTACAATAAGTAGTGACTTTCAGTTTTAAACGACAGGACACAGGCTAACAAAAATTAGTTGGCTAAAATATGATGCAAAGCTTTTACAATCACTTAGAAAACTTTGTAGCATTCTACAATTTCCCTTTCTACACTCACCTTTCCAGGGAACTTAAAGGAGTCTTCTGTTAAGGCTTCTAAAAAGGAAGAATCTTAGGATTCTACAGAGATTTCTAAGTGATCATCCTTAATATAACAATTAATTAAAAAACCCTAGAGAATAATGTGCCTAGAGAACAAGGATCATGAAACCCTGCTTGATGTGTAACATTTATGAAGACATGCTGTGCTGATAAGATGAGACGACTAATATAAACTAAATATTGCCCTTGGCTATTTTCAGAGAGGTATTTGTCCAGCAAGTTTCAGCACCTTCAGATCACTTCTTAAATATTCTTCTTTTCCTAAGTGAAACATTTAACTGCTAATTAACAGTTTATTTCCAGAAATGTTATACACTTTCTTATTCCTTATAGAGAAGGCTTAAAACTCCAGAAACATTTTGTGTCCCATTTCCCTGTTTAAGGCTTTTGTGTTTAAGGGAGGAGAAGAGAATAGGCTGAATTTTTAAAGTTTGATTTTTGCCTTATTTTTTTCTAATAGACAGTATGCATGACTGCAGAACAGACAGGATCACCAATACTATAGAGGGAGAATGAAAATAAGAGGGTGTTTATTTCTAAAATCATGGTGACATCTCACAATGTGGCTAAACCAACAGAAAATTAGTCTGTGAATCAAAGAAGTACTGATTTACTGAGGGGTCAGATAAGCAGCAATACTAACATGTGGAGGTGGCAGGAGAGTGAAGGAGAAGCTATAGCAGACCACTGAGGCTCCCTTTTCCTTTCCAGGGAAGGAAGTGCTAAACCAGCATGGTTATCTTGTCTAATCTCACTCTCAAAACTGGTATTTAAAATCTCTGTCTTTCAGCTAACAGGGGGAAGTCTCTCCCTTTCATCTCTGAGATCACCAACACCAGGAAAGAACAAGCCCTCACATACGTCTGAAGTTCAGGTACTTCCCTGACTTTTGCCAGCCCATACATTTTCTCTCCAAAATAAATCTTCATCAGACAACATAGAACCAAATAATAAAAGATAACAGATCAATTTATGGTCCTGCAGCTTGCATATAACACACATACAACCAAATTCCTTAACAAGCATCACTCGTTCGTGTGGAAGTACTAATCTTCTCCTTTAGACACTTGCTGTTTTCCAGTGTGTCTTGCTTAACCTGAAGATTTCTATTGGCTTAAGATGCGTAAGATCTATTTCAATCTGGTAGGGGTCAGCCTGCCTGCCCAGAACAAGAAATTACCAACTGAAACATCTTTACAGACTGCATACCTTGATTCCTTAGAGCCTGTCTCCAAAGAAACTTTGCTATGATATTAGTCCATGGAATTTTAATTTCTGCTGAGTTTGCTGAAGGATGTACGTGTCCTGGGATGATCTTCTCCTTTGAAACCAGATTTCAAACCTCAGACCACTATCTCCAACATCTCTGTCATTCCACTCTGTGCTGTCTGAAAGATACAAAATGATTTGCTGTTTACTACAAACAAAGCAAACTAATTTCTACATGTCATACATCTTAACTGAGAGAGTTCAGCATCTTGATTTCTTGGTTATGAACCTGCAAGTGCTTCCAGTGGGAGCCTTGTTTTCACGAGTCAGCAGTTTGTGTCTGTCTTGTATGATTTCCTTCTAAAGAGTGCAGGGACACAGCAGTGTTGCTGCTAGAAGATAGCATGCATCCTCTAACGATCAGAGGATTGAAGTGAATTCAGTTAAACTGAGTCTATAACATAGGAGGTAGTAGTTGAATCACTATTCAGCTTCTACCAGTTGAAGACACACCAGCTGTCATCGCATGTGCAAGGTGAACTCCGGTTATGGTTCTAATTCTAGGGCTACAGCAGTTTAAACATGCACTTAAATTAAGCATATGTATCAGTATTTTGGCTATCCACAAACAACAGTGGACATGTCTGTATTCTCAATCGAAGTGACTGCAAATTAGAACTTCATATATTCACCCCTTGTTGTCCAAATGGTAAGACTCTTAAGCATTTTGTGTTTCTTACGCACTTACGACATAGCAAAACAGAATATCCATATTTTGCTTTTTCAGACCATCTCCAAACTTTGAAAAAAACAGCTTAAAATCGTTTCCCTAGAAAATAATAGTAAAAAATAATTTGTAGTGTAATTTACAGCTAGATGCTGGTTCATTCTCCCAACAGTGCTAAAGAGAGCACATTCCTGTTCAGGGCAGGCTACTGAGAAAGGAGCATTGAACATTATATAATTTTCCTAATAGGACAACAGGATTTAATTTACCTTGAATGACTGTTTGTACATATAGATGTCATATCCCCCATTAATCTTTCTTGTTTCGCTAAGCAAGGTAAGATCTTCAAAGAGGAACACATACCTCAAATACTTCTTTCTTCCACAGCAAACAATAAAATCATCCTGACATTGCAGTTCCCTTGGTCTTTCAAATTAACCTGTTGAGAGAAAATGACAAAGTTCTGACAGATAAGAGAAGGCTGCATTGATTTCATCATGTCTAAGGAAGGAGGAGGGGAGAGTATGTCTACTCCAGAGCTGAAAGTAAGCTAAGCTACAGGGAAACATGGCATAACATTTTGAGAACATGTTACTCTCAGTGCACAGCTGCATGTGTACTGCTGATTAAAAACAGAGCAAAGTGAATCTGCTGGAACCACTTTCAGATCTATCAGATAACTGAAAGGTTCAGGTATCTCTTCATCATGCTCACATGCAATTCCAGAGCCAAACAGCATGTCTAGGCCCTCTGCTGCACACATGTCCTACAAGCAGAAGCATTTTAGGATAGGCATAGCTTCCCCCTACACACTGTTTTCGAGATTATGGTGAAGAGCACTGGGCACTCCAGGATTTTGTTCCATAACTAAGTCTTACAAGCTCCAGAGCAAGACAAATCATAGGTGTTAAAGCACTCCTTTCTGTTTCTCTTGGTGACATGCTATTTTGGAGATAAACCATGGCAGGAAAGTCAAGTGAAAGGCAAAGTAGCAGTGGAGAAATGTTTACATCACATCCTTGAATAGCATCCATAGCAAGCAGGTCGTTTCCATGCCGTAGCTGGAATTTCACCATCTCCTCAGCAGTCCTCAGATCACTGAGTTTCTGCTCCTGGGCTTTTGTGCACTCCTTGATCATATCCTTCAGTAAAAGTGCATACTTGCTCATTCTTTGAGTGGGCTTCAACAAATAGGAGGCCAAATCCATCTTAGCACCCAGCTTCTGTTGCTTATTTGGCAGAACTAGCAGAAATAGGTAAGTGCTGCTAAGCTATGTTCCCTAAACAACTATAAAATCAACAAGTAATGATCACACAATTTACATGAAGTGAGGAACTAGACTGTAATTACTTTAAAGAAGGCATTTCCATGGCTGGGTAGCAAGGCGTCTGATTGTGGCTTGTTCGTGCAGTACAACGCATACATGCCAATCTGTTCTTGCTAAAAAAACAGAGAAGATGCTGTTAGTCCTTGCTACTTCTCTCCTAATCAATTCCTTTCTACCATTTGATTTATTTCAGTTAGAAGAAGCAAAAAAAAATTAAAAAAAAATTGTCTGCATATGGATTTAGGGACGTTGTTTCTAAACTGTAGCTGTACTGATGTTTTATCCAGCCAGACATTAGCAGGACAACCAAGGACTACATATGTAGGGAACTTAATTTTCTATAGGCATCAACCTTTCCAGATCCAACACTCTGTAAAACCAGGCAGTTGCAGTCATAGGTATTTCATTTTTTCAGATCAAAAGCTAATACAATATCAAAATTCTTAACCAGCATGGTTACTCTTAAAAGAGTACTAACTTCCTATCTACCTGATCTAATTTCTTTAATATATGAGTACAGAAAATTCATATGAGAATGGGCTAATGTCTCATAGCATTAGCAACCTGAATGCAGCACAGACAGAAACACAGACACTTCCCTGCACAGTAGTCCCCTGGAGAGAAGATGGGATCATGCCCAAATTAACGGCTACTAAACTTTAACAGAAGGCTCTTTTAAGCTCCCTAGAAAGGAGAAAGAATAAGAGAGAAAAAGAGACAGCTTGCCCAACATCCAGCAGGATCATGGGAAACTCTCTCGTCATCTGCTTAGAACATTGAATGAAAAAAACGTTTGAAATGTTTGTCCCCCCCATCTTGGGAAACACATGAGTATCTTCCTACCTTTAAACTAAAAATGTTCAAACATATCATCCAAAGGTAAATAAACAGATCCTCCTTTTGTAAAACAACCTCAGCAATGAAATACAGCAAGAAGGGTTTGCTTTCAAGAGACAAACACAAACAGTTTATTATCTTCCATCATCTGTTTTTCATCTATTGTGAATCCAGCTGACACCGTTGTGTCCTAAAGGTATTTGCAAGACTGAAGCATAGCTACTTGATTAGAGAATACAATCATGAAAAAATCAAAGCAAAGGATTATAGTCCTTTTCAAATAAAAAGCACAACATTTTTTGGCATCTTTCAGATCTCTAACTTCCTATGTATAATTCATTTCTCCTTCCTCCCATTAAGAAACAGCTGAAGGAGAAAAACATCATGAAAAGGTAAAGCAAAAATCTTACCTCCCCACTCAGAAATAATTTTTTGTTGTTTTTTAAATCCAGATTTTCTAAGAATAATTAAAGAGAAATTTATTTTTAAAACTGGTTCTGACCTGTGATGATTAGCTCCTGCATAAGCATTTTTACTCGCTCACGTCATCAGAGAAAACCTTTCCATTGCTCCCAATTACACTAAAGGATTATATTCTTGTCTCCCTGACCCCTATTTTGTCATTCTAGCAGAAGAACATACTAACTATTAATGCTAATGAAATCGTCTAATGAGAAAATATCATGGCTTATCTGAGCTGGGAACAGATTGCTTCAAGGCCAAAATTCAAGCATTTTTTCCATAATAGTCCCAATACAAGAAGCATTCTCTAGACTGACAGTCCTGTAGGCAGCTTCAGGAAATCGCTCCTATGACAGGGCACATTTTAGCCACTTTAAGGGCAGAAAGCATTACCCCACTCCTGATCCCAGGATAAATGACTGTTCACTCTCTGCTTAGAGACTTGCTGAGTAGTGAGACATGACTGTCTGCAATAGTTGAAAAAAACTTGATCACAGTAGGTAGGTGGGAAGATACAATTTGGAAATGTCATGCAGCAGAAAAGCCTATTCTGGTTCCCTCTCCTGGCACTCACCAAACAACAAGTTCTCTGGGAAAGCCATCCAGAGGTCAGGTCTGAAGACCAGCAGTGTTATGAAGTAGTCACTGCTTATACTCACCACAACACATTGCCTGAAATCAACCATCCTATGCAGACACTGACATTCCTCCTGTCACAAGCAGAAAAACTGAGAAGAGGCATAGAACAACTCTCCTCATAGCTACTTACCAAGCATGAGCCAAGGAAGGATATGGGGAAAACAGTGTTACAAACCGTCGAAAAATAAGAAGGCAGGACAAGAGTGACATTGCTCATGTCATCAAATTGAGAAGACCTTAGCAGTTTCCTATGCCTGATGAAGTCTCACCATCTGCCTTTCTTGCTTCCCCTGTGCTCACAGAATGTTTGAGTGATTGTTAAAAACTGTCAAACATTTTTGTTGGAGATGCTTGAATATCTTTTGCATAAGCCAAAATGAAAAAAATGAATTTATCTCACTCCTCTGGAGACAAGAGGAGTCAAGGACTTGAAATCACTTTTACTTTATCTTGGAGGTATCCAGGAGTTAGCTGCTTTAGCTCTGACTTGACCACCATTATCTCATATATATCTTATCCTTAAGAAGATTACTCCAGAAGACACAAAAGTCCAAAGAAAAATTTGAACTCATTGCAGAAGGAAAACTTGACCTTGCAGCACATTTGAAGGATCTGCAGTTTGTTTTTCAGAATAAAAACATTCTTCAACATTTTATAAAACAGTCTGAATCCCCCTCACTTCTGTGCAAAGCAGTCGTAGAGTTCACCTCAGCTGTGAGAAGCCTCCTAGTCAAGAATCTCACCAAAACTGATACCTTCTGGTCAGCAGAAACCTATTAACTTTTTCAGACATCAAGGTAGTAGTCCAGACATACTGGAGAAAGCAATGGAGTGCATATTTCAGAGGAAAAATCAAACAGGCCGAAAATAAAGCTAGAGAGACAACCATAGCCACATCACAGCAACTTTGTCACTTAAAAAAAACCACTTAAACTCACCATTTACATAAAGTGGGTTGAAGCCAAACCTTTAATTGAGAATTCTCTCCTGTGTTTAATATTATAAGGAGAAAAACTTGGCTTGTTGCCAGTCTTAGAAGCACTGGTACTAGATGATTAGAAAGAGGCACAAAGTGTGGAAAGAGGAAGGATCGTGTGTTTTTCTTTTGGTGGCAAATGCAGTGTAATGAGAGGCTCCAAACTACCCAAACATGATGCTCTCAAATAGCAGGGTTGTGAACAGTACCTACAACTCCATCTTCTTGGTCAAAGGGCCTGGTTCCTTCACCAACTGAAGCTGTAACACCCAACCACTCAGTTACTTCAGAAGGTGCTACAGATTGTAACATTATCTTGTAGCAACAGAGCGAATGCGAATTCGTGACATCACAAAAGAGGCCATTAAAAGCCTTTACGTGGGTTCAGTGCCAGCTTCTGCAGATTTGGCAGTAACAGTTTTTGCTTCGATCCACTTTCTTTAAAAAAAAAAAAAAAAAAAAATTGGGTGTGAGATGTGTAGATAGGAGAGAGTTGTCAAGGCAGGAAATGTTTTCAGAGAAATCACTAAATTCTTGCCTGTATCGTTCTCCTGAAAAAGAAAAGTGTTGGCACTGTTCAATCTTAAGCACATACAACTCAAAGTTAACTGTCTTCTGCAAAGGAAAACCTTAAGATTTCAGCTTGAAAAGTCAAACTGGCTGTTTCAGAACATTCATATAGCTAGTAGGCAAACAACCAGCTCTTCTTCCTAACAGAATAACCATAATTGTACTAAGAGCTAAAATAATTTTGTTCTTTAGTCCAAGCTGGAAGTGAGAAAAAGCACTGTATGCAAAATACTGAAATAAAGTATCCAAAGCATGAGCCTTTAATGCAAATGAACACCGACTTCTTGAAAGTGCTTTTGGGAAGTCAGCAAATGCTTGCCATGCAAACTAGCATACCTGCTGTAAATATTACAGTGGGCTGAAACCAGCTACCACAGTTCATTCACAGTTCCTCCAGATTCTGTCATAAATAGAATGTGCCTTTTCCTTCAGATCATCTAGAAAAGGTGTGATTATGCTTCCAGGTGACATATAGGAATAAGTACACCATTAAGGATAATTTCAGGATTGATATCTCAGAAAGAGGCACAACAGTGATTTTTCCAAACAGCTTGACGAAAGACTATTCCAATTCTCTTCCTCTGCATCATACACTGAAGATGTAGAAGAAGAACTAGAAACTGAAACCCACTTCTTTGTCAGTTCACCACAAGAGTTTTTCAGTTTTGCACATGGCCTTCAAGGCATCCTGATATCAGAAGCAAAACAATTAGATGTTTTTCTGGCCTAGTCACCATGAGAAAAATGAAGTAATAACTGAATTTCCAGATGAGATAATTCAAACAAACAAAGTTTCATTTTTCATACCATCTACTTATTTCAAAACAAATACAGTCTCAGTTACTAGGCTGTTCTTTTCCCTAACAGTACTTATGCAGATTTATTTGGACAAACCAAATACGATATCACATAAAAGTTGATGCCTTGTTTTTATCTACAGCCTCATTATGCTCTTTCACATAATGCCATCTGAATACAGGCATATAATGGCAGACAATAACTTCAAAACATGCTAGAGGAAACAAAAAGTAAAGTAGATTCAGAAAGAAAAGGGGAAAAAAACCCCTAAACATGCAACTTGAAGTCACTAGGTTTAATCCAAGACCATTTTAATGACATAAGAAGGTGAGCAACTATTTACACAAGAAAAATAAAATAGAACCCCAAGATCACATTTTTGGTAAAGATGCATATAAATTTCCGTTTATTGTGTAATGCGCATCACTAGACATTTTCAAACCTTGACTAGACAGAGTCCTGTGCAACACGATCTAGCTTTGAGATTTGCCCTCCTCTGAGGAGAACGTTGATCTAGGACCCTCAGAGGTCCCTTCCAATCTAAAATGTTCTATGATTGCATGATTCCATGCTTTCATTTTCAGATTTGTGTGACCCACTGAAATGACAGTCTAGAAAGCTGCAATCTGGCAAGAAAATGTTGTTATATGAGATGAGGTGGCTTTTACATTTTCCAGTTGGTCTTTGTAATGACATGAAAATAATTTATCTTCATAAAAAACTCATTTCCAGAAACTATCTTGCAAAGCTCAAACACACAGCTAAGGAAAACAAGACCTTTATGCTCCTACCACAGTCAAAACACTGTAAAAGCAAACAGCAAGTAGACCAGCCCTTAAGTCCTTAGCCAGGCATTTCTATATGAAAAGCTATCCAGCTTCAGCAGTCTGTCTAACCTTGTAAGGGTCTCACAAATTCCAGCTGTGCCTACCCTAACAAACAAATGCTGAAGAATTCATTCTTCCTAACTCTTACAGCCTGAAAGTACTTGTAAAATAGACTCCAAATTCAAGGATCTCTGTACGTGCTTTGTAAAATAGACTCCAAATTCAAGGATCTCTGTACGTGCTTTGTTACACAGTCAAACGTTTAGGAAATGCTTAGCAAATGACTCAAATGCTTAGCAAATGACTGATGAAGTCACAGGCATTAACCTAGATGCTATCTGTATTACTGGCTGATAAAGAAGCCAGTTGTGGCGTTGAAGCAGATGACCCCAAGAGGCCCCTTCTGACCTTTCTGTGGTTAACAGGAGCATTGTACAGCTCACTGACAGAGCTAGGAGGAGACTTGGGAGACATCATTCTTGGGAGACAGTATCATAACTGTAATGTTCTGAATTTAAGTGCTCACTTTCTCAGGATTCTCTAAGCATAATTATTTAATTGATTTGTAAGTATAGCTAACTTTAAGAAAGTGTACTTGTGGTGGGTTAATCTTGGCTCTTGGCTGGCTGCCCTCTCACTCCCTCTCCTCAACAGGACAAGGGGCAGAAAATAAGATGAAAAAGCTTGTGGGCTGAGATAAAGACAGGGACATCACTAACCAAGTACCATCATGGTCAAAACAGACTTGGCTTGGGGAAAATGAATTTAATTTATTGCCAATTAAAAATAGAGTAGGATGGTGAGAAATAAAGACAAAACTAAAAACACCTTCCCCCACCCACTCCTTCTTCCGAGGCTCCACTTCACTCCTTCGTTCCTGACTTCTAGCTCTTCTGACCTTGAGTGACACAGGGGAGGATGGGGAATGGAGGGTTGTGGTCAGCCCGTAACAGTTTGTCTCTTCTTCCTCACACTTTTCCCCTGCTCCAGCATGGGGTCCCTCCATGGGATACAGTCCTTCACAAACTCTTCTAGCATGGGCTCTCCATGGGCTGCAGTTCTTCAAGAACTGCACCAGTGTGGGTCTTTTCCACACTGGTAGTCATTCAGGAAAAGACTGATCCAGCGTGGGTGCCCCACAGGCCACAGTTCCTGCCAGGAGATTGCTCCTCTGTGGGCTCTCCATGGGCTGCAGCTTTCTTTAGGGCACATCCCCCTGCTCCAGCGTGGGGTCATCCCCAGGCTGCAGGTGGAGATCTGCTCCACCGTGGAGCTCCTTGGGCTGCAGGACGACAGCCTGCCTCACTGTGGTCTTCATTACCACGGGCTGCAGGGGAATCTCTGCTCCGGCACCTGAAGCATCTCCTCCCCTCCTTCTGCACTGACCTTGGGGTCTGCAGGGTTGTTTCTCATACTTTTTCTCACTCCTCTTTCTCACAGCTGCTGCACAGTCGTTTTACCCTTTCTTAAATATTTTAACAGAGAGGCACCACCAACGCTGCTGATGGGCTCAGCTTTGGCCAGCAGCGGGTCCATCTTGGACCTGGCTGGAACAGGCTCTGTCCAACATGGGGACAGCTCCTGGTCTCTTCTCACAGAGGCCATCCCTGCAGCACACCTCCCCCAATACCAAAATGTTGCCATGTGAGCCCAATACAGTACTATTAACATGTAAATGCAAATTTAGGGAGAGAGGAGGAATAAATCCACCTATCAGAATAATGTAACCAGTCCTATCTTTCTTTCTGCACATAATTGCAACACTGGTTGTTAAAGTCTTCTTTCATGCAGAAAATTGAATATATAGCTACCACTGGACAGATAAATATGAGGCTATGGAACAGAATTTAATCTAATCCATGTTCCTATTTATGCCATTTATACCTGGCTCTGATTCAAGTATGCAGGCAATTCCTATTCAGATTTGCATACCTGTTTAAAATAGCGTTATAACTGTCATGATCCCCTTTTTTGCTCCATAGCAAGACAAAGTCAGGAAGAAGAAAAAAAAGGAGTGACACGATATTTAAAACAGCAAAATATTTAGTATCTGGTTTTACTTTCTCCAAGTACCTTTGAATCGGCTTTCATTTTCTGAAAAATGTTCTTGTGCTTAAGCACGAATTAAGCTGAGAGGAAGATGGAGAAAGAACCATTTACCAAATATGCCCAAATCATAGGTAGGCTGTAAGACCAGCTTCAGTCTTAAAACTGTATATATAAAAACCATACCCGTATCATACCTCCCACTCTTTTCCAACTTAAAATCTATTGCATTTAGCGGACATCCAGAGCAGATGCATAAAAAAGTCCCCAGCTATGTGATGCTTTGTCCGTTAGGAACAAGTAACCGTGGTCAGAAGTTACATTTAGTAAGTTCACAGAGGGATAGAACATCTCGAGTTGGAAGGGACCCGTAAGGATCATCGAGTCCAACACCCTGCTCTTTGCAGCCCTGCCTAAACAGCCTGCTAGGCTCGTAGTTCTCAGCTAGGCTCCAAACACCAGCACGTGGCAGAAAACGTTGCACCATTATATACTCCATTTCACAAAAAGAACAAGAACTCGGTGTCAGGGCCCTGAGTGCGCTGGCGGGCCCCCATTGCCCTGACCAGCCTCGCCTGAAGCTCTACCACACCGTCCGCCCGTGGGCCCGGCGGCTCCCTCCAGGCTCCATTTTGGGCCCTGGCTCCCTCCCTGCCGCACAGGCGTGCCTCCACACGCCTTTGTGCCTCCACCCCTGTCGATCGGGACCCCGACCTCCTGGCCAGGTCTGGACCTGACTCCCTCTATGGAGAGCCTGACGGTCTGGGCCCTTGACTGACACGGGCCGCCATCCCTGGGCCTGCCCTCCTCCCTTGCCTGGATGCTCCGGGCCGGGCCCTGGCTGGTGACACGCTCGTCCTGCCGGCCTTAGTAACGTCACGCTTGCTCCCCTGTTCCTTCAGCTGGCCCCTGAAATTTCCTGAAATCGGAAATACGGAAGGCAGATTACTTCGTCGCTAACGCATTATGGGATTTAAACACGTTGGCCAGGTAGCTTTAAAATAATTGGCAGGCACAGGACCCTAGAGGTAACACAGACTGATGGACAACAGCATGAATTTGTCACAGGTTGAGACTTGCAATTCAGATGACACAGCAGGCAACAGAAGCTGTCGTTAACTCAAAATGTCAGACGAGAAGAACACATCCTCCTTTGATAATGAGACCTAGGTGTTTGAGAAAGCGGTGGCTGACAGAGAGTGGGAAATCTCTGCAGTGCTCCAGCTCTTTCAGAAAGCGTTGGCTGCGGAAATCGGTGAGTTTCTCGAGGTTCCCAAAGATAATGCTCTTCTTCTCTCACAAACCCTGAGGTAAATAATTTTTTTTCTATTTCCGGAAAATAGTTGTTGATGATATATCCTAAGGATCTAACATACCCCCTTTCTGTTGTGATCATCTCATCCATCATAAGCTGTACTTTATTGCTGAAAGACAATTGTTTTAAAGCACTGACAGGTTATTACAAGGTGTTAACAATGAACTCTTCCTGCTTGCACGCTTTCTTCACCTCTACACATATCTGATGAAAAATCACCTGCTTAGCCACCTAAGAGTTCTTTTCTCTGTCAGTTACAACTTTATGATCTACCTAAATGCAGGTGTTTTTCACAGACGAAACAGAGGACTGAAGTTGGTCTTATGAAAACTAATTATCAAAAAAAAGGAAGAAAGCAAAATGCTTCAATGTGGCTAAGGATACCATTCCATGTCAAAGACCCCATTACTGCATACAAAAAACTGAATTTATTTCGTTCTTGCATTTAAAATGGGAAACAGAACTAAATTTCTGGGATGATAAACTATCATGCAGTCAAGTTTTCATGATTTTCCCTAACCGACATATCATCTGACACTAAGAAAGATGTTGTTAAGATTAAAGTATGTGATCTTTCTCAAACAAAGACACACTTTCAGAAAAACAACTTTTGGCTGAAGACTGTGCAGAAAAAAGCTAAGAACCAGGCAAAATGAAGGATGGTGTTGGAAAGGATGGTGTGATTTTTAGTGTACCAGATACTTAACAAGACTGAAACAAACCACATTTCATGGAGAAGACAAAATTTTCCTTGGAAAATGAAGTTGAGAAATATAAAGAAATTAAAATAAACTTTCTTTAACACTAAGGTTTTCGTTTTCTGGGAATCAAAACTATTCTAAGTCCTCGTTATACAAAGCAGAGAAAAATTATTTCAGTATTCTTGTATCGTTTCTGCTTTCCTCATAATAACAAGTCTTCAATAATTTAAACTTATAACACCTTAAAAAAACCCAACCCCAAAAAGGTTTTGGACCAATAATACAGGAACGTACTTTAATCTTAACAATAACAAATAGATTTTAAAAAACTACAAGAATATTCGTTATAACAGAAATTGCTGCTTGGTAAACCTCCAATTACAAATGCAGAGTATTTACTATTGTTCTAAGATGTAGTTGAGACAAATATCAGCAAGCAAAGGCACACATATTTACACGACTAATTTATTTTATTCTTTCATATAAGTCTTAGAGAGATCAACTATCTGTCTAATCAGTATTTCTTGCTCAATGGAAGAAATTACAACTTAATCTGATAATTTACCCAGAACTTCTAATTTTGAATCTGACTTCTATTTTTACGGTCAGGAAAATACCAAAACCCATTCCATGCCTGATGTTTGAAGGTCCCACCCCCCATTGCTCTCAGTGTAGTTTTCAGGAGTCCATTGTACAGTTCAATTTTCCTGGAGGCTGGTGCACGATAGGGAATGTGATATACCCACTCAATACCATGCTCTTTGGCCCAAGTATCTACGAGGTTGTTTCCGAAATTAGTCCCATTGTCTGACTCAGTTCTTTGTGGGGTGCTATATTGCCACAAGACTTGCTTCCCAAGGCCCAGGATAGCGTTCCAGGCAGTGGTATGGGACATGCGATATGTTTCCAGCCACCTGGTTGTTGCTTCCACCATTGTAAGCACATGGCGCTTGCCTCAGCGAGTTTGCGGGAGTGTGATACAGTCAATCTACCAGGCCTCCCCATACTTATATTTCAGCTATCATCCTCCATACCACAGAGGCTTTAACCGCTTGGCTTGCTTGATTGCAGCACATTTCACATTCATGAATAGCCTGTGTGATAGTGTCTACAGACAAGTCCGCCCCTCGATCACAAGATGTATGTTGCATCTCTTTCTTGATGGCCTGAGGTGTCATGGGCCCACTGAGCTATAAATAATTCACCCTTATGTTGCCAGTCCAAATCCACCTGAGCCACTTCAATCTTGGTAGCCTGATCCACCTTCTGGTTGTTTTGATGTTCTTCGGTGGCCCGACCCTTGGGTACATGAGCATATACATGATGTACTTTTACAACCAGCTTCTTTAGCTAGGCAGCAATATCTTGCCACAATGGGGCAGCCCAGATGGGTTTACTTCTGCGCTGCCAGTTGCTCTGCTTCCATTGCTGTAACCACCCCCACAGGGCATTTGCCACCATCCACGAGTCAGTACGAAGATAGAGCACTGGCCACTTTTCTCAATCAGCAATATCTAAAGCCAGCTGGATGGCTTTCACTTCTGCAAACTAGCTCGATTCACCTTCTCTTTCAACAGCTTCTGTGACTTATATAGGACTCCATACAGCAGCATTCCACCTCTGATGTTGTCCCACAATGTGACAAGACCCATCAGTGAATAGGGCATATTGCTTCTCATTTTCTGGCAGTTTATTACATGGTGGGGGTTCTTCAGCACGTGTCACCTCCTCCTCTGGTGACATTCCAAAATCTTTGCCTTCTGGCCAGTCCCTGATCACTTCCAAAATTCCTGGGTGACTGGGGTTTCCTATGTGAGCTCATTGTGTGATCAGTGCCACCCACTTACTCCCCGTGGCATCAGTTGCATGATGTGAGAGGAGACCCTCTCTTTGAACATTCAGCTCAGCACTGGCAGTCAGGGTGCTAAGAGGAGCTGTATTTCAGCACCAGCCACTTCTGAGGCAGCTTGAACTCCTTCATATGCTGCCAATATCTCTTTTTCAGTTGGAGTATGGCAAGCCTTGGAGCCTCGATATCCCTGACTCCAAAACCCCAGGGGTCAGCCTCAGGTCTACGCCGGTGCTTTTTGCCAGAGACTCCAGGTAGGGCCATTCTCCCCTGCTGCGATATGGAGCACATTTTTAACATCTTGTCCTGCCTGGACTGGGCCAAGGGCTACTGCATGAACAATCTCCCGTTTAATTTGTTCAAAGGCTTGTCATTGTTCAGGGCCCCATTTGAAATTGTTTTTCTTCTGAGTCACTTGACAGAGAAGGCTTATAATCAGACTGTAATTTGGAATATGCATTCTCCAAAACCCCACAATGCCTAAGAAAGCTTCTGTCTCCTTTTTGCTAGTTGGTGGAGACATGCTATTTTGTTGATCACATCCATCCATTGGCATCTGATGATGCCTGTCTTGCCATTTTATTCCTAAAAACTGGATCTCCTGTGCAGGTCCCTTGACCTTACTTTGGTTTATGGCAAAACTGGCTTCCAGAAGGACTTGGACAATTTTCTTCCCTTTCTCACAAGCTTCTTTTGCTGTGTAGCCCCATATGATGACATCATCAATGTATTGTAAGTGTTCTGGAGCTTCACCCTTTTCCAGTGCAGTCTGGATCAGTCCATGGCAAATGGTGGGGCTGTGTTTTCACCCCCAGGGCAGTCGATTCCAGGTGTACTGGACACCCCTCCAAGTGAAAGCGAAGTGTAGCTGGCACTCTGCTGCCAGAGGGATTGAGAAAAACACATTAGCAATGTCAGTTGTGATGTACTGCTTGGCTGTTTTTGACTCCAGTTCATAATGAAGTTCTAACATGTCTAGCACAGCAGCACTCAGCGGTGACGTGACTTCATTCAGGCCACAATAGTCAACTGTTAGTCTCCACTCTCCATTAGACTTTCATACTGGCCATATGGGGCTGTTAAAGGGTGAGCGATCACCCCTTGGCTCTCCAGTCGATGACTCAGCTTATGGATGGGAATCAGAGAGTCTTGGTGCGATATTGCTGCTGGTGCACCGTCATGGTAGCAATTGGCAGCTGTTGTTCTTCAACCCTCAGCAACCCCACAACGGAAGGGTCCTCCGAGAGACCAGGCAAGGTGGAAAGCTGTTCTTTTTCCTCCGTCTGCAAGACAGCTATACCAAAGGGCCACTTGTACCCTTTGGGGTCCTTGAAATACCCTCTCCTGAGGTAGTCTATGCCAAGGATGCACAGGGCCTCTGGGCCAGTCACAATGGGGTGTTCATGGCACTCATTCCCTGTTAGACTCACTTCAGCTTCCAATACAGTCAGCTGGTGGGATTCCCCTGTCACACCAGAAATACAGATGGGTTCTGCCCCTTTATACCTTGACGGCCCTAGGGTACATCGTGCACCGGTGTCCACTAGAGCCTTATACTCCTGTGGGTCAGACGTGCCAGGCCATCGAATCTACACAGTCCAATGAACTCGGTCGTCCCTTTCCTCCACCTGGCTGGAGGCAGGGCCCCTCTAATCCAGGTCATAGTATTCATTACTCACTTTTTGTAAATGTGAATCAAAAGTCCCTTCAAGAGGATCAGAAATGAGATCAGCCCTCTACTCTGTCTGGGGAATTGCCTGCTGGAAATTGGAGCAGCATTTTTCCAGGAGGAACCCCCTTTTGTGGTTGTTTTTTCTTCACAACTCATGTGCCTGTGCATCTAGGGTCGAGGTAGGTTTTTCCATCCTACTTCCTCATGTCCTCACCATGGTCACGCAGGTAAAACCACAGGGTACCCCATGGTGTGTACCTTCTATCATCTCCTCTCTTGAGCAGAGGAACGCTCACTCCTAACAGCTGAGATAGATAGGGGCCTGTACAGCTGGGGAGTAGGACATATCCTCTCTGAATTGCTGGAACTCCCAGGACAGCTTCTCCACAGCCGAGACGCAGGCCTGTAGGGAGGAAGAGAGATTTCTTTCGTATTGCTGGAGTCAGCCAGCCACTTCATCCACCATTTGTCCCTCGCCTTCTTTCCAGGACATCACTGCCAATGAGCTGGCATACAACGCTGGTGCACTTAGTAGAACCTTCTGCCATGTGGGTTGTGTGCATTAGATTTCATCTGGATCTGTGGGTAACTGCTCGTTATCCGGATCATTATAAATCACCTCCAGCATGGCTAATTCCCTCAGGTACTGGATACCTCTCTCCATAGTGGTCCACTTGCCTGGGTGACACATAACATCTTCCTTGAAGGGGTACCTTTCCTTCACGCCTGACAGAAGTCACCTCCAGAGGCTGAGGAGTTGTGTCTTTTTTCCAACTGCTTTCTCAATGCCCCCTTACCTAGACAAGGATCCCACCTGCTTGGCTTCCCTACCCTGTAATTCCAGACTACTGGCCCTGTTATCCCAGCATTGGAGCAGCGAAGTAACAATGTGCTTGCCTGGATGGTGGCTGAAATCCTTCTGCGTATCCCACAGCTCACTCAGGGATAGGGATCGGGTGATTATCTCTGGCTCTGTCTCTTCCTCCTGTCCTTGTGATGACCCTCGTTCACCTTCATCCCTCACTAAGGGAACTGATTTTTTGGTGTGTGTTTCTTCCTCTGTTTAGGGGCGACTGACACCGGTACAGGTTGGTTCTCTGGTTCAGCAGCAGTGCTTGTCACGAGGGTTGGAGTTGACTGACGAGCCGCAGTGCCTGTTGGTCTGTTTTCCCTCCCTTCCCCTGAGGGTGCTGCATAGTATCAAGCAGTGTTTTCTAGATACTGGCCAGGGCCCAGCACAGTGTGATAAGTTGTGCCTCTTTCTTTGGAATAACCACAGAACTTTCCTTTCAAATATTCTATCACTTTATCAAGGTCCTGTAGCTGTTTGGGAGCCAAGTTCCAAACCATTGGAAGTGAGTTCTCTAGATACCTGCCCATATTCTCCTGCATGCCATGCCACCTATGACTATCCAGTTTGGGGCAGATCTCTATATAATATTCTTTAAAAAAAATTTTATAGCCCTAAACAAGACCTGAAACACATTCAGGAGACATAGCAATAACAGCATGCTGGCTTGAGCATCCCAAAGATATTCAAAATTCTCAAAAGCCGCTGTAATTAGCCTGAAGGAGAAAGGGGAGGTGGAAAAGGGGGAGAAAGTATCCCCGGCCTGTCTTCCCCACAGATTGGGTGCGATTACTAATAAATTCCGATAGAAGGAGCCCGAGGTACGGGAATGAGATCAATGCCGCATACAAACACCAGCTTAACTTCATGACCAGTCATGTAATCATGTTCTAAGTCGACCTTGCCCGGTACAGCGAAATGATCCCTCGCCCAGAGGTGATAAACATCACCGCAGGGAATACATAGTGCATGTAAGAACTTACATACCACCACCATGTGAACAAATGAACCAACACTGGGACCAGTGACTAGCTAATATATGAAATGCATATAACAAATTTGTTTTAACACACTCTCTTCAGATCTCTCGTTATCTCAACCCTTCGCGCCCCACGCTGGGTGCCAAAAGGGACTGTCGTGGTTTAACCCCAGTCAGCAACTAAGCATTGCTCAGCCACTTGCTCACTCCTCCCCAGTGGGATGGGGAGAGAATGGGAACTAAAATAAGGTAGAACCTCGTGGGTTGAGATAAGGACAGTTTACTGGGGCAACACAAGGACAGAAGAAACAATAATAACAATAGTACTAATAAAAGAATATACTAAGCGAGTGATGCACAATGCAATTGCTCACCACCTGGAACCCGATGTTCAGCCCCTTCCCAAGTTGCGATTCCACCCCACAGCCTGTCCCCCAGTTATATACCAAGCATGACATCGTATGGTATCGAATATCTCCTTGGCTAGTTCAGGTCAGCTATCCTGGCTGTGCTCCCTCTCAGCTTTTTCTGTAAATTAACTCTATCCCAGCCAAACCCAGGACACTAGCACTCACCATTTCAGTGTATAGATCTGGTAGTTTATGATATGTAAAGTACATAGCTACTATACAAAGTTTTTGTAGTCTCCACTAGTTCATCAGCTCCTAAATTCACAAGTGCTTGATTCATTACAGAAAAACTTAACCACTTTTACTTATATATGACTTTTTAAAGAGGTCTTTCTTGCTCTAGAAGAAACCTTTATGTAGGACGATTCATTTTTAAAGTTTCGTTTTGCAGGCTTTGGAAAAACATCTGAGGTATAGAAAGGCAAGCAAAGTAGTTAGAGAAAAAATGTGATTAATTTTTATGGATTTCACTGCACAAAGGGAAAGAAGGCATAGTTACTTATCTGATATATTTCAGGAATCACTCCAATGATGAATCTAACACAGATCTTCTTCCGCTGATACTTTTGGGTGTTCTGTTTGTCCTGTGCATGTGTTTTTACAGCTGACCTACCTGTGTTCTGGTATAAGACTTTACAATCATCCCACACTTGATGCTCCCTAACACATCCCTCTCTCATACATTTTGTAGCTCAGCATAGTGGCCTCATTCCTCTGTGATAGGATGAGAAGAAATGGCCTCAAGTTGTGCCAGGGAAGGTTTAGATTGGATATTAGAAAAAAATTTCTTCACCAAAAGGGTTGTCAGGCATTAGAACAGGCTGTCCAGGGAAGTGGTTGAGTCACCATCCCTGGAGGTATTTAAAAGACTTGTAGATGTGGTGCTTAGGGACATAGTTTAGTGGTGGACTCGGTAGTGTTAGGTTTACAGTTGGACTCAATGATCTTAAGGGTCTTTTCCAAACTAAATGATTCTATGATTCTAAGATTCTATGATCACAGAATGCCTGAATAGCCTCATTAAGCCAAGAAATGTATGCAGCGTTCAGTGGATTAAATTTAGGGTTGTACTTTACCTGTCAGTTTGATCCAGCTTTTAAACTTTTCAAAGAAAGTGGGAGTTTGCTGGAGTGATGTTATAGTATTACTGAAACACTCATCTGAAATGGCTAATGAACTAAGTCATAATTGCTGTTTTGTAAAGATGCCATTGTTCTTTATGCATGTCAGGCGATGGACAAGAATAAGCTAATTAAAAGCCTTTTCTTATTTAAAAATTGGAATCAGTGCTTTTAAGAGCATGTAGGACTGTAGATTCATCAGAATAGTGTTTACACTTTGAAGAGATCAGATGTTGTTGGTTGCAAACACAGAGCAAATTGATTTATCTGTTTTGGCTTAAGCTTTCATTGCCTTTGCAGTAGAACTACATTTAGTCCTGGCCATCATTTTCACCAGGGATGGACTAATTTAAGCTTGAAAATTCAGAACAGTAGAGGAATCCCTATGTCAGATTTGTTATTCTACTAAAATTTGAACTTATTAAAGAAATATGCAAAAATACCTGGTCTAGCAACTTCATACCATGGAAAGGAGAGCTAAGACTTAAAAAATTACGTATTTTCCTTGTTTAATTAATTTATATAGTTCTATCTTCTCTTTATAATGAACAGATAAGCTTTTATATTTTAACTTCCAGTTAGAAGCTATCAGATCTATAGTAATGTTCTGAGGCAGTGAGTATAGAACAATAGCAAGTTTTGTAATCATCACATTGTTTCTTGATACAATCCATGTACCTTACTGTGGATACTTGAGAGCATCACTTTCAGTTCTTTGTTACAGCTTCTGTGAAATTTTTTCTCACAGCCTGAGTTGTCAATCCAGGATTACTTGTAACTACACTAATTGGTATTTCTACTGCTTTTACACTGAAGGAAATGTCAGTATTAACACATCAGCTAAAACTGTGCATTATAGGGTTAACCTTTGGAAATATGTATGTGTGGGTAGGAATTAAGCTTTGGTTATTAGACAGGTGATATAGGTGTCTTTTGCATATATCTACATTATCTTCCTTTGAGGTCAGCTTTACCCATTTCAGTCTTCATTGTTTCTATCATCTTGAACATTCACATGCACATACTTAGCCCACATATTTTTTTTTCCCATTCTATGCTACTTACATCTTAGCAGTACTAAGGTGATCCTTCTGTTTCAGCTTTTCTTCATCTCTGTTTTCAGTCACGACTACAGCTATACTGCCTTTCAGGATTCCTTTTATGCATATACATGCATGCTTCCTGAAAGTACACTGCTGAATTCAGCAATAGGTCTGAAAAGCTTCTTCCCTTGTTGATAACACTCGGAGGATCACCCTGTAAAATAAACTATAAATACCTCCTACAGCCAGTAGGGTTTTCTCTTTATCACTTTGCTTTTCTAAAACTTCACTGAAACTGATGAAGCCATTTCTAAAACTGGTCTGATCTTCGCTTCTGTGATGTTATTTGGTGTACTGCAGGACTGACTGACTTCTTCCTTTTTTTACAGGACACTTCACAGTTTAATGTAATAGGTGACTTGCAGATGCAGGGACCTAGAATTACTGTGAAACAAAACAAATAACAGCATGACAGAAAAAAAAACCAACAAAAAAAACCAACAAAAAAAACCCCAATAAGAAACACCATATGTTTTCATTTGACTAAAACTGGAATTCAGTTTTCTTACGAAGTAGAATAACTTTTTGACATCAGCAGAAGTATGTAAGGACTAAGATTGCAGTGAAATAGTACTAATAACTACCTTTCTAAATAATTGAATCAGACAGAAGTTAAATGGCTTACCATTATTGATGACATTCTGCACTTCTAGGGTGTAATGTTTTTCATTAAAGGTGAGGTACAATTCACCTTTATAATGTCATAGTTAAAAGGATTTGAGCTAATGAAAGGAGTTCTTAAAATAAAGCAATTTTTTTTTTTTAAACTTGAAAAGTGAGACAAAATCCCACTTTAAATCAAGGATACATACTATGTTTGCAGTTATGAGTTTATGGCTCAATAGAGCTATTACCTAAATTCTAAAACCAACTAAAACTTAAGTCAGGCTTTTCATAGCAACACAGTCATTTAAGAAAAAGTACAAACCCCTAATACAGAATTAGAATGCTAATCCAGGAAAGTTTTAGAAACTTGTACTGTGCTAGTTTATCAATTCCCATGAATTAAGGAAGATTTTGTCACTGTTATCAAGGAAAACACCTTTCCTTTTGCTGACATTAGTGATCTGCTTTCAGGCTAATTAGTATTCACATCTGTGATTGATAGTGAGAAAATCTGAAGAAGAATACACTGAAACAGCATGTAAGTGAAATTATTAAGTAATAATGAAAATAAACACTTTGTTCATTGCAACTGTGATATTTCTCTTTTAAAGCAAGAAGAAAAGTTACTATAGGTGAAGAACATGAATTTGCTGTCCGCATAATTTCAGAATATGCTTTCAACTTCAATTTATGTGCATGTTCAGCTTACACTTTGCAGTTGCGGTACTTGCTTTTGTCATCTATAAGCATGTTGCTCTTTGGGCTTCCATTCTTCTCAGGCTTTCTTTGGACTTTCATTCTTCTGCATCAGCAATGCATTTAATTCCCTCTGGACACATTGATGGTAGGTCTCCTATTGATACTGACATGATTCCTCAGTCCGGCAGAGTGGTAGGTGCTCTTACAATAATTTTATAACCATTCCTCCTAGGGTTTTGAAGACTTACTTGCCCTGCAGAGCGGTGCTGCAGTTCAAGGTTCCTGTTCTGAGGAGTTCACTGTCAGGCTCACTGGAGTTGTCAGGCCTGTTCCACTTCTCTGTTCAGCACTTTCAGCCCACAGGCATAAAGACAGTGTACAGGAGCATACCTCTGGGGCTTTTTGATAGGTGTGGATCTGGGGGGGTGGCACTGTACCAGCTGTCTCCATCCCAGTCTCCAGCGTCAGTGCCTCCCAGTCTAGGTCCTGCGCAGAGGAACACAAGTCTCCCATATGCCTTCCTCTTCAAAGACTGTGATTCCAGGCATAGCTTTGTACAGCACAGCTGTTTTGCCAGTTACTCTTACTTTGTGTATATCCAGCCCAAAGAATCCCTGTACATAAGGTAAAACTTGTCCAAACCAAAGTGACTGAGTAAACGGCGGTTACAGTGGGGAAAACAAGGGCTGATTATTTTGCTTGTCACTGCAGAGGGGAGAAAGGTGGAGAACAAGCTGCCAATTAACACGGTAGAGCAAGCATTAATGTGCTACTGGGTGATCACTAGTGCTAGCAGCCTAGAGCTGGCATTAATGTGCTCATTATCACCTGTGAGGCAGGGTGATCTACCAGGATCCATGGGGCAAAGAAAGCTCCAGGAATGGGATTAGGATAGTAAATGTTTTATCCTTCGGTGGTTTAATTCTAATCAAGGTCTATGCCTTTATTGATTTTGGATCTACAGGAAACCCTGAAGGTGGTAATAAATCTTAGGTTAAATATTTGGGATGCAGACCAACAGCACCTGCATTACAATCTTTTCTGAAGCTTTACCTTTCCTGAGGAATTCTTGGTTTTCTGTGGTAAACTCAGAAATGTTGAAAAACTCTTTGGCTGGTTTGGCTCAGTATGCATTAAGTCTAGGTTGACCAAACTCTGAAGTAAGAATTGCTAGGGGGGGAAAATTATCCAGTAAAGAAAATTTCTCACTGAAATGAAGGCTAATATCCCACTCCTAGAACTGAATCATTGTGGCCATTCCCTTGAGTGATTCATCCCAAAACCTGCACTTGACTCAGTGAAGCTCACAGGTGCAAGGATGGCTTATATTCCAGGATTGGGATCTAAAGCTGTAATTTGAAAATTTAGTCACATTTTTGGAGCCAGTGAGCAAGAAAATGTGAGCTTACAGTGAGCTGCTATGGCACACTGGGATAAATTTGTCATTTTGTTGCTTGAGGAAATTACAGCGAGTAGAAGTAAGGAAGAGAACTTCATTCTGAAGGGACCTCATATCTGCCTTTTCAGGAGAACAATGAAAGCCTGGTTCCCATTCTAGCTTCTAGTTGGCGTTGACAGTATAAGCTTTCAGAATAAACTGTTTCACAGCACAGGACCTCCAGCTAGCCTGCTATGGGCAGACTTGTAACTACAGTATGATATGTTTTGTTTAAGCAAAAGGTTAGTTACAGAATTTACTCCCACTAGTATTAACAGTTACTACTGTCACTGACAGGACCAAGCAGATAGCTCATCTTTTTAATTCTCCTCCACTGGATAACTTCTTCACTCAAGCGATAACTAATTAAGTCATTTCCCTGACAGACTGGAACAGAAGAAAGAAAGAAGGACATTGTCATAATTGTTTCTTGTTGAAGTGAGTGGAATCATCCACCTTCAACAGTGACTGGAGCTAGCTGGTCAGCTGGAATAAATTACACACAAATTGAGTTTACCACAAAGAAACACTTCAGTTCTTTTTTTCCCCAGAGGAGTATGAACTCCTCACACTGCCCAATCGCTGGAGAATGATATAAACAAACAAACAAAAATCTTTCAGAGAGTCATTAGCTTGAGCCTAAGAAATATGTTCTCATTGCATCAGGTTAAGCAACTCCCTCATATGCAATGCAGTTTTTCTAGATTACTACTATAACTGTAGTTTGGTTTTAACTCTAGATGGTCATCTTCCTGTATTGTTAACGACATACAAACACAACCAACCAATGTGTCTGTTCACACATATATATACGCATTGTCTGTCAGCTTCATGGTAAATGTAAAAATGGATACCAGATGCCTGTACCCCATCCATTTTGAGAACACCATTGTTAGAATATTATTACTTTTAAATGGCCCCAAAAGCTACCAGAATCCACATGAAATAATCAAATGCCTGACAGCTGATTGTGATCATAGATCTTGATTGCCTGACATTTCTAAGATATTTCCAGAATAATTTTTTTTTTTAAATGTAGATGGTCTATCTCCCTTCTCCTTATGCTCAGGCAGAAGGAGATGCAGTGTCCTTCTCTGCTTAGCATCATTTAAAGAGTACAACACCCTTCTCCCAGAAAGCCAACTGGAAACAGCATCAGTCCCACACAGCTGTGTCCATACAGTTGTTATTCGTGCAGCATATTTAATGACAGAGTGGAGATCACCCCTTGAGAATGAGAGACATTCTGAAGATTATGACAAGTTCAGTTCCCAGCCTGCATATGGCTGTGAGATAAAAAAGTCATCACTTTTAACAGCGATCTTAAAATTCCTCCCGAATTTGCATTTTATACAGAAAAAAAAAGTCTTTCAGTGGAAATGAATACATTTCACAAATGAAGACGTGAATGGACCATACACTCTTGTTGGTGTGTAGAAATCAGACATTGACTTTGTACACACCGTTAGCTTGGGTTGCTTCCCTGACTGTCCAAACTTTTAAGTCGCTCCCAAGGTGCCTTCCGCAACAGGAACAACCAAGTCCTGCATCTAGCTCTCAGGAGAGCTTCAGTGGCTACATGCTCCACTGAATACTCCAACAAGGAGTATGGCTGAGACAACTTCAGGCTCTATTCCCCATCTCGTGATCCACTTTTCTAGCCTTTTCCCTTCATCCCCCCCCCCCCCCGCCCCCAAATTCCCATGCTTCTCTGCATACAGCACACAGACATTGCGTCAGGTGAAAATCCTCAGATGGCAGGCTTTAGTGCAGCTGTCTTTCAAAGGAAGATGACTAGAAAAAAAATGGATACATAGGTTATTGGGGTCTTTTTGTGTTTCAGGAATGAAGAAAGCTCCAGAGGAAGTGCAAAGTTTAGATGATAGATGTTTTTATGTGGTGAAGACTACTGAAAAGCAGAATTCACCACCGCATGCAGAGTCTTGGCCACATACAAGACTGCTGCAGAGAAGTTACATGATCAGCACCACCAGCGCAGCTTCCTGCAGTGCTGGTTAAAGCTAAAGAAAACAAAGACTACCTATATTTAATCTTATGATCAGGATCATACTTGTAGCTACTGCCTCTGGGGAATAGAGGAGCAGTGTCTTTTATGCAGCAAGATAAGTCAGTGCTTATAGGGAAAAGGGCATGGGTTCAAAATTAGTGTCACACATCAGCACACTAAACACCCCTCTACCTCACATTCTGAGGATTACTATATGCAGAAGGCTTTATTTGGCTGGTGAACTGATCCTAACCCACTCTTTCCTGAGCACACCATACCATGCCCCTCTGCAGTCTGCACTCTTGGCCTCTAGACATTAGGGATGACGGGCGCTTGGAATGTTTTCTTGGGGATACCCTGATGGCCTTCTGTCAGGAAGGTAGGTTTTCTTTTGGTGAGCTAGGAAAGTAGCCTTGAGAGCTGAAAGTGTGTGTATGAAAAGAGGTGAATCCTGCCATTCCCCTATCATTCCAGATTCTAACCTGATTTGACTTTGGTCGGTTAGCTCTAAGCTAGTTAGCCAGCTAGCTCCTCAGAAATTGGATTAGATGACCTCCAGAAGTCCCTTCCAACTTAACTTCTTCTATGATTCCCTGATTCTCTGTGTTATGCATTATCAGCCAAATGTTCACTCATCCATAGCCCCACAGTTCACAGCCAAGTTACACCAATAGAGTCAGGATTCAAGATGAATGCATCAATATTTCAGAACAGCAAGTAATTAAATGGTAAATGCACACAAATGAGAAGGATCGGGTTATGTGTTTCAGACTGCTGTTGACAGAGGCATTGCAGGCCAACCAACTCACGTGTAGTGGATGGAAGTACAGGTTCTGTGTGGCACATCACCTAGTGGACCAACCAAAGGACCTGTTTGGGGGGGCAGAAGTGATAGTGCTCAGATCCATAACAGTATCAAATGAAATTCACTGAAAGCCTGCTCTCCTCCAGTCTTCCCTTTCCGTAACTGTTGAGCATAGTGGGGTGTAATATTGGTAAGGAACTTGAATCTCAGGTGTGGTTAGGATTCCAGAGTGAGTTAGAATATTGAAAATTCCCTAGGCATACATAGTTTTGACTCTAGATAGGCAGAAGGCCCTTGTTGACTGAGCTTCACTTTATGTCTTGGTTTGGACATGAAACCCAATTTGTAAAAGCTCTGAAACAAAAACTACTCCATCCTCCTGTAAAGCATAATGTCTGGGGTGAAGGTGGGGTTTCCAGCCTTATCTGCTAAAACCATGAAACACACAAATAACGGTAGAAGACTATATTCTGACATGGGCTATGATAGGTATGATGACATATGATGACTGCAATTAACCATTATCTTGTGTCATAGCAGGAGCTGATATGAACTGGTACCAGTAAAGATACATCTTATAAATATAGAGCTCCAATGCTCCAAAATTATAAGCTGAAACAAATATAATTACAATGAAAAAATACACTCCAATTTATAAATCAAACAAGACAGCAAACAAAATGACAATCAAACAAAAAGATGCAAAGCAGCAACTTTGCAATAGATGCTGTGTGCCCCAACACCAAGCTCGACTTTCTCATAGCATGAATGTTGTAGCTTCCAAAAGCCACCCTCCTCTGTTCAAGTTGAGAAGTGAGTCAGATCCAGTGCCAAAAGCCAGTGTTTATATGCCACTCCATATTTCTGCTCTTTTCTGCTGAAATCACTAATAACTAGCATCGAGCCTTTCTCTACCTCCAGATCCGTGAGGTGCAAAGCTCAGAGGTACAAAGCTTTGGAATGGCCCTCAGAATGTGAGGAGAGCCTGAAGCAGATGTGAAGGGGAAAGAATATAAAAGCTTTTTCTGGTGTTTTCAGTCCACCAACACTGTTTAAAAAAAAATGAAAAGACAGCTGGGATTTGAAACTTAGTTATAATCTCACTGGTTTTATCATGGATTAGAGCTCACATGAAGCATTATCTAAAACCTCTTGGACTGTTCTCTCCTTACCTTGCTTGGGTCTACTGTGCTGACCACAACTTTGTATTTGTTTGTGTTTCTAAGCAATAGATAGCACTGAATTCTCTCATCTTCTTTGTGCCAGTTGCGTTGTGCACATCATTTTGCAAAAGCCTGTGATCTGTTTCAGTGTGATGTACCTCTTGGCTCATTAAACTAAGCAGCCATTAAGTCTGACCTGTCAGAATCCTTACTGATAGCTTTCAATGCTCATTAAAAAGTTTAATTTTTTCCAACAGAAATGGCTGTTCATGGCTTCTGTATGCTTTGTATATCAACAAAGGTGACAAGGGATGATGCTCCCCTCACCATTGATTTAATGAACTATTAGCTAATTAGCTACTGCATGGGCATACCACAAAACCAGTTCTATCTAATTTTTCTATTGCAGCATTTTATTTGCTAGCACATGGTTTGGTCATCTGTGCTATCTTTTAAATCTCTTAAAATTGATACTTAGAATATAATGTTTATTTAACTCCATTAAATATTTAATTCCATTACACTATAAATAAATTTATAAAAAGTTTTTTTTTCAGCTCATGCCTCCTATCTGTTGTAGAAAGCAATGTTATGGAAACATCCTAACAGCAGGATGACAGCAGAAATGGTCATTTTCACTGGGATCACAGAGCTTTCAGGGAAAATTGATTCATCCAATACAAGACAGCTTAGATTAAGTTTCCTTGGTTTCTGTGTAGGAAATCAAGCTGGCTGGCATTAGTGACTACCAAAACTTCAAAAAGCATTACACATTAAAACAAAACCCCAAAAGATTGCTTGAATCTTTGCATCAAAAGAAGGATATTATAATGAGATGCTATATATGATCATATATGTAAAGTTTAAGTTACAGTGTTGTTATAATGACAGTATCTCCATATATATCTTGACAAAATATGGACCCTTCTGTTCTAAGGATGGAAATATTGGCTTATAAAGTCCACGGGAGTTCTGTCATTGACTGCAGTAAGGCTAGAACTATACAAAAAGTGTCACAGTTGTCAGAGAGAGACTCAGGAGATCTTCTACAACTTCTGTTGCTGTTTTTAATGATTTGCATTTTATAAATGACATGAATTATCAGCCTTTTTAAACTTTGATTTGTAAGCAGAAATACAAACTTCTCAGAAGTCTTGTATGGAAAGTCTTCTCTAAATGCACTAAAATGTTTCTCTAAATCACTTGCCAAAGCAGTGTGATTCCACCAAAGTGATACAATTTATTGCCAAACTTCTCATTACAATATACTATTAAAACATTTCTATAAAGACACATTAGCAGAACAACTTGACTTGTTTAAAAATATATGCAGTAAGTTGACACCTTTTGGAAAGTACACACAAAAATCTCCAAACAACAGCACTCCAAAGAGTGACAATTAAGGCACGTGATTACTTTGCAACCTTTGTTACATATATCTCTGGCTAGACCATATATTTGTAAAACGTAATTTCATATATTTCAATAACTAGCTTCACAGCTCAGAGAGACAGAATTCATCTGAATGCAGGCAACACTTCTGTTTTTTAACATTGCTAGGTCATAGTGCAGCATAATAAACATTGTTAAAAAGAACCTTATCCATGGAGCAAAATGTATAGAAGAGACATCAAATATTTCTGCATTTCACCTTTTTACAACAAGGTAGGCCATAGTTACTTGTACAATAAATAGCTACTGTGGAACTCCCAACTTGCCTTTCTTTGACACAAAAGAACGTTAGAGACACAGTTTTCAGCCAGGGAAGCAAGAACTGAACTGGCCTCACCAGAGGTAAACTGATTTACCAACTGATCATTCCAATCTAATTCACACGGCAAAAAAGAAGCTGATACATACAGCCAGATCCTCAGCAGCTCTTAATCTATGTTGCTGTGATGGGAATTAGTGGTGCTTGACTGATTAAAGTGTGCTGAAGGAACAACCAAACACTTGCATCCATGGGACATGTACTGAAATGTGAAAGTACATAGAAAGAGTATAGGAAAAAAAGAGTGAGACAGATGATGAACTCTTATAACCTGCTTTTTTTATATACCCTGGTAGATATTGGGAGCATTGCCTTGGGAAAAAAAAAAAAAAAGGAATTATAATCCACTGTATTCTAGATAAGAGTATGTTCTCAATATAGAAATTAGGGACATGAAGGGGTTTTTTCATCACATTTCAAATTGAGAAACTATGCCAAACAAAATCTTTCTGTAGAGGCAATTATACTAGAAAACGTGTTCCAAGGCATAAGAGCTTCAGAAATTATGCAAGCTATTCCAGGGAAAGGTCTCTTTGCTATCAAAATTGTCCATTTTATCCTTCATGTGTTCAACTATGGTAACACAACGTATAGACAAACCCTAAGGCCTTTGAAACTAAAGGAAGAGTTAAGCCCTTTGTACACAGTGTCTTTCCATTTCTTCTGTTGCTAAAAATGGCATAATGTTCCTCTCTGTTTTGCAAAAACTCCTACAGCCCACAGCCCTCGAAATCACACAGGATCCTTCTGACTTTTCACAGACACTGCTGTATTTGTAAACACTGTGGTGTCTATTGATCCTCTCTTGGTTAGCATAAAAGCATACAAGAACATTAAAATCTTATATCCTGCGTTCTTCAAAATTGCATACTCTTGTGTGTGCAACACTTATCTGGTGAAAACTCCCATCTGCTGATGAAAATTTACAAATGTTTTCTTGAGGTAGCCTGTACACAAATAGATTAGGAATGCTCTAACAAGTAAGCAGAAAACAGTCCACAGTGTGGTTCTTCTTCCTACTGCAACACAACAATGTCTTCTGTGCAACAGCAATAAGAAATTAAAAGTTTTATTTCAAAGCCAACACCTGATGAGCATCTTGCCAACTTTGGTGTTGGTACTTCAGCATTATGCTATGAGACTGGAGGTTAGATTTTGGCACATTGCACTTCACCTGTGCTAATATTTGGGATCAGTCACGGTCCTGTTATGTATCTATGCCAATGACTAAAATACTTGTTCCAATTATATTATCTGGAACAGCATTAATATGCTCTACTTCACCAAAATAGTATGTTCATATGTACTCAGTTCACAAAAAGTTTATTTACATTATTTAATTATAAAATTAGCATCCCTACTGATGACAGACTTATGTCTCCTGACCCTCATTAACAAGACTAGCTCTGGGTGACGAAGCTTTCCAATTAGGGACACTGATTTGAATCAGTGCTCAAGATGACTGCAGCCAGGCAGCTGCTTGTGGGTTGATATCAAAAAACCCAGTACTCTGAATCTAGTCTCTAAAGGCATATGTTATGTATCTATCTAGGTTTATATATGACATATATATGACATATTTGACATCACATCTCTGCAATTTGCACTAGCCTAACAGGCAGTTTTAGCAAAGAGGACAAAGATAGGAAAAAGATGTGGGCATGAATTCTCACACATCGCTCCACTCTTTTTGGGTGTCTGGGTAAATCTCAAATTTGATATCTGACAGAGAATCACCTAGAACCTGTTCAAAATCTAGGTAGGTAGAATGAGACAACCACTAATTTCTATAAAGTAAAATTTACCAAATAAAGACTCCATTGGATCCAGTCTTAAGCAATTCAGATACCTCCCTGAAGGTGACTTAGCTCATTTACAAAGGCTTTATGCTGATATCAAATAGAAATAAGGTACACGTTAGGATCACAGAAGCAGCTAAGCATTCATCTTCTATTGATGTCACATAAGCTTTGCAACTTATACCACTGAAGATTTCAAGCCAAAATTTCAGGACTGGAATCATCCAAGGCAAAATACAGATAGGCCAGAGGACTATATGCCTGCATGTAGCATTATGCACCCATGAAAGGTCTCAGAGTTTTCACTTTTATATAGTCTTCATCTGAGTTGGCTTTCACTGATGTCTCCAGCTGTCTTCAAGGTGACACAGATCAGGTTCATACGCCATAGGCATCTAGTGCAATCTTTACTATTATTTAAAAGAAAACTGGGGACAAAAAAAAAAAGAAGGTCCTAACACAAGCAGGTATATACATACACAGTAGCCAAACTAACTCTGTACAGTATTATGAACCATCAACATCCTGAGTCATTGTGGCACTTAAACCATGTGGCAAAACACAGGATAGCATCTGAGAGACCATTATCCTGATCAGCTATTGAAAGTGATACATAAATTAACAAGATGATAATCTAACAGAGTATTTGGAAGGTGTCTTCCAAAGCAGCAGTCAAAATGACAAATATTTACACTTCTGTCTGAGTGAGGCTATTTAAAATAGAGCAGCTTAATTAAGAATATGAAATGAGTTGCTTGTGACCACACAAACTAAAATTCTGAGCTAATTCTGGTTGTTCTTTCATTCTAGTGCTACTGAGCAGAGGAAATGAAGGTGAAGGAAGGAAATGGCCTTCCTGGAGCCCTTGATTAAATTTCAAGATGCCAGGACTTTCCTCTCCCTGGAAAGTTTTCCACCAGAGTCAATATCCCACAATTACCCAGTGACACAAATATTCAAGAGCAGGAAAGTTTTTTTCTTTAGCTTGCACTTATAAAAGGCACTGATCCATTTCAATCAGAGTAGACTTAGCAGGAAAGAGGTTAACCATTGGCTTCTCCTACATTAATTTCATACATCATAAATATTGAATTCCATTACTGAAGCAGCAAATGCAGCCTATTTCTTTAAATGTATTTATGGCATAATGGCATAATAAACCATTTCCACGTAAAAAACCAACAAGGATTTACCATTTGGAAAGATTCTTGGTTTAGCCCTCCAAAAATAATATTGATTTTTTGTAACAGTCTACAGGAAAAAATAACAAGGAGGCATATTTCCCCTTCACTACGCAGCCTTTCATTATGAATGAGAACTTAAAAATGTAAGTGCAGCAGAAAAGCTCCAGTGTTTCTGACATCATGGGACCCCACTCCTTTCCCACATGAGACCATTCTAGAGCAGATCCCACGAACCAATAGGTTGCTCTCTATTTTTACAGAAGCCCTTTGTTCAAGTTATTCTCTCTCATCTTCTCCTTTCAAGTAAGTCCTGGCTCACAACTGCGTTTCCTCTTGTTCCAAAGAATGTGGAGGGACATGGCAAGATGCTGGAAGAGACGCTAGCTTCTGAAGCTTAGGGTGTTGCAGAGGTTTTGGCCTGTGAAAAGAACGTCGGCTTTGTACACGTCTGGCTGCAGCAGATCTGTAATTTCCTTGTACATCAAGCAACATTTTCTTCTCTTGGGGCTCCTTCACATAAGAGTCTTCCAGCCCTTCAAACATAAGCAGAGAATTCTCTTCTTGTGAATTCTCTGACTTGTAGCTAACTTCAGAACAATAACCTGAGTTTACTGTCTCTTTGTTATTCGTATCTGTACCTGCTTCCCAGAAGAGATCAGGTACATTTGGGTCACAAGAAGCTATATACTCAGAGACAGTAGAAAGAGATATATTCCCTCTTTTTTCCAATGAAGAATAGTTTTGTGTCCAAGGCATTTGAAGGCAAGATGGGAAGAAGTGGAGGGGAGTCACTGAAACACTTTGGTTTTCATTTAGTTGGTCATCTGAAGAGGAGTATTCTGTCATTTCAACTTCATGGTCCATATCACCTAGAGAGCACAATTAAATAGAAACATTTGTGAAACATACTTTCTATACTAGTGTGCTGGCTATTGGGCTTTGCTTTTGGCTATTTTTATGAAAGTCTTATGAAAGTGAGTGGTTTAAGATGGCTTTTTTGCTGGGGAACTGTACCCTGTCCCAACTTCTATCTTGGACAACCTTAAGTGAGTTTATTAAACTTCTTATCCTTGCTGAGTATCAGGCAAAACTTAGTTCAATGTTTGTGATGAACAACTGCCTGTTTCAGAAATTTAGGAGATGGAGCTGTCACCTGGTCATTAAGGTGTACCTTTAACTTGAAACATTTAGTCCTGATGCTCAGCAAAGAAATCTTTCAGAAACTTTTGAAAGAAATTCTGCTCTTTCAATCAAGTAGCAGAGGGTATCACCAGGAAGTCAATTTCTTATTGACCAGAGCCTATGATCAGTTTTCTGTATACTTTAGACTAGGTAGAGAAACTTCACATTTCCACCCTTGCCTTCCAATTTACATTGGTTTCTAAAACTTTGTAATTGAAATTTCAGTATCATTCTCCTATTAGGAGAATTTTATTATGGAGATAATTCAGAGGACTGTTTCAGAGAGTAATCAAGGTCTAACTTCCCAAAACACTTCTTAAGAAACACAGCAGTCAAAACCCAGTGATTTTGATATATCAAAGATACCTGCACAAGAACTTACACATACCAGTTCCTAACTATAAAGTCAAATAAAGCAACAGAAGGGAGGAAAGGAACAAAGGTTAGCAAGAAAATGTTCAGCAAGTCATACGCCAATATTTTCTGACAATGTTCTTAGTGCCTTTTGGAATGCTGTTCATTGTTCAGATTTTTAATCAGGATATTGGAATTTAATTCACAGTTCTTAAATTAATCCAGTGTTCATTTTAAAACATCATTTAAAAAATAATCAAAGATGCATTAATAAGGAACTGAGTACTAGAACCAACCACAGACCTACAGGCCACTCCAGTAAAGAAAGTGCTGTGCTTCCTGTAATTATACTTGAACTAGCACATCCTCTGTAGGGACAGAAGCCAGAACAAAAGAAAAATGAAACTTCCTTTTCTATTTCTTTTCAAAAGTTTATTAAGTTCTTCTCAAATCAAAATTACCAGCATTCACTCTTATTCTGAGGTCTTTCTCTGAACAAAGTTTCATCAACTAACTGGAGAAATACTTTCAGCTTAGCACATTCCTTTATTTGTTGATGCATAGAGGACACCAGGTCATATATTTGTGATCATGGATTCCACAAAAGTGAATTCATGATGAAATGGACTATTGCATTTCATTGCATAATCCCCGCAGTGCCCTATGTTCTATTCAGTTATGATGTCTGAACTGTGACCTGACCCACCTCATTTACAGCACTGACTGTGTTGATTATAGAAGTGAAGGCTGCTTTTTATGGTGTGGAAAATTTCCACAAAGCGAGAATTAAAGGGAAACTAGGATATTCATTTAAACCCAGAGGCAGTTTAATTTTAAGCCTCTAACACATTAGAAGCAACAAGTTATTTACTGCATCAGAAAGCTAAGCATTTTTTTCTAGTTTCAAAGTAAGGTATGGATTAAGATAAACTCTCAGTTTAAGGAGGATAAAGCTCTAACCAAAACTGGAATTCTGCTTCTGCACAGTCTGGCTGTTGTGTAATTATCACTACCTGTGCAAGGGAACTCTGATGCATTCCAGTAAACAGGCTTCATTTTTAAACCCTTTCTTATGTAATTTAATGATGACATCAGCAGTGTCACTGACTACTTGTAGCAGTGGGACAATTTTCCCTTCCTGGGCACTGGATAAATAACCTGGACAAATGTTCAGAACTGACTCAAGGCTTCTTAGCAACAGAGTCAAAAATCATATTCTAATCATGCTAAGAATGAGAGACTTAGCCCAGCTCACGGCTGGTCTAGCCCTGCTGCTCCTGTTGTACATCTGAATGCAATAGAGTCCAGTGGGTTAAACGACTCATCTGACCTCTTATGGGCAAACCCTGTCCTTTGGCATCAGCACCTGGATGTCTTCCTGGGGCTTCAGACTACTTTGCTTACATCTGCAGACAGTAGTGACAATGTTACTTGGAAAGACCAATCACTGTTTAAGGCGGTTGAATCAGAATTACTCAATTCCTGTTAAGGAATTCAGATACAAATGTTATCATCTAGAACTGACTACCCAAGAAACCTGGAACCCTTGACAATGGGTGCACAATATTCTGGTATTTGGAATACTATTTTCTTGGCATTTAAAGTATTCAAGCCAAAACAAACAGCAGGACCTTATCTGCTGTGAAAATAGCAAGGCATTGGACCGCAAATAGTTGGACAGCTCTTCTGCAGAAGGAAAATAGAAAGATGTTCTGTTATTCAAGCTGAAGGAAAATAGAGGATGTTTAGTTGTACGAAGAAATCAGGAAGGAAAGAGATGTGCTGGGAGAAGAAAAATCAGAAAAGTAAGTTTACTTGTCAGTAGTCAGGGTTGATAGGAAGGCTGATTAAAAATAAAGATGATAATATCTTTTAAAATATTACATATGTGTTGCTTCTGGGAGGAAAGATCTGGGTCGGTCCTCTGGGCCATCTGCTAGCAGGAAGGAATCTATTGATTTATTGCTAAGCCGGAATGGGGTGAGCCGTCTGAAGTTGTTTGGAGAATACGGGATCTGCACTCGGGCCCTTTGTGATGGTACCACAGTATCTTCACTAGATAACCATGGTGAGAACTTCATGTAGATGCTTTGATCATCATCAGCTGAAAATACTGGATTATCAATTCCTAAAAAAGTTCACAAGTGACAAATACAATTAATCAAAATAATTTCTTGGTAATACAGCAAGATGCTTTGTAAAAGGAGAATGGCTATAATGGGAAAAAACCAGCCTGATACGCGCCAGTATAGGTGACTAGACCAATACACAGACCATTATACACACATAGGTTGCTCTTTCTACCTTGGTTATTGCTAGTCATTTTGGATTTCTATTAAAGAGAAAAATTGGGTATTAGATCCAATATGCAGTTATGTTTGGCTTATCTGGAGACAAAAAATAAAATCAATAAAAGAAGAAATCAGTCAGCAAATTTTAAGCAAAATAACGAACAATATAAAATAACTGCAGAAAATTCAAATCAAACCCATAAAAAAGAAACAAAAGATGGAAAAAAAAATGCAAAAGCATAAACTGCACAACTCCATAAAGGAATGAGATGTGGGTGAGGGAGCTAAAGCAGGCCACAGAACAGTCAAAAGTAAGTTACAGGAGCCTTTTAATATAGATATAAAATCTGTAGTGTTTCAACAGAAAAAGAAATTTTAAAAATGAGTCTAGGTCTGCATCTTGCCACCCATTTATTTCTGGATCAATTTCTGGATGTCTTTATACATTCTCAAACATAGAATTTATCATGGAATAGGGGAAAGGCTGTATCAGCACGTCTGCCAAATGAATACAAATATGCAAGTATTTTTCTTCACTGTACACACCATGTTACATATGAAGCATACAGTCGCATGATGAAAATTCAAACACAGAAGTGCTAAAGAGAAATACTACATTTTAAAACTTCATAAATCATATCATATAATTTCTGTTATATAGAGTGATACACTTTCAATCTGGTATTTTGGAGCCTTTCAGGGCTAGAAATCAAGTTCAATGAATGCTCCAGGAATGCTGCAAATCTGCCCTTTTCAGTGACTTCTATGAGCCTGTAAGGATCTGAGGGAGTTGTGAATTTAAAAGGAGAAATTCTGCCTGAAAGAAGAATCATGAAATTTATCACAACAAAGTGCTTCAAATGCACGTAGAAAATAGTTCCAAAGGACTAGTATTGACTGGTCTTCTGAGGTAGGACAACTCTAAAATAACATTTTCTGTTGCTAGAAATAATTAGTGGGTTTAGGTTTGGTTTAGGCAGTCATGCTCACAACTTCCATCAGTAGCAAATTTGAAGCTATCCGTTAACATTAATATTAAGCAAATATATTTTCTAATAGAATACATCAAATTAAAACAAAACAAAAAATACAGGCTAAATCAGCAGCATTTCTAGTATTTTTTTAACATTTGAGAAAAAAACCTCTGTAGGTAATTAATAATTTTACCAGTAGGAGTATCTGTGAAATTTTGCTTCGTCACATTAGCCAGGAAATCAACTCCTTTGCCTAGATGCAAAGTTTCATAATCATTATTTTCTTCTGATTCAGAAAACTCCAAATCTGAAAAAAAAAAAAAAGAAAGTCCAATTTGATTCAAGATTTTTATCAGTTCTGAGAGAAAATGCTATTTCATGCTGTTTTCATGCTGGCATAGTTATCAAAGATACATCTTTAACAAGGATCTAGATAAGGGCAAAATTTAATCAACAGTTGTAGCACTGAAATGCGAATGTGAACATATACAGAGTTTGCAGCTCACATACCAGTTACATCAAGAAACTTAAGCACAGGTTTCCAGCTTGCATTATTAACTGGTGCTATGATAGAGATTTCACACTCTGGTTAAGGTTTTGGCGAACAGAATTGTCTGCTTTCCTGGGGCTGAAGCAAACCAACCTATGACATGGCACTACTGCTGCTGTTGTGTGTTGTGTCTTAAATGCTCACGTGTTGACAAATGTCATCCCATTACAATGACCTGCCACTGCATTTTCATCATTTGACAGCATTAGTATCCTGGACTGATTTCACATCTGGTGAGGTCATTGCTACTTCTGCTGCAGTGGAATCAGTTCTACAACAGCTGCTAAACCACTTGGTAAGACTGTCTTCCAATGAAGCTTTTTATTTTTTTAAGTAGAGGATGACTTCTATACACAGTGTTCTTTCATAAGACAGCATTGAATGACCTACTTATATGTATTCGGAAAGCTCTTCCCGTGCAAAAAGGATCTAGAATATTACATTTATTCAGCCAGTCTGTATTGCCCCTGTCAGTCAAAGAAAAATGATGCTCAGAAAATGATTCAAAGAACATACATAAAGAAAAATATCTTTGCTTGGAGCTATTGAGAAAAGATGAATCCCTCTCTACTTTACTTCAATTCTCTTTGAGATCAAGGTGTTGCATGCATAAACAGAGGGAAGAACACAAATAAGACAGTAAGTTCAGTGTCTTTTAAGTGACATATTTTATAATTACATAACAAACATATTAGGATCCATCACGTCTTGGTATGACTGACATCAATGCCAAATGATGGTTTAAACATGAGAGAAAAGAATTTGGAGTTTTACATGCAAAACCAACTTTTGCTAGAGTTGCTCCCTAGGGAAGTCAGTTTCCGATTACACTTTCAAGGCTGACCTGTGGGTTAGATTTGTGCGTGAAGAGTGAATCAGTGCTGAAACTGGCCTCTGACGATGTGTTCCTTTCAAAGCTACACTCTCCTTTGGTTCTAATGTGCTTGCTCAGCATCAACTCTGATTCAGACCATTCTAAACAAATGGACCTTAACTCATATCAGAATGTCATCTCAACTATTGAATTTTATATGACATGATGTCCTGGGCAGACATATCCTGCTGTGATGAAAAAGAAAAGTGCTAGCAAAAGTTGCTCTGTGCAGCTTATCCGAAAGGAAGCTGAAAGTTCGTCTACGTTGTAGCCACTGCATTGTTTCATTTCCAAAATTTAAATGTGATATTTTAAAAATGCGAGTAAAAAGGCCAATTAAAATTTGGGTTGTTATCCAGCTGCCTAGAAAAACAACTTCTATATCATCAAGACACTGCATTTAAACATGGAGCAGATCCCCACTCTGAGTTCTGAATTATGACTAGAAATACCTTTTTAATACCAGCTTCACTGCTGCATATCACAAAATTTTTCAGTGATGCTTTACTGACAATGTAGCTGGTAAAATGCAGTTAATGAAACTGATCTAAGAGTCTTTTTACCTTTTTCCTTCAAAGTAAAATCTTGTACTGGATTTTCTGAAGGTATTTTTCCATTTGGTATAACATTGCTGTTTCGCTGAAATAAAACAAACACAGTTACCAAAACCGCTACCATCATCAGATAGCAATGGCAGTGACATCCTCTGAAATCATGAGTTCAGCAGCATAGCCCTGAAATCTATTGTAATCTTTGCTTGAGACTCAATATGGATGTCATTAGTTCCCCCCACACACACTTGTACTCACTACAGGAAAAGAAAGGAACTTTGGCTCTTTGTATGCTGTACGTTCCCTCTTAGTTTCATGCAAATTTTGTGGAATGCTCTATGCTATAGTGTTACCCTGCTACATCTACCCTGCAACATCTCCCCACAGTGTTGTAGCATGGCTCAAGGTCTGTTGTTTTTCAAGTGATCAAAAATCTCTCACCCAGAAGGGTCCCAAAGCATAGAGAAAAGCAGCATGTGAGAAGATGCCCCTTGAGTTATCTCATAGTTTAATCTCTTCTTGCTTAGGCCCTTTCAAGTTCATGAAGTTCTATAGGACAGAGATCAATGCAGAACATAGGACCCTACAGAGTCCTCCCTGCCTTCCCCACCCCCTAGGTTTGTATAATAGGTAGCTACACCTGGGTCCTAGTGAAAGTATTTTACCCTTTTTTGGCCCCGGTCTCGCTTGTGGATTTTATTGAGCTTCTTGGAATGGTTTATTCCTAGTTTGGTACTCTTGAAAGATTCTAAGCGTTTCCTCATCGTCCTGTGGAAAATCTCCTTGTCTTGTTTGTCATCTTCACTGTGCATGATCTCATGTCGACTGTACAGGTGTTTGTGCTGTGGCCAGGAAGGGAAGACAATATTCATTTATTTAGAAATACAGCTGGAAGCCCTGAGTCAATGCATTCAATCAGTGTCATGCAAATGTAAACAACTCTATAAAAAAGAATGAGCCAAAGACTACTCTGAAGTCATTAATGAAACTCCTCTTTTTCTTTCTTTTTCTTCACCTTGAAACAGGTATAAGTCCAGGAATTTTAAATACGTGACTGTCATTCAAATAAGCCTCTCCCTCTAACTGTCTGAATCACTTCAGTTGATACGCTCCATTTAATCCTGCTTCAGAACCTACACTGGACCCAGTTCTGCATTCCACTGGCCCCAGTGAAATCAAAGGCACTAGTTCTGCTGAAGAGGCATGTTCATAAATGAGGAAGAATATAGACAGAGAGCCTATCATCCTCAAGGGTGCAGAGTTTGCAGACAGGTTCTTTCCTTTTGAGTTTCACTGCCAAGTTTTGGTTCCCAATGTCTCCTAGTTTTAGATTGGAAAACCAGTCCAATGCTAGCCTTCTGCTCTCACCTCCTGCCTGGGTTTATACAGGTACTGCTGTAGGGTGTGATGAGCAACTGTGTCTTCCGTGTCCCGGATACTTTTCCTCCTCTGCTCTAAAGCTTGCATGTCAAGGCAAACTGGTCCAGCTTTTTCTCTCCTGAAGAAGAATACAATATACAAAGAGCAGTTTTAAAAATCAGTAATTGCTGAAGAGGAAGAAAAAACAGGAAAATGGGGAACAAGAGGGAGAAATGAAGTTTTAAAAAAAAAGGGAAAGTCAAAATCAGCTAAATGAAAATGAGTGAGTAAATAGCTAATGGGAAATGTGAAAAGATTATTGGTTTTTGTCCTTCAGGTGGATGTAGCATTAATTTCTCAGTTTACATGACACACAGTCTGTTTGGTGAAAGAATCATGAAAGAGTTAAGGAAGCAGCAATTTTTTTTCCTTGCCTCTCTCCTGAGTTTTTCTGGAGCAGACACAGAAATGACATCTAGCCCTGTCTATAGCAGTTGGTGAACAAAAGGCACATGAAACAACTCTAATGTGGATATCTGCTTCACCTTACCAGCCTTTACTGCAAAAATTTGTTTGTGTGTAAAATGTAACAGTATCACTGTATGTATACCCATTTTATGCGGGAGAAAAGATTAACTGAAGTTCCAAAAAGTAGTGAATGAAGCCCCTGTAATTTGCATTTTTCAAAATTTATAACACTGCTTCCATTTCCTCACATATAACATAAAAAACCCCACAAACACCCCCAACCAGTCCACATTACTTACAGTAAATAAGAGACAGAGCTTTCCACAGTGCTTGGGCGTGGAGTGCTGAAATCCACATTTACCATGTTGTCTGTACTTGGAGAACGTATAAATGCCAAGGAACCTCTACGTTCTCCCTGGCCACAGAAAGAAACAAGATATATTACAGCTGTAAACACCTAGGGCAAAATGTGTATCAGAAAATGTGGATAATTGGTGAGGCTGCTGTATGCAAATGGCACAAGAAGCAGGGTAGAAGTTGTATTTAGGTAATGAATACAAACCATTTTTTGGTTTTATGGTTTCTTTATGTTGAGTGATGTTATCCCAATGAACAAAGCTCAGAGAAAAACTATTCTTGTAAACTGATTTTGAGGAGGTGAGTGATTTCTTAGGTGTCATTCTGTTTGCAAATTATATCCTTGCACTTTTGCAGACTAACTCTTTTCTCTTCACAGATCCTTTCAGGGGTGGACCTTTTACTTTGTACCACATTGCAAACCAAGTACCTAGTGATATCTATGCAGATTTTTGTGACTCGACACATCACTGCACTTACATTAGCGTTCTCAAAGATACAACCCCAAGTGTTCTGTTCTCTACCAGAATGGAAGAAGCAAATATTAAGTGGTGGTAGAAGTCTACAAGACTATTTTAATTAAAGAGGTTATGGCATGAAGAGACAAGATACTGAAGAGATGAGATTTGCTTTCAGTTCTAAAACTAGTGTCACAGAAGTGAATTGCTGCAAAAGCTCAGATTTATGTCTTCACCATTTTCCCTACTGCTTCCATAATCTCGTGTTTAGGTGAAAGGTAGCTATTGAGTGACATTGTGGTTACATTGGCTGAACCCACCTATGGTTTTGAATCACAGCAGAGAGAAATCACATAGCAGGTCTCCACATTTTAAACTGTAATAAAGAATACACCAAGAAAAACCATCTCCCTTGCAGAATATTCAAAGAGATTTTATCTACATTTCTCCAACTTCAACTGCATTGTGTCCCCTTTACATTTTTATATTTATAGAGCAAATCAAGCAAGTGTTTCCTTTTACTGTGGTAGTCCACATACATATTACAGTAGTATGTGGCATTAAGAAGTACACTCTGGCTTCTTAAATGTGTACTTAAGAAAACTTCAGAAAAAAAAAAGGAAATTCTGGGTCAGCATAATCCTGTCCATTTTCTTAAGTATATTTGTCTTTCTTTTCAAATCAAGTTTACTGTTTCATACATACATCATACCATATCATATCATCAGTGGAGGAATTTTAGCCAGAAGAAGTTATGAACTGTAAGTATTTTAAGTCAATTCTATTCCCTTGCTCTGGATTATTTGCATTTTGCTTGGCTTAGGCTGTCCCCTCTCAACTGTAAGGAATTTATTTAGGTTTAGACTGAACTCTCTCAAGCTCTTGTTTATTGTACAGATGCAGCATAACAGCAGAGCTGAAAAATGAAAAATTTATCAAAGTTTTTAAACTCCTCATTTTCTTAAAAGTGAGAAGAGAGTGAGTAGCTGGGGAAGGCAGATCTTTACTCCGCCTGGAAGAAATGGCTTCAATTTCAATGCCAGCTTGTAATTCACAGATATTTAGCTCAAAGATATATTTCAGAAGTTAAGGAAAAGTTGTTAAAGCAGCGTATCACTGAAGCAAATGTTAACATGAGAAAGGTGGAATGACTTTAGGATTCACAACTCATGACTAATCAGGCATATTAATGTAACTAATTTCCACTGGGAGAAACCATGTTGCAAATCTCTTGTAGAACCTGGAGAACTTTTAATTTCTTTGTCTATTATTATCAGATTAGTAGATATTTGCCAATAGAATTTGTCTGCAAGACACAATATACACAAATAGTATCTGGACTAGGGTAGCAAAAGTCAGTTTCCTTGTGTTATGAACTGTACTAAGGTATAATGAAAAAGGCAACTTTGCTAAAAAATTAATAATCTAACTTAATCTGACATTACTATATGGGATTCAAGACATTATTGGGTAAAGATTCTGGGGCTAAATCTGCATGGTTTAGTGACCTATAGAGCCCTTTGCACCTGTTAAAGAGAAAAAAATACTGTAATGAATGTATTGAACAGATTCAGTAGTGAATCTAAACATGAGTCTTATGCTCATCAACATCGAAGTCATTATCTAACTTTCTTCCTCTGAGGTGTGACCCAGAAAGCACCACGAGAATGAAAATTAGTTCTTGAGCTCAAATGGTCTGAAAACTGAATGAGTAATTTACAAAATCTCAAAAGGAAGTATTTGCTTATCTTGTGAACCACTCCCCATTTTTCACACTAACATAATTTCTGAATTTCATCCTATTTTCTGAATTTGATCTTTGAAATTCCATGTTTTACTGGAAGAATTCTGCCTGGCTGTAGCTCATTTTCAAAAAAAGAAAAGAGATTATTATTAGTAGTAGTATCAGTCATAGTAACAGTGTTTGTTTTAATTAAAGACATTAACTGGTATATCACCTAGCTGTGAGAATGAGTTCACCTGGAGATTATGGGCATAGATAGATTATCACTTAATTTCATTTTCATCACATCATATTTCATTTAAAACTATCCTCTACACTGTATGAATACTGCATATCTGTGGTGATTTGAACTAAGGTGGCCAGTTTCATACTGAAGAAGATTAGGAATTCTTACACAATCTGTTAACACTGCTCCAGTCTGGGAATGGTACTCCTGCAGAAGGCCAGTAACTTTCTTCCATTCTGTAACTTTAAAAATTTCTCCTGTTGCAAGTCTTAAGTTTCTCTAGCTACACCATTCTGTGATTGCATTTGATAGCTGTAGTATATCACTTTAACCCTAATTTTTGAAGTGTGGGTGTTATGATTCCCTTGAATTAAAGTTACCCTTCCCAATTTTTTTATACTACTGTGATGGGGCAGAATGAGACCACAGCAGTCCACTACTTTGGTCATATATCCACACCATTTGGAAGTGAGCTTCTTCAAATCAGATTTGTCATCACATAGAACCACTGTTCTGCAGGAGCCAGACTCTGTTGACACATTTAGAATGACGGTAGTTTGCCTGATCCCTTTGGAATTACAGGTTTTTTTCATGCCATGAGTACAGAAACAAAGTTACTCAGTAAAATCCAACAGAAAAGTACACTAACATAGTGCAATATACTCATACTTGGGGGTCAGGAATAATACTGAGAACTACAGCCACGCAAACAGGTGATATTGCAACTCAAAACACATTTAGGATAAAAAAAAGCAGAGCAGAAATGAAAATAGTTTTCTTTTAGACATCTGCAATACATCAACTTTAGGTTATATTACAAATTAAAAAAAAAAGCCAAAACCCAAACGATGCTGTAATAGGTCAACAAGTGTTCAAAAGTACCTCAGCCACATAGCTAATTGCATCCTTCAAGTTGAGTTCATGGAAAACATTAAGGATCTGGTCTCTTGATTTTTGAGCTGACCTTCTCATCAGTACTTTACTGAGGAATTTCCTATCAAAATTGGACCACCTGATAATTTAAACAAACTGTGTTAATGGCAACAAGCAATTTTAGTTTCACAGCATTTTTAGTTTAGCATAAATGATATTTTTGTGAGCTAAGCACTTTTTAAAAAATGGTGAACATAGCAAAGTGAGGGATTTGTGTTTTGAAGCTCTTCAATTAGCATTTAAAGAAAGTTAAGGAAAAGCCTGCTACAGGGTTATGCAGCTGTCACAAAGCATTTAATAGGTTCACTTACCAAACACTACTACAACAGCAAGAGTGCTATGATTACAGTATCCCATTTCAGAGTCACTAGGACATTTTATACTCCAGGAGATCATACTACCTTATTTTTCCACTTCTGATTATGCAGTTATATTTAATAACTTCATTCTAAAAGTTCAATATTCTTTCCTCCTTTGGAAGGGAATCTGCTTTTCCCCAGCTGTGTTGTAGGACAGCCAGCCTAGAAAATCAGTTCACAACAACAGTGCCTTTCCAAAAGCACTTACAGAGGGCCTTATTCATGCCACTGATGTACTCTGGGGCACAGAAGTAACGTGTGTTTTCTGTGATGTACAATTCCAAGTTTGTCTGATGGTAGGATATCTGCCATTTCATACTTAGCTCCAGAAGATAAAGGCTGCCTTACTTTCATCTACCTTCCTCAAGATTTTCTCTAGAGGGCATGAGGCAACTTTGGAGACTACTATTGAAAGTGATTCTATCCATCTTGCCCAATGGCTATTTTGAGTTTACGACTTTTTAATCAGATTGTTGAAACCTTTTTGCTGTTAAACATTATTCACAGAGTTGATAACTATTCCTCTTCTCTAGCCAGAACATCTGAAAAGCAGTCTCTAACTCAGGCTGCCACACCTGAGCACATCGGTGAGGATGCTAGGGGCTGCCATTTCTTTGAGGAAGCAGCACTTTCATGTACAAGTAGTCCAAAAGAAGCAGACTTAAGGCAGTCTCATTCAAAATACATTAGTCATCAAACCACACACTCAACCATGAATCTACATTAAGCCACTCCTTCTCTTGTTACTCAGGGAGATTACTTTCTGACATCTAAGAAGTCAAACTCCAACCTGCCACTTTAAAAATATTTAGCTCCATCTTCAAGACAGTATTTCAAAACTGGGGATGTATTCCCCTGTATTATAGCCTGCTGAAATTCATTCCCAAAAAGTAAACTAAAAATTTACACCAAAAGAAAGAGGATGTTCTATTTGGGGTGCCTCATGAAAATTCTTCACTGCATAAATGAACAAAGAGCAAAAGGAAAGGAAAGAAACTATCCCTATAACTGGGTACAGACAGGTAAGCAATTCTGCTTGAGCTCAGATACAATCTAGCTCCAGCCTAGGAGTTGTATAGTTATATGAGCATAATGCTCAACCTAAGCTAATATACTCAGCTTCTCAGCAAGGGTTAGGGGAGTGCTTGGCAGAAAACTAACACAACCACATGGCTTTTGGCATGGAACTGACATGCTGAGTCAGCAGGACATGAGCAGGTCAGAACTGTGACTGTCTGCACCTATGAAATGACCTCACTCCAGGGAGAGAACTGCCTAACCTTAAATAACGCTCTTAAAGATGTCCAGATTTAATGTCCTTTTTTTTCACATTTATTCCTCTAGATTATGGAAGTCTGCCCATCACAATGGTAACTCTTCACATATACTTTAAAGAAAATGGTGTCTGTATCTTTCAGCTGAGTAATTTGCTTCTCTCAAGATGAATCAACTACAAACAGAGGGGGATGGAAATTATCCATAATTTTCATTATTGGTTTCAAACAAATAGGCTTAAACTATCTGAGTCATTTCAAAGCACCCTCTGCCAGCACTTTCAGAGGTGTTGAACGCATCGTTTGTAGAAATAGGATAAACAACTAGCAGTCATAGTTAAGCTTTTTTAGTGTCTCCACACACAAATAATGTTCATGAAATGGAGTATTACAGAGAAGGACCAACATTAACTTTTTGTGCAAATGGGCAGTTCTCAAATCTTGAGAGAAGCTGATCCCTGGATGTGCACTGAGGTATTTGCAAAGGCCTAATCTGAACTGTGAAGAAAAAGAAAAGATTCCGGTTGTACAAAAATAAACTATTTTCACATTTGCTATATTTCCAGTATTTTCAGTATATAACTTTTTAAACTACATTTGACATCCTTGCTGTCCCTAAACTCACAGGTTTAAAAAGTCATAATTTACAGATAAGATTTCCTAGCAGTATTTCAACATTCCAAGTTAGTTACTACTTACTTGTCTCTCAGATAATTATGTCCTATTTGTCCAGAAATGTCTTCTATAGCAGAAAGAATGTGATCAAAGGCCTAGAAAAGTGAAAGTGGAATTAATATCTTTACAGAAATAAAAGGCATAATTAAAAAATAGCTCACTTTATGTCAGGTTAGACCAGGTGGCTATGCAGAATAATTTTTTTTGCTGCTAAGCAGATTTTTTTTCCCCATTTACAGAAATACTAACTACTATATGCTTTTCTTCAGAGGTCCTGAGCTTTCTAACCAGTTCTTTACAAATTCACTAACTATTCTTGAATTACAAGGGTCTCAGCAAGAAGGTACTTAAGTCCCCATTTTAACGTTCAGTTTTAAGACTCTTTTATTGACTCACTTTACCACCTCCATTTCTGCCCTATGAAGTACATCAGCCACTATTACTGTTGGTGATTAAATGAGTTGAAAAATTTCCCTAGTGTTTCTTTCTAGATGTTTCAGGAATTCATACTTCCCTCAGACTAGAAGTAGGCACCATTCTTTTCATATCTAGGGCAAAATCCCATACTTGGTATATTAGATGGCTGATAGAATTCCTGAGGTTTATAACTCTTGATTCAAACCAAGGCAGCTGCAGGTAGAATTTGGTCTTTTTCTGTATATGGTTGTTAACATTTCTTTCTGAACACTGGAGTGATTACTGCAGAATATATAGCACGCTAGGTTTAGAACAACATGGGTGATATGGATTATTCCTGAATATAATATTAATTACTGTCTTCAGGAGATACCTGACATGGAAGTGGAGAAAACTGTATTATAAGGAAGTTGTCTCCCTCCTACTACATGAGAACACACAGAGTGCTCCCTCTCTCTGAAGGCTGCAATTTATACCTTTCTAGGAGCGCTGTGCCTCCTGAGACAGTATCTGCTAGATTATTCTAGGAAGCGGTGAATCAGTACATACAACTTTACAAAGTGTTAGGATTAACATTACTGCTCGGCCTGCACTAATAACTGACACGTAAAGGTATATCCCATAAATGTAGACAGACTGTATTTCTTCACCTGGGGGAAGAATCCTGATGTTCAAATAGTAAAATATTTGAACAGAAATAGGAATTTGAATTGCTGGATAACAAAGGCATAATGTATTTATTCAGTAGTGTGTTAAAGAATTCCTCAGAAACAAACCCTGTCCATCACTAAGTTGTTAATTCACTTCAGGTAACCTCCAACATGAAAACAGACAAGATTAGAAGCTCATACAAGAATGTGTTAAAATACTCAATGCAGGATAGCTGTGTAAATCTGAAAAATTTATGGATTAAAGAAGGCCATGAAAGATGTCTTAAAGTCTTCCGTCCTCTAACCTATATTTGTATTGAAAATGTATGTTATCTTCTACTGAATAAAAACTTCATAACATTGTGTGAAAGTGAATTGGAAAAGAACATGGTTCAAAGTCTTTTAAAAGGTTAAAGAAATGCAAGCGCACACAGCATTCACACTGAACTAAAACTATTACCATTAATGTGGAATTTCAGTATATAATTAACATCTGCACTGGGCAGCAGACTACATTTCTATGCAAACTACAAAGCCTGCTTTCATATCTTTTCCATAAATAAAGAATATTTAAGAAGGAAAAATAAACTTATTTCCACGTGTTTTGCCCTAGTGATCTTCAGTCAGATGTCCTCCTCTTTTAGCTGAAGAGTAAGAAGCATATCCCAGCCGTGCTGTTTCCATAGTACTGTCAGCCCCACTGAATTCTCAAGTGAAAAGACCAGAACCTTCAGTTGAGTATCCCCTCACAGGACTCAACCCAAAGACAAATTACAACCTACAGATAACTTCTGAAATGTTTGAAGGATTTTGCACTTGAATTTGATTCTCCCCTCCCTTCCAAAAAGAAATTTTCTCTAGTTTTTGTTTTTCTTAATGCACTCTGTAAAAATGCAAAAGATACCATAGTTTTGTTTAAAAATATCTTACTCTGCCATGAAGTTTCTCATTCAGTTTTGGCTCTCTGTGTTCCGTTTTCTTCACTTTCAGCCACTGTACCAAAGGCTTGATAGTCAGTCCCTAAGGATTGAAACATGATAATAAATACTTACGAATTATTTCTATTACTATCACTATTACTATTATCACTATTACTGTTTTGTTTCAAGGATGGTTTCAATGTGCAAGCCTTAGTGAGTTGCTTAACTCTTCCCTGCTTCATGTCATCTATCCCTGATTTATGGACAACAGCATAGCTTTTCCTCCAAAAGGGGTCAGGAAAAACAGTGAGTTGGGCTGGCAGGAGTCTGCTATTTCTCTTTGAAGGGAAAACCTGAATTTAAAAAGAATACCAGCTGGTCATTGTTAAAGAGAAATAGAGCATTTTTGTATGTTATATGGTGGTTCTCATACTTCCTCAGTTGATCTCTGTCCACTTTTGATGATAAAATAATGCAGTACCCTCAGCTCCTGTTACAAAGTCTTGAAAAGACACAAAACAGTGGAAAAATATATCTTCTATAAGAAAAATATGGTACTGGAAGGGTTAAAGTTTTTCCTATGCCATTGAATGTGGTATTTTCTGCATGTATCAGGAGTTTGTGATCGCAATTAAACTCTCTATAATAAATTTGAGAAAAAATTCCAAGCTAGTATGTACCGACATATCCCCATTTAAATTAATGTTGTTTTTTTCATCCAGGAAGTGCTATTTTGTTTTTATGCTAAATACTTTCTTGTCCCACTGCTTACTGTTATATTTTAAAACAAGGACTTAGGCTCAGGTAGATCAGCTTAATGACTGTATTTGCCCATGAAAAGGACTGTTCCCTAAAGTTATTCACACGAGGTGAAGGATGTTTAATCAGATATTAACTTGAGCACTATTAATACCAAGCAGCTAAGACTGAACATTTTTTAGCACAGAGAAATTGTGTTTTGTCCCTTGTGGTGCCATATGAAAACATAAAATGGGACCTTTGTTACTAAAATTACAAATTCAATTATGCTTTCAGTTCAGTGAAACAATATGCAACCTTCAGCTGAGAACTGCTTTAAGCAGTCGGTACTTTGGGGGGACTCCTTCTCCTTGCAAGAAGCATGCTTAAGAAGTTGAATTACCTGGAAAATAACAGTAAAAAACACAACAATGATAGTTGTGCTGACAAACAGGTTTTTCTCTTTCACTTTGTTCACATCCAGAAGTACAACCAGGGCAAAAGCAACCGCTCCACGTAGTCCACCATATGACATCACCACCTGGTCTATTATCTCCAACTGGACCATTCTGTAGTGGTTAAGAATCCATGTCTGTAAAACCACACCTATAAAAAACAAATGCCAGCATGTCTAGAAATACCCTTACAAAATGTCAATATCCCACCCATCCGTAACAGAAACGGTACCACCAGCCTGCTTTCGTAACAAATTCTCTACACCACCTACTTCTCCCTCTGTATTGCTAGGCTGCCAAGGAGGGCAGGTCCACCTGGTACCTTCCCCTTTATGTTCAGCCAGAGCAATTAGACGAAGCTGCTTCTGTAAGCCAGCGGCTCTTCCGAGAACGCTGCCCACTGGCAAAGGCACTACAGGTGAAATTCTGCTTTGTGCTGACCTTTGAAATTCACTGTTGAGAAAGGGTAATATTTCTAGCACCCTAGTCGGTGATACCCACAGGGTCTTTTAGCAGAAAGAGAAACGGGTTGAAACAGTGTTGATTTAGGGATAAGTGTGGCACTCTTTACACATCACTAAAAATGACATTTGTGTCAAGAGGGTTGCGTAGTTTTGCTGACACTGTCTTTCAGGCCTACAGGTGAGATGCTGCCTGCTGTAGGAGACCTAAAGCTCTAGAAATCATGTCTCCCAGAGCTCCCACCGTACAGAAGGAAAACAGCTTCACTGTTCTGAGAGCGGCACAGCGTGTGTGTCCCACTGCCGCAAGCCAAGACTGTCAACCAGTGCAAAACAGATATTCCTCTTTTTACAGAACATTGAACTTGTGCTAAGGGAAGACTGTCTTGTGTGTATCACTGTAAGCAAGGCCTCTGGAGGAAGGGACCTTGAAAATGAATTCATGCCACCAATCTGACTCCTCCAAGGGTATGAGAGCTGAAATTATGTACAGCCCAATATCATCAGGTCTTTAGTAATTTATTAGTGTCTAAGCTCAATTACTTTAAGGGGTACATATTGTTATTGCTAAATATTTACTATTTAATTATTGATCACACTTATTACAGGATTGTTAACCACTCATTCCAGGAATACAAGAAGTCACAAAGTCAAGATACTGAAAACTCGTTTAAACACCTCATGCACATCAGTGCTTACTGAGAGGTGGCTAAATGAACAGTGGTTACAGATGATTTAGAAGGGAGGACATGGGGCTAGGCCCTTCATTCAGCACAGGAATCTCTAAACAGAATAAGAATACAGAGTCAAGGAAGACTGCTACCTAGGTAGATGTGTTACCTTTTATTTTAATTTAATTCAAGACAAACCCATTTAATTTATTCCCAGATGTAAGTACATACACCAAATCACTATGTGTGTTACTCTCTAGAAGTACTTCATTCTATGCCTTTTTTGTGATTTTAGCCCCTTTGCTATGTCACAAAATAGTGATTAAATAGTAGAACTACATAGTTGGGCAAATCGCCATTGGTATTTTGAAATGTTTGCAAACTTATATAAGCCCACTAAATTGACAGTAGGTAATCCCTACCTGCCACAGTCTTATTTACTCAGTTTTTCACCAGTCCCTGAGAATTATTTCTTAAGCCAGAGAACCTGTGGTGTAATTATGTATGGTCTTACATCACTGTGTGTCTCAAACCTGAAGTCAACCGTAAAATTAGCTTAAGACAATCTCTTTATTACCAAACTGAAAGAGCTGAAGGAAAGAGATGGCTGACAGAGCTCACATCTTTTGTTAGGCTGCAAGTTAAAGAACAAAGGCCATTTCACTGGGAGATTTTGCCAATACCATGTGCTGGGTCACTGAAGGTTACCCACTGGGTGATTCATGTTAACTGTTGGGCTACTCATATCGTCACATGTGATCAAAAGTGAAATCCTACTATATTTTCTGTATATGATGAAGCTTACTGTAGAGATCTACCCTCCTAACCTAAAACCAACCATAAATTCAACTAAAATAAGTGGAATATTTTAAAAGGAACAAGTCTAGAACTCCAAATTCTTTTTTTTTTTTTTTTTTTTGACAAAAGAATATATGATTGCATCAACAATACAATGCAAGGACAGGAAGAAGATCATCCCCTTACCAATAACTCTATACACTGAGATGAAGACCAGAGTCAACAGAATAAAAGCTGTATTCCAAGTCCAGATTTCTGGATTTACAGCTGAAATTCCCAGGAACATGAAGATAATAGTTTCTGCTCCACTGGCCATCATTTTCATGGTATATCTTACAGTTGTAGAAGATTGTTCAGATATGTTAGCCTTGACATATTTCTGACAGCAGATGCCACAGAAAGTTATCCTAGAAAAAAACAAGAGAAGCAATTGTTCAGAAGATACTCATTGTAACATTTAATAATATTTCCATCTGTCTGTCACATAGTGATAAAACCCCACCATTAATTCCTAAGAAAAAACACACTCAGGAACCATTGTGGAGTCAAAGCTAGGTAAAAAGCATATATCTCAAACATTCATCCTGAGGTCACCCCAAGAGGTCTGAAGACAGTATTTCATTAGATCCTAACAGACCTTAATTCTCTTCAGATTACTTTACCTCAAATACTGCCTTACATGCAAAATTTTAATTTTGTTTACATTATACGTCATCTTAAACTAATGATCTGTTTGCAGTAAGATTTTCAGATCTTGAATATACTCACTGTAGCATCTACAAACACAACAAGCAAAACTGAGAAGAAAAGTATCCCAGGAATCAATGGATACCAAAAGAAGAAAGACCACAGAGGTACTCAAGCCAAAAGAGGCAAGACAGGCAAAACTTAACAGCCCATTCAAGACAGTGAGAGCAGCAAACAATGGACATTCATATAATGCCTTAGAAAAATATTGTTTTAATTACAAAGTATAGGGAAAGTTGTCAATAAAAATGGACAACTGTAAGTTATTGAAGTATTATTAATCACAAAGAGGAAAGAGTCAAGTCTGTATTTTGCAAAGGAAGTTCTCATGTTGCAGAGCAGATACTGGAAAACTTGCATTCCTTTTCAAGGCTGAATGACAGTATTTGCAAACTATAATCTACTGCAGTGTGATGATAGTAATATTCAGCATAAGTTTCATGAGTGTAATTTTCTATAGCTGTCCTATATAATTTAGGTCTTTCTTTTCAGTGTTTTTAAAAACCATATTCCCTTCTCAGCCCCTTCACAGGCAGTAATAAAAAGAGACTTACGCAAGGATAGCGGAAAGAGAAAGCATCTCTGCTGTGAGGTAGGACAGGTAGGAAATGATAAACACAAATCCAGGTTCAATGATTCTCACGTGCTTGGTGAAACGACTGACCAATGACAGCAGGAAGGCAAAGAAAATGCCAACCAGTGTCCCACCCAGGCTCACCACAAAGAATGACACTGAAAAACAAAACCAAACACAGCTTAAAGAGTAGAAATACAATGGTTTGAACTAGTTCTCTTCTGTTGTACGGCCAGCAAATCAGAGAACATTTTGGAGGACACATCAAAAATTATTTCTAAAATGCAACAACATGGATGGCTTTTGAGCACGTGGTATGTGAATGCAGCATTCTCTAGAAAAAACAAGGTTACTTTCTGTTAAGCCTCAGCATTTTAGGCATATTCAAGACCCACTACATTTCTTTGAAAATTTTTTTCCCCACATTCTATAAACAAATGGTTTTCCAAAAGCATATTATAGAATATGCCAAAGTCACTGTTAAAACGTTGATTCATAAGATAATGTAGTATCATGTCATGCTTGGAATGGAAAATAGTAACTAAATTTTTAGGTAAATAACATTTCTTGATAGTCACTGGCAAACGTTATTTGATGGCAATCAGTGATAAGGAGTGAGAATGCCCATATGCAATCTCAACTTTCCTGGAATGCAGGAGCAGCATAGGCTGAAACTAAGGACATGTTATAAAATACAAAGAAAATATGTATAGCTGTCAAGTTTGGTGGTCTTAACAACTGAATTCTGCATCTGTTGAGTCTCCTCAGAAGAAAACAAATCTGATTAAGTTTCCCAAATATTCAGGAATATTCACTTATTTATTTTCTTAGGATGTTTGTCTATGCCACATATATGGACATATGAGTGACAAGGGAAAGGGCTGAAAAAGAACAGTTACTGATAGCATAATAAAAATAATATTTTGTTTAAAAGTCTGCATATGTACATCAATGATGTGATATGGAATTCAATTCTACGCACCTATTCCTTTGACACATTCAACCCCCGTCACATTCTCTGGACCTATTGTAACAAAAGATTCGAACACATTGTACAGCACCTGAAAAGAAAAGTAGACTAACTTAATATTGCTCCTGAATTAAGCCTATTAAAATAATCTCATTATGGGCCCCAACATTATGAATTCTGAAATTATGTATGATTGAGGGAAAGTCTGTGTGGAGGGAGAAGATTTTACAGATTTCTGAATTTCTCAAAATGGAAAAAATGCAGTGGAGCAAGAAGAAACAAAAATTTAAAAAAAACAACTTTCCATTTCAATATGATTTCTTCAGTATTATTTCTGTCTATAAGAAGCATTGTTACATCTAGATGTGTTTGTGTTTTCTAAAGCACTTCTTACTCTAAAAATGCAGATATTTGGCAGATCTATTTAATCACCTGTATAAGACACTTAAGATAATAGTAAGATACTGGATTGAAATATGTTGAACATACATAAAATAAGTTGAACATAAAAGAGAATAAACTATAATAATTGTTCTAAAGCTTTTAAAATAATTGACTAACAGTGATAGTGCTGAAAGTAAAGAATTCATCTTATCCATACCCCTGCCTAAGGTGGTTTGTATGAGCATCATTCTTGACACATGCCTGTCTCATCTATTGTTAATTCCTCCAGTGATGGAGGAGAACTTCACTAGGGCTTTCTCAGCTTTCCCTGTTGCAGCTAAGCTTAACTCTTATCATATTTACCCCAGTCATGGCACAGAGGTTATTTTGTTCTGTAACAGTAGTCTTTCACACATTTACTTTTAAAGAATGCTACATCATCCACTTTCTTCTGTCCGCCAGTCTTTCCTTTTTCAAGGTAAGAACTGCAGTCGTTTCAAACTTTCTTACTCTTGATCATGCTTACTCTTCTCTTCTGGATTTTCTTCAACAATCAAACTTCCTTTTATTCGTAGAGTGAGTGTTTGTGTTCATTTCACAGTAACAAAAACTCCTTTCCTTCTGAGAGCCAGTGATGTTGATACTTGAGTTCATCAAGGGTTTATTTTAATATTTGTTTCCAGTAATACCCCAAAAGTACTGATGAGACTGATATCTAAAGGCAGTTAGGTTTCTCTGGAGGCCCTAAATGGCACTTTCAAACTCCTGTGAACAGTTAGGCTGCTGCCAGTGACCTTGCAGTGCCTTGCTGCCTTGGTTGCAAAAAATTAAGTCACTGAGCCTGGTGGACACGTCTTACCCTCCTTTGGAGATATGCAGGAGCAGGAATAGGAGATGATCCAAGAAGCAAATTGAAGCTCTACAGCTACTCAGTTGCACAGCATCTTTCTGCCATAGGACTTCCTGATCCCTGCCCACTAGCACTGTACTACAAAACTATTGACTACTTTATTCTGAGAAAAATTTTGTGTGAAAAGAAAGGCTGTTTCAATCAAAATAAAAACATCAGTAGAAATTTGGGATTGTTTTAAGTCTATTGAAGTCTATTAAGTTTTCCTTTTCTTTCTAAATGAAAAACAAACAAACCCAAAACCAAAAAAACCAAACCAACCAGAAATTAACGTTACCAAAAAAACCCAACCCAACCCAAACTTTCTAAAATGTCCCACTATTTTTCCCAAATTGGCTCTTTGTTATATATCTGTTTGACAAACATCTGATTGAAGTAAAAGAGAGGGAACAGGCATAAGCACTTTGGTGAGTATTCTCTCTCTCACTGTCTATATATCTGAGGTATGCATATAAATTATGGGCATAATGGAAACATGCAGAAAAGAGTATCTGCATTAAAAAACAACAGCAAAGAAAGGCTTAAAATCCCTGGAACTAATTTTGGTAAGTCATGAAAGCCCTACTTCAACAGCAAAGGCAGATAAAACATACACACCTGAAACTTAATTTTAAATGTTTTTATGCTCATCCAACCCAGGACTGTATATTTTTATGTGACTTACAGGCTCCAAATAGCTTTCAGGCTCAAACATTTAATCTTTGCAATACAGTGTTTGTAAGCAAGACAGAGAGAACACCATGAGCTATGCTACGCTAGCCCATGAGTAGATAAACACAGATGACACAGTATTTCATTTAAGGGGAAAACACACGTCAGAAGAAACCCTCTAGAGTTTGGGTGAGTTTGGGATATATAATTTACCTACCACAGTTACAGCATCATTCAGAAGTGATTCTCCAAAAACGATGATGAATAGAACTTCATTGACATGGACTTCTTCAAACACTGCCAGAACAGCTACAGGATCTACAGCGGCAATTAAGCTGCCAAACAAGAGGAAGTCCAGCAGTCCAGAATTCAGGTGGCCTTCAAAAACAAAGCAAACAAAGTATAAGCGGAGTCAGCTCTCTATTATCTAGAGTAATGACAGAGTGTGATATTACAGATAATGCAAAATCCTTGAAAATACGGATCCTAAGGCATCAACTGGAAAGCATGGCACAGAAACTACCTACCAAGTTCTGCATTGTGTCACCTTGTATCCTACAAGGTTTGTTGGATCCAGCATTGGCCCATGAGGATCAAAGTTGATTCTGGGTACGGTATAGTCCTCATGGTTCTTAAGGCAAGTCACCTGAGATAAGTATTTCCAGATCTAAACTGGCTTTGTATTTGTGTGTGGTATGGTTTATCAAACTTGTGTATATTATCTCATGATAACTGAGAACTGTCAAGATAGTAAGAGAAATATACCAGTACTCCTGAAGTAAGCGTTCCAAAAAACTTTAGGTCACAGGCCAAATTGGACTCTTGGTCGCTAAGAACTGCTACAGTGGGGCTTAACTGCCCTCAGTGCAGTTAAACACCACTTGTGGCCACCTTATTCAAGTAGACATTCATTGATAGGTGCAGTTAAGCCACTTGTTCCCAAATTATGATTCATGAGGCCACTGTTAAATTGTCCGCAAGCAGACCGTAAAAACAGGTGAAGGACTAAAATGTACCTCAACATGTTTGCGTTGTAGCGCCTTAGGAATTTTGGCAATGATTTCAAAAGTTTTGGAACTACAAAACTCTGGTGACAAAGTAACCCAGTATTTATTTTTTTTTTTAATCTTTTTTTAGTTATTAAGGTCATTCTGTTCAGTTATGCAAACAGGCTGAGACAAGCATCACTGTAATTTTAAAAGTAACAGAAAAGGGAGAGCCACAAAGATGGCTGTGCTCAGCTTCCTAAATATCTTGCAAAATTTACCCTCTTCATGCAATCAAGAGTGGTATCCCAGTCATTTTTTCTGGGGAACAGGTTTTTGAAAGGGTAGAGAACAGGAAAATTCCCTTCATGTTCATCAATGGATGGAGGAGGAAGCAAAGTTCATTAAGAGGTGATGAAACCCCAAATTATAGGAGGAAGAGCAAAGAAGGAATATGTTGAGAGTTCATTCATTAGAACACAGTGCAGAGGCCCATGCCCAAAATTAACAGACAGTTGTATCAGGCATTATTGCCTTATATACCTCCCTCAGGTGAGGGAGAAATCCATCTGATTAAATGATTTGGAAATGATGAGTCAGACAATGACAGTCAGTAGCCGTAGTCAAAGGATCAATATTGCCTGTAAGGTATTTCCAGAGCAACGTGGCCACTCCTCTAGCAAGAACTCTTACGAGACAATTTTTCAAATCCAGAATGTTTAGTGCTTGAAGGGTAATTGAAACAGAAGCTAGATTCCAAATAGTGTTGATACAAAATGGCATGGGCGTATTTACTCAAGAGAAGGACACTTACATGGGCAGCCAGAGACAGGAGTAGACAACAACCTATTGGGGTGGTGACAATGGCCAATAACCTGGGGGAGCTGCAGAAGTACATAGTCTCTTAGGTGCTGTCTGCCAATCAGAGCTTCTACAATGTTTTCCATATATTTTATAGGGACCTTGGTAAGGCCCTGTAAACAGAAATTCATAGTTTGCACAGACATAGAACTACTTTGTATTTTCAAAAAGCGAAATAGTCTTGTTCACTCTTGGACATATTGGGCTGTGAATGAGGACTGAATCTATCCATTTCAGTGCGAGAGAGGGCTTGAAACAGTGAACTAAAGTCTGTGCCAAAAATTCTGAGAACAGCCTTGAACCTGAATCTAAGTAATGGTTCCATCAAATGTTGTTCTTCTCTGCCATGCTTAAGGAAGGAACAAGCCCAATGACAATAACTATCAGATATCAGGGTACAATAGAAAGTAAGCTTTTAAAATAAATAGGCTCACTGAGATTGCTTATCTTTTTTTATATGTTACCAATTATAATCATTGGTACATTCTTTGAAGACTTGCAAAGCTAGTGAGCAAATATTTATGGAAAGGTTAGGACACATCTTTAATTCCTACAAAGCAGTTTCAAGAGGCTGGGGGTTTCTAAATCAGACTTTTATTTAGACTAATAATGCAAGTTATTTCCAAGTGATACATGACCATCACTTCCTCCAGCTCACCAGAGTCTGGACTGACTACCTGCCAGCAGTGACACCTGAGCAAGGTAAGTTCGCTGGGCTCAGTTTAAGACTTCTTCACATACTCAGCATGTCACTATAACCTAGATTGTACAGGAAAAATTCTTCTAAGCATTAGTCACAACCACGATTATTCCACAGAGAAGTGCTGCATCTGTTAGTTCTCCAGCAGACGATGAAGAGCTAGGTGCAATCAGTCAGAAAGATTTAGGATTAGAAACTTCTTCCTATTCTGTGCAAGCAGACTGGTACGGCTGTTGGTTAATAGTTAAGGTGCTGATCTTTTAATTTCACTTCTAAAGAAGGATTTCTTTGTTATCATCACCTTCCCTCTTCTTCTTTTGCAATTATAATATCTATAAGGATACTGAATGCAAATAAAGAGCTGCTTTTGTATTTATTTATGTAGGAAATCTATATAATCCAGTTTGGGTTATGCACTCTCATATTGATGGACAGTACTTAAGGCCCATTCAATGGTAAAGTTGGAAGTAACTTGGTTTTAGTTCATCTTAGTCTATAGGATACACATTCCTACATTTTTAATGATATAATGATATTACTTTTAGCATTATTCACTCCAATTGTAGAAAAAGTGGGGTAGAAACAAAAATATGTCATAGAACTTCAATCAGAGGCTGCTATGAACTCTTCTAGAAATTGGAGTAACTCAGCATTCTCCTATCTTCAGCGAGTAAGTAACAATAGCAAGGCTTTTCACAAAGCGTGGTGCTCGGATCTTGCTGGCATCTTGGAGGTCAACACAATGTATTTAGTGGATTAGTAAGTATGTGTCATGTAGATATTTTAAAGTCCTACTTAGCTTTGCTGGAGAATGACATAGTTTGAATCAGGGACAGGCGTCTCTGGCCTTTTCCACAGCTGAAATTAGAACTCCAGGAGGTTATAATATGTCTTGGTAGTAAAGACAGGTCCCCACAGTATACCAATTAACGCCCATTCTAAACATTTAAATTCACCAGCCATGTCAGTTTATTGTTTGCCGTTGTTAACATCCCTATTTTTAGCTTGTAGAACTTCAGCTGTGACCTGTGGCAGGGGCCGATTTTCCTGTTTAACTGTAAGCTCAGAGTTCTAGTATATACTGTCACTGAAAGATTTGCATAATGATGAAGCAGACAGAACATGCAGCCATCAAATCCAGCTTTTACAGTTAGTTGAGAACTGTTTATGGATTGAGAGGAGAGAAAGAGATAAATGGATTTTTCACTTAAAATAAAATTTTGGGAGGAAAACACTTGACTTTTCCATTTCACATGTCATAAAGAGGTCAATGCTTTTCCTTTAATGAATTTTATCAACATATTTTTAAAAGTAATGATCATTCATTATATTTCCCAGAACAGGTGTTAATAAAATATAATTGGTCATATTTTTAAGTTGTTCCAAGCAGCTTGGTTATTTAAAGAAAGAAATCCTTGTCCAATCTGTTGCAATAGCAATATCCCTTTGTCATCTTTTTTGTTCCTGAAGACCTATGTTTAACTATAAATGTGAAATTGTGGATGCAATATATTGTGCCTACAGGCTGAAAGCACACAAAACATCTTACCCACCTACAGAAGTCAATAGTGCCTGCATCTGAGCTGTCACCTTTGTATCTTCTAAAGAAAAATTGTTACTTATAAAATGTAAGTTATAGTAAGGTAAATATCTGAAATGTAAGCTAAATCTATCATATATGTCTATATTAGAACCATCTGTAGTTACGTAATTTGAGTATCATGAACAAGTCTGTAGCCTAGTTCTTCCAGACTGGGATTCTCCAATAAGGACAACACAGGTTTCCCTTCGAATGGATGGAACAGATATGCCACTCTTATGCTCAGTTTCAAAGAACCCAGCCTCAAATTCTCCTACTTCCCCATGCTGGATAAAGGGAGCCATTTTTGAGGCTGGAAGACTCTAGCATGTTAAGTTCTGTAATAATCAGCTGATAGTTTAATTCTTCATCACAAAAATGTTCTCTGCAACATCTGCAACTTCTGCCATTTGAGGCACTCGTTTTATCTGGGCTGAAAAGGAAGGCTGCAGTAAATTGCTCTGAGCCAATTGTGTACCACTGTGGTTGGAGATCAGCCCCATGACTAGCTGTTGAGCCTTTTGTACACCACCACGTACCCCTCGCAGTCTTGGAACTACTCGCTCAGTCCCGAATTTCAGCACTGGGTGCCAAGAACCGATGGGCAGCCTGCACAGGCGCAGCAGCAGCAGCACGCTGTGTCTGTACTGCTCTCAGCAGCACTCAGATGTGCCCTGTAAGTACTTTCTAGAACTCATTAACCTAAGAGAATTTTGTCCTAGAAGGCCTCTTGAGCTTCTTCAGTAAAGAGACTAAAAAAGCATAGATAGGGTGCCTGTTTCAAAACACATGCAATCCACACACAATGTGAATTACTGTTCTTCAGGTGGCAGTACATGGCTGATGTGCATGCCACACTTGCTGAGGAGATTAAGAATTGCTGTTCTGTGCCTCTTCTAGCAGCCTCATGCCCTTATATTGTAGTATAATTAAGACAGAGTGTGCTACTTGGCTCTGTAGGTCTTCAGTTACAATTTCCAGCCTCAGAAGACAAAAAGGGAGATGTGTCATCCATACATACCCACTCAGCAACCACTGCTTACTTAATATTAAAACTGACTGAAGGAAGACAGTTCCGTTTCACGGTAACTTTGAAGGTTTCTATCACAGCAGAAAGAAACAAGCCCTTCAGAGTGTATTTGTGTCCAGATGTCCATTAGCAGCATGAATCCTGAGCTTTATCCCCAGAGTGTACGCACAAATTTAGAGCAGGGAAATAGGAGAGACACAGGTTCAAGTCCCTTTTGTGCTTGCTTCAGAGAAGATTTCTCAGATCATTCTTAAATTTGGCCAAAATACTGCAAATTGCTCCCATTAAAATTGGATCTTTCTGCTGAAAAGAGTTGTTACGTTGTAAAGTATCATCCATCTAACAGCTGGTGTACAGCAGCATTCACAACTGTTCCTTCACAGATCAAACTTACCCATTATTCCTGTCCGATAGACGCCATAGAGAGATAAACCGGTTGTGGCAGCATTCCAGACTGTCCCAATGACAGCATACAGCAGGATGGAGCCAAGATTTCCAAAGAACAATCTATTTGGCATAAAATATCCAGCATCCAAAACAATGGGGGGCAGCAGATAGAAGAAAAATACGGTTGGTGTAAGGGCGAAGGAGGCAATGTGATCTGCTGCCCATACGATGCCACCAAGGAAGAGACCAAGAACGATCAGCAGAGCGCTCTCTGGAACCACCCGAGTGACTTTGTGGGACAAGTGGAAAACTGCAAGAAAAGAGTAAAACAGTTTGTTAGAATTGGAATGGAGAAACAATTTGAGCAACAACTGTTGTTAGCTGGCAATTTTGACTTCCCACAAACTTCCTGCTTTCATTGTTATTGGACCCAAAAGCATGCATGGAGTGCATGGGATACAGACACTGTCAGAACATTAGCCACTTACAAAATACAATAAAATGGTTGATTTTCAGATTTGATCCAGCATATTTCAATTTATATGAAACCAATATTCCATGACATTTATTTCCTTTATTGGATTTTCTTCTCCGTAAAAGATCTGTTTAGGGAAAGGTGGCATTCTGTGCAAAGCAGTAAGTGCAAGACTGAAAAGAAATGGTAGAAGTGCTGGAAATATATGGCTTTATGGTTTATTTCTGTATCTAAAAATACACATTTGACCTCCCAACATTTGTCTTTAAAAATGATCAGTGTACTAGCAGGTTTATTGGAGGATGGGAGAAGAATGCTGAAAGAAGAACTAATTTCAAGACAACTCTTTTTAAATTTGTGAAGACTATTACGTGACAATGTAGCCTGCAGCAGGAGCAGAACGGAGCTGGTATCATGGGAGATCCTTTTTGGGCCTTTTCCTCAAAATCTCCCTAGTAAGGATTTCAGTTAATTCAGAGACTTTCTGGAGAAATGGGGGCTTTAGTGGTGCCTTCTTCATATACAGATACATTTGTGGGAAATGGTTCTGCAACAGGCTACTTTCTTTTGTATAAACAGTGTCATAAAATCTGTATCTTACAGTAGTATGTCAAATCTATTAATAAAGATGAATAGTATATGGTATGTATTATAGAAAAAAATGTAATGGTATGGTGTGGTAAGACTAGCAAACTAGCCAATAATTAGAGGGAGAGAAAATTACAGTGCAATGAGTGAATCTGAAGAGACAGAAAGATGGCGAAACCAAGACAGAAAAAAGAGACTGTTCAAGATGACAGAAACACAAGTAAGACTGCAAAAATATGTGGCAACATAATTTATAGTGCACTTGTTAGGTATCAGATAAAAGAAGAAAAAAGCAGAGAGAAAAACAGAGAGAAGTCAAGTCTACAAAGAAAAATGGAACATGAAAATGGAGGAGGTGACAAAGGTGTTTGATAATAAGGAAGCACAGGTGTGCTAAGTGACTTCCTTGGGATTTCTGTGAGCTTTTCCTTCAGTTTATCTTAAATATTGATGTGTCCCAGATGGTCTGAACCCTGGCACTTTGTGATGCTGACCCAATAAATGGGATTTTACTTATATAGCTTTGTGTTGAAAATGTGAGTTTCACCTTAGGAAGACAATTCCACTAAAAGCCACCAAGTTTCTCCTGGTTTGAGCATCAGCCTAGAACTGTGTTGGAGCTTTTACAATGCTAAGGCAAATTAGCTCAAAACTGGTTTGGACAAGAAGCCATCATTAAGAATTCCAGCCTTTCAAGGTATAGTGGAAGAATCTTTCCCATGACTATGCAGAGATCTTAGACCAGGTTACTTTACTGAAAGACCATTGTTTTTCCTCCCAGCCAAGTATTTGTCCTAGTCAAACATTTACTAGTTACCTTTTAGAGTGTTTTAAGGGCCCCATTCCTGACCCGTCTGTCTTAGTCTTGGCTGCATCTACACAGGCAATGTTAGAAGCATCACCCATCATTATAGTAGCCCCGCCATGAGATGGTTCCTACTAGTTGTATAACCTCCACAGCCTCATCAGAATAGGAGATACAAAAGGAAAGATGATAACAGCCTGCCTATACCAACAATGAGCATGAATGTAGATGTTCCTAAGTGTTTGTAGACAAGACTTGAAAACTAAGCCATGTTAGAACATAGTTTCAGGGTGGGATTAATACAACAGCGATCCCGTGAAAACAAACTGCATTCAGTGAAGTTGGCTAAACCATGCCAGTTTCCTGTATCATCTGTGCCATGTAATCAATAGCTGAGCAACACTTGACAGAAACAAACACTGTGGTTTCTCCCAGTTAGTTTCCTCTCTTTATAATAAAATCCCTTGGGCTTGCACTGAAAAAAAAAAAAGAAAAAAAAAAAAGAAATTAAATTAAGAAAAACAAACTAGCTACTATTCCATGTATATAAATTGTAGCATTTAACTTCTCAAAAGTCCTTCCTACTGGTCATTCTTGATTCCTTGAATTTCCAGGCAGTGAATTATCAACTAATTTATCACCTCACAGAGTAGGGATTATCTCCTTATCCCTGAAAATGAATGTTGCTGAGCTAGTCTTACTAACCCAAGTCTGTTTTTCCTACTCCTATGTTTGCAGATAAGCCATGACTACAAGAAGTTAAAAATTTAAAATAAACCTGTGAAGACTCTTCAGAACTAGACATTTGGAAAAAAAACAATGTCCAGCTAAAAATTCATGTTTTGTAGAATTCTCACCTTTACAACCAAAACCAGTTTCCCCCAGTGAGTGCTGGGAAGCCAACCTGATTTTGGTTATAACACTGTCTCATCCTATAAGTCCAATGTTCCCAGTGAATCAGCTACATCCTATCTGCCTGTGTTCCCTTTAACTCTAATCGACTGGTTATCTGTACCAGATTTTAATACTATCAGCAATAAATTCTTCTACTCTGTTAGTTTAGGAATGCAGGCTGTGGACAGGAAAGTTATTTCATGAAATGGGGCTCTGGAGAAGTTTCTTCTCTTTTTTGCATTTGGCCCCAGCAAAATCTGAACAGTAGACCTTACGTGTTTTAAGGTAACTGCCGAGCTAACTCTGCAGGCAGATAGTATGCAATATGATTAGCAGAATCCTGGTGTCTACAAATATAGAAATATGTACAAGGAAAATACCACAACTGATGAAATTCAATGAAATAGCTTTAGACTAAGATGCAATTGGAACATAGACCGATGTTTGAGTTGATATTTGCACTTACAGTGATTATTTTTTTTTCTGGCTATGTGTATAAAATGTATTCAATCAAGATTGTGAATTATGAGTAGTTATTACATTTATAGAAATTGATAGAGATAGATTGATTCCAAATTCACTCCTTAATTTTTTTTTTAACAATTCATTATCCTGAAGTTATGTCCCTAATTAATACACTATGAGTGTGTTACAAACTGACATAATGACAGTACATTCATTTCATAAAGTTTGCCTTTACTTGCTTAGCAGAGATCCAGGAATAGTCCCACAAAATGAATTATGTCCCCATGACAAAGCAGAAGAATGGGAAGCTTTAATTACATCTAAATGTCTAGCATGTCAGCATTTCATCTGACAGAGGAGTAAAATACAATCCAGCAATAATGGACAAGGAGTTTAGTTTGATTCTGTTGTGAAAGAAATTACAAATATCAGGAAGGAGAGCATGCAGTGCTGCTCAGAGCAATTACTCTGTGAGGGACCCAGAGATGAAATTGAGTCTATTTTCACTGCTGTTAATAATGAAAAGCATACAGATATATTTTAATGAGGAGAGGGAAAGAGCAAAGAAAGAAAAATTGTAGACAGACCATGGCATAAAAGAAAAAACAGTGCACAGGGCAATCTCGTGATCTATAAATTTTAACATTTATCATTTAGAATTCATTTATGTAAGTCTAGACACAGTATTAGTGAAAAAGTTAAACATGTGCCTTCTATCCAGTACATGTAAAACCTTGCTTGAAAGTGGGCTGGGCTGGCTAGTGGGTAAACTATGTTTAAATTCAAGCTGAGCACTGCTGAATTAGAAGCATTCTACAAAGTTAAGAAATAATTACATAGTATAAACTTCCTGTGAATTTTTTCTCTGACACTTCCTTTGAGATCCAAGAAAACGGACTGTGACATTTAACATATCTGATGAGAAAGACAAAATAAATTAGCAATCTATGATTTGATGGCTGGAACCAGTTTCCTTTGACTCAAAGAAAGAAATACACTTGAAGAAGCAAGTTATTTTTTATCACCTTTTAAAAACACAGTAACTTAGATTAAATCCTTCAGTGGAGTTTACAGCATTTGGTGAACTACCTGATGCTTTCTAAGGCCATCTAAGACTGCTTTGCAAGAAGTGATTCAACAGAATAACCTTCTTCCCATTCACTAAATGAAATGAAGACAGAAAGGACTGGTTAAAGAGCAAGAATAATAAATAATAGAATAATAAAGAAGAGATAATGTACAATTCATGCTGAAGTCACTTAAATTTGTAGACACACACACAAAAGTTTTCTGAAATAGGGTTTTCCCATATTTCTTTCCAAATTGTCTCTAATGGCACCTGTTTTCAACGAATACTGATTTTTGTTTATCAAGCAAAACACTTAAATGACTTAGTTCTTCTAGAATTCTGTGCTTTGTTTCCAGCTGAAATGAACAATTCGAGACAGATTTGCCACCTTTTGAAAATACAGAGCTGCAAAAAAAAAAATCTGAAACTACCTATTTAATATACTGTTAAATTTCAGGATTTATATGGTCATTTCAGTGCAATCCCAAGTGACTAATGACACTTCCATTAACTTTGTTAGTGTAAAATCAAGGCCCTGAAAACACTGAAATAATTTGTTCAGCTAATATCACTGTCCCAGACAATCACAAAACCTACTGCATGTGCACAGTATGCAACAGGTCATCCAGAAAAATCAAGAGCTGACTTATAATAATGCTAGTAATTCTCTGCTGAAGTTTCTTTTCCATGTATCTTTAGATAAAATCCAAGGAATCAGAAAATAATTTAGATTATTAAGATTTTCAACCTCTTTTTTCAGAATTATCATTTCCATAGTTCCCATGAAATTCATATCCCAAAAGATATGAATTTGCAAAGATTTTTCAACTCCTCCTCCTACTGCTAGTGACAGGTGTGGGGTCTACTGTATGCATTTTTGCTAGTGGGTCAAAGATGCACTGATAGTATGCTATTACTCTAGTTTTCAGTTTTGACTTCTTATTTTCACCTATAAGGATGAAGTTATATTAAATTGAGTCATAAGTGCTTCTAATTTGAGATCCAATACTTGATTCTCTGTAACTGGCGAGAACCCTTGCCATTGACCAAAGTGAGAGCAACATGCTGCAAACTTTGCTTCATGATTCTTTACATTTACTTTACAGCAATGCAAATAACAGTATCTCCAAGGCAGTATATAATCCAGTTCCTGTAATGGCACAACACAGAAGCTGCTTAAGAGAAGGCATGAATAAATTCCACAAAAGAATATTCTGCCCAAAGGGAAATCTTTCTTCTAAACATCTTCCAGCAGTTGGACTCTGACTGGCAAGCACAAAATTTTCATTTCTTACCTACCTGTTCATGTTCTCCTTAGTGTTATAGAGGGGGAATTCTATTTAAAAACTGTTTGGTTCTACCCTTTCTGCATTTTTTTTTAGCTGTGTCTCCTGCAGATATATGTTATTACTTTAAAAAAAATTATAAATATGAAATATATTCCAATAGCACACACAGAAAAATCTGCTTTACCTTGCCTGTATAACAGCTCAAAGTATAATCAAATACCAGTTTGTGAACTAAATTGATCAAGTGTAGCTGGGCAATAATGCAGTCCAAAAGCCTCTGTTAAGTCCCAATCGATTCCTATTATGTTGGTCTGCCTGACTAGGGAATGGCCACACTGTCTCAAATATAATACGGAGCATACATTTTCAAGAAGGGATCATTTTGCTTCCACCATCCCTGAAAAGCATGCATCCCTGGCTGCTCTCTTGCTCCATATCTCCATGCATTAGCTGCAGCCAGTTAGTGGATCACAGCTCACACCAACGGTGCGTTTGTCACACCAGGAGAGCAGCAGCAGTGCTGCAGAAATGCGTGATACGGCCTGCGCAAGCCCCTGGACAGAAATTGCAGCATTCATGGTGTAGGAACCCTGTGTAGATGCTGGGGCAGAGAGAACTCTGTATTTTCTGCCTTTTTTTTCCCCTGTTTTTTATCTGCAAACTCCTTTAAAAGTTTATTTTAGATTCTTAGTGTTTGACAATTTTTCTCATTAAGCTGTATATGTAGGAGATGCAGATACCCTGACCTCCCCAACACCTAAAAAGAAGCTGAACAATCACTGGTTTAAAATCACTTCTAACTCTTGGTTCACTAACAGTCTCATATAATCCCTGATCTTTATTGGCTGCCAGTAGCATTCACTGTGGTCCCCTTATGATGCTGAGGGCAATGTACAGCAGTTTTATTCTGCACATCACCTAGCCTCGACTAATAGTGAATGTTTCTTAAACAACGGACAGTACAAACCCCTTAGGAAACTTTGCTGTTGCAATTATTTAGAAAATTACTTAACAATAATGACCATTAGTGTTTCTCTTTTTTCTTTCTTTCTTTTTTCTTTTTTTTTTTAAGGAAGGGTAGCTCTCTTCCAGTCTTCAGTCACCTTCTGCTTCATGGGCAACTTTCTTTATACTTCTACAGCTTTAATCTCAAATTTCTCCAGAGGTTTTGCTACTTGTCCTTAAGTATTTGGTGTTAATTCCTATGTGATATATTTCTTCAAGAGCACGCTCTTCTGATATGTCCACTCTCTACTTATTCCACTCTTCTACTAAGAGAAGCTTTTTGATACAATTTCCTGCATAATGAAGTTTCCTGTATTTATATTTCTCTTATCTTTTGTTATGGCTCCCTTTACTTCTCAACAGTCCTGCCCACCTACTACTTCTCTAATAAACTTCCTGCACTTGCTATACTTGATTTCTTTATACTCGTATGTCTTTCATTTTTGGCTCTACCCTTGTAACTCTTATTATTTTCATATGACGTGCCAGTTTTGCATCCCTGTGCATTGACCTCAGTTGTACTGGATCTTGTTTTTTAAGATCTCCTTCATGACTTGACTACGTAAGTTTTCTACCCTTGCCACGTTACCAAACACAGCATTTCTTGCCTGCATAGCTGTAGGCATACCTTCCAACTAATTACAGTTGCTTAAGTAGCCTGCACAGAGGATCTAGGAATATTAATTGTGACTGTAAGAACTAGAAGAGCTATTTGGTTGTGTAGCCAGGCCCTCCGTTATCCCACCACCACATTTAATGATCCTCATCTCAGAGGATCTTTGCTCCAGCTAAGCCTATGTGAAGGCACACCAGCAGCCCTCGTCACACAGTTAGAGACTTCATTCTGATTTCTAGCCTAAACTTCTTCACAGCTATTTCATATCCATTTTCCTTTGGGACAGTGATACCAATTTTCTTAAAGAGTTCTTTTTCCCTAATGTTAAATCCTCCATTTCCTATTCTATAAGCACAGAGAGAAACATCTTCTCTTTTTGTTGCTTGTCTTTGGTTTGTTAACCTAAACCACTTATCTTCAGTCTTCACTTCAGCTCTCTCTGTCTGTTTCAATCTGAGTTCACCTTTGTGGACTCAGAGTCACCAGAAATACAGACTGTTCTGCATGAGTCACAGCAGAAGCAGGTCCAACAGCATTAATAATTTCCTATCACAATCTATAGTTCAGCTACATCCTGGATTCATTATCACACTGGTGACTCACAGCCATCCTGTATTCGCTTCATACAGATGTGTACCTCTCTCCTCCTTCTCATTCACAACCTCATGTAGAAATTCTCGTCATTAGTCCCTGAGGGAAACTGCCCTTGGTGTTACTGTATTTCACCCCTTCCCTTAGTCCTCAAGATTATGTTTTTCTAGTACAATAGCCAAATCTACATAAGTACTGACAACGCCTAGGGAAACGTGTCATCAGAAACCTTCAGTAGGATACCTAACCTCTTTGTGCAGTGGTAATTAAAAAAAAACCAAACAAAAACCCAAAACCCTGCATGAGACCAGTCCAAAAACTAAACTCTAGTGACTTCCACAAATAACCTTCTTACAGTTTCACACTTTATCTTGTCCTTTCCCTACCCACCCAGTAACTGTTCTACCCCCTGCCTTATTAGCAGATGAATTTAGGCCTAAATCAAGGGGAAAAAAAAAAAGAAAAAAAATCTTCCATTTGTTCTACGAGTGGTTCAGTTGAAGCAAGGATTCAAAGCATTAGGGAACTGGTTTTCTAGTCTGTCCAGGAAGTGTTTGAGCAGACTTGATATGGCTGAAGCTGATCATTATTACTTGTATTTGCCTTTCTAATCTTTATCAACAAAGGGCGCTCGGGGGTTTTTTTCATGGTCAGGAGACTGATAGCATATTTTATAGTCCTTTAGAGTCTGTTCTGTGGACCTTGCAACAATGGTATTCTGCAAGTCTTATGAATTGATTTTGCCATTTTGTATTGTTTACATACAAGTGGTACAAAACCCTTAAAGAAAAAGCTTTTACTAATTTCTTCTAAACAATATCTTGAATTATTTTATTAATCAGTACCTTGTGCTTCTACCAAATCTAGCAAAAATTGAAGGATTTATTAAAAAAACCCTCAGTGATATTTTATATCTCAGAGATATTTTAAATCTGAAGAAACTCAGAGATATAATATACATGTATTGTACAATAAGCAGTAAAAGCCATTTTTTATATAGGTCCCTGGGTACTGTCTTAAAATATACTACATGAACATGACGATTAATACTATTCATACTTAATCTTGGACATATTTTTCCCAAGCAAGGCACAAAGTCCTTCGTATTTAACTTGTTTAGATGAACTGGTTTGAGTTTGGTTTTATCCAGCTCCAGAAAGCTTTCTTTATTTGTCACATATGTAATGATCACCATTTACAAAGTGTACAGCATTGTAATGAGCTCATTAAACAGGAGATTTTAGGTCGCTGTTCTTCGTAGGTGAACAATTAACAAAATGTTAGCAATTAAAAATGCAACCAACATACAGGTCAAGGTTCCCAGTTGATAGGTCATAACATAACAAGATAGCCCCAAGCCAAATTCAAAGAAGTGTGTGAGTAAGCAACTATTACCTCTATAAGCACTTAGAACATAATGAAGTTTAAACAATCAGGTACAGTTTATCATAATTATGCCAAATAGTTCTTTTTTGAAGGAGCAGTCCCACTGCAGTGCAAGTGTGGTAGCATTTGGCCCTTATGGAACTGAACAGCACTGAAAGAAAAATGGGAACAGTCAAAAATAATATTTCAAAATGAGAGCAAAGTACACATTAGAAACACCTTGAAGTATAGTAGAGGATATAAAACAGGACAGCAAAAGTATCATAAAACTGCTTCATTTCCTATGCAAAGGTATTAGAATTAAGTTTGAAAGACAATCTTCTTGCTCAAGTTAATATTCCTCACAGACTGAACTCAGTTAAGGGTTACTATGAGTGTTCTGTGTTTAGGACACTGTCAGTACATGATATTCCATACTGAATACAAATATAAAGAAGCACAGCTGAAGGGTATTACATACTAGAGCTACTCTGTATGCAAAGGAATAAAAATAGTATGTTTCTGTTATAACCTCTTCCAATTATATGTTAAAGGGTCACAATAACTGTAAGTAGAATTAGCGGTAATTTTCTGATCGCTAAGGTAGTTTTGACTAAAATGATTGCTTGAGGTCTAAAAATCCAGCTGATTTTACAGCATAAATTAAAAAAGCATTTTGGGGCATGAAAACAAGGAAGAATTTACTTTCTATTACTGGTATACATTGCAACTGGTCCAACTTTAAAATTAACTTCAAAAATTCACTGAAATTTATTGTCAGAGAGTGAAAGCAATTTTTTATTTTTAAAATACCAAACTGTTTTCCGGTAACATGGGGAGAACTGAGTTAAAGAAAGAAAATGCCAAGAAATGCTGAGTTAACTCACTTCACACTATGAATTTTAGATTTTTTTTTTTCCTTTTGACCTTCACTTTAATATGATAAATGAATTAAAACAAAGATCTCCCTTCGGGAATGTTCTGGCTTTTGCTCATACAGATAAAGAACCGCAAAGAAATGGATTACTAGTAATATATGGAAACAGGTCTTCTGGTGTCATGATAAATTGCATAAAGAATTACCAAAGCCTGAATGCAAACCAGAACCAGTTCTTCTCCTTGGTTCAAGTCCACTGGACAAAGAAGAAAAAGAAGGTGAAGAAGAAATAATTTAATTAATCCCAATGGTAGGTTGAAACTCAGAAAATTTCCTTATACTATAGGGATTTCCTGTTCTTCCCCAGTACTGCTTCTTGCAGGGCACAGTAAGGATCGCTGCCCGTTAGGAAGGGCATGCGGGACATAATTACAGCCTAAGGTCTAGGGGCAATAGCTGTGAAGGCTGCTCCAAGTCATGGGGTAGGAAAGCACTTTTTTTCAAGCCTTGGTAGATCGTCTTGCTTCCTGCCCCCTACATTCCACCCTGGCAAGATTTTAATTAGTACAACTGGAATAGCATGGGATTATGGCGGAGGTATTCCTGATTACAGCAGTAAATTAAATAAGCATTAGGGTATTCAAGTTTAGCAGTGCTGCCCACAGACAAAAAAAAAAAATCACAAATGTCAAGTAGCTCTTGCTTAAAACTGAAAACAAACTTAATTTCAGAGAAGTTAAGAAAACATACCTGGCAAGTTTCCAGTACAAGTGAATACTACTGTGCACCCTGCAAGGCTTCAAAATTTTGCCAGTCTTATGTTGGAGGAAAGGCTCCAGCAGCTTGATAAGAGAAGAGCTTCATGATGGATTACAACTCTTGTACGTTATTTCAGAAACTCAAGTATGTTGTTTATATGTGCTAGGAATTCAATAATCTCAGATTTTCTAGATGAGATTATTTTTAGCTAACACATTAGAAACACTTTTGAGAGAAACACTCCCTATTGCCAGAAGGTGTCCAGAATGACAACAGGTAAAGGATACAGTCTTTTCCTAAGATTTTTATGGGGCTGTGGAAGCTCCTCAGTGAAGGATTTGGGATTCCAAAGCTTTGTCAGGAAATGGAGAAGCAAGTAGAAGCTTTTTGCTATAAGAATTCTGGTGAAATCACTTCTCACTCACCTGTTTCTCCATATACAAATCCCTTTGTGGAGTTTTGCTTACTGACAGAATGGCTCTTTTAACATCAGTAGTGCTAGTCAGAAAGAAGATGGTAAGGAACTAAGCAAAGTGATATGTGGGAAAGAAATAGGCAAGGATTCTCATGTTACAATACTTGCACACTACTCTGTCTATTTGTTCCACAGAAGGTTAAGAAAGCACCATTTTCACCATCAAGCCTGGGAGTTTCTGGCTTAGGCAATAGAGAGCCGAAGACATCACACAGTTCCTTACCAAATGCACTCATTCCTGCCCATAAAGGAAGTAATTTTGCTCTGAATTCCAGGTACATGGTTTATTTTTCACAGATTTAAGAAGAGCGAAGTGGAGCTTAAATTATATCACTCTAATCTTTTCTTGCAAGTGGCTCTGAGATACTGCTATCATTTAATGTGCTTTAACATGGCTTTTGATTTTTGTCCTTACAGCTTTTCTGATTAAGTAATATGTTAACTCTCATACCTTCATTACCTCATTTGAGAGGTGAAGTACACAATGATAACAGCAGGAAGAACAACAGTTTAAGCAGTGTCCTTATACTGCAAAATGTAGTACATGGAAAATAGGTTTGATGTTTCAAAATGGGGTAGGAAGGTGATGATAAGACAGCTGTTTTTTCAGTTACACATTTGTGTTTTGTAGTGCATACACAGGGAAAATGGGAAAGGTTAGCATGCAAAAGGAGGTTCACAAGGAGATTAGTTTAAACTGATTTTCCACAGTGAAGAAAGAAAAAGGAAGGGAAAAAACCAACTGGCTAAAACTCTATTTGAAGCACCTCACAACTCAAACCTTTTAGTTACTGAAGATGACTGCTTGTTTCAAGAAAAAAAGGAAGGTAGAAACCAGACACAAATCTCTTGCTAACTAAAAAACAACCCAGAATGTCACACACATAGACTAAATATGATGCATGGTACAAAGTCATACCAATGTAGGATTCTTTGCTTTATATAGGAAAATGCCTTTTATATAGTCAGATCCCTTCCGTCATGGGATAAAGACTTTGCATATATTCCTAAAAGTATCTGTGCAAAAATTCATTTTTGGGGAGCAGTAAGAATTCAGTATGAATCAAGTGTTACACCTAGTATATGCACAGAAGTGCCTCTTTTTGTCTTCTATTACCACATATATATGAGCTAAACTTCAGGAGAATCATAGAACGGTTTGGGTTGGAAGGGGCCTTTAAAGGTCACCTAGTCCAACCCCCTGCCATGAGCAGGGACATCCACAACTGGATCAGGTTGCTCAGAGCCCCGTCCAACCTGACCTGGAATGTTTCCAGCGATGGGGCATCGACCACCTCTCTGGGCAACCTGTGCCAGTGGTTCACCACCCTCAGCGTAAAAAAATTCTTCCTTATATCTAGTCTGAATCTCCGCTCTTTTAGTTTAAAACCATTACCTCTTGTCCTATCACAACAGCTAAAAAGTTTGTCCCCATCTTTCTTATAAGTACTGAAAGGCTGCAATAAGGTCTCCCTGGTGCCTTCTCTTCTCCAACTCTCCGACTTCTCCAACCCCAGCTCTCATCTTTTCCTCATAGGAGAGGTGTTCCATCCCTCTGATCGTTTTTGTGGCCCCCCTCTGGACCCGCTCCAACAGGTCCACGTCTCTCCTGTGCTGAGGACCCCAGATCTGGACGCAGTACTGCAGGTGGGTCTCACCCGATCGGAGCAGAGGGGCAGAATCCCCTCCCTCAACCTGCTGCCCACGCTGCTTCTGACACAGCCCAGGATGCCGCTGGCTTTCTGGGCTGCGAGCGCACATTGCCGGCTCATCCCCAGTAAAGGGAGTTAAATTATTTACACACAGATAAATCAGAGAGAAAGCTTGTAACTGAAAAATATATACATAGACTTAATTCTAGAAGTATTAGTGTAGCATCTTCATATACATGCAAATGCCTGGAAAAAAAAAGATGAACAAATGTCAAGACAGAAGCCAAGTTTCAGCTGAGTTTTCCTTAAATCTGCGGATTCTTCACTTTCTGCCATGTCCACTAGCATCTAAGTAATCGTGATATACAGGATATATTTTATTATTTTCATTTCAGTTATGAGAGTTTAGTTTGTCAGCAACTGAATCTGCTTGATGATTTATCCGTACTTCCATCATATTCTTAACTGATAAGCAGTTCCCAAATTATGGGGCTCTTTACTAGGCTTCTTTCAACCCCAGGTACAGGTACTGTGTTTTAGGCACCACGGCACAAACACTACTGTTGGCAGTAGTACTACTTCACTTGACTATCACCATAAAACATGTATCAGATGAGGACATATAAACAAGATTCTACTGATTTTCAGCACATTGGCATCCTCCATCACGTGACAGAGAACACATGCTACACCAGGCAGCAAGAGGAAAATATGGCTATAGACCATTCATCCTTGCTTTTGGGTAGGTCTTTCCTGACATAAGAACTTCAGTACCCATACACAAGCTGAGTTTCCACCTACAGTGGCAGGTTTATCTTGGACTGGTTTTAATCTTTACTTCTAAATCACAATAAACAGAAGGAAACTTCATACTTCCTCCTGCTGTTTTTACATCCTCATACATTCAAACACAAAACAGTATTATTCAAGTGAACATGCCTTGAAAGCTATGTTTTTTAGTAAGGTCAACTATGTTGTATTCCTTAAGAAAGGCTGAAGAATTAAGATGCTTTATTGAGTGCTCCAAAAGAATAGTTTTGTCTCAAAGCAAAAAGCTTTAGCATTTCACTTAATTACCGTTTTCTTCAGTACAAGTATTCCAGACATGAAAACAAGACGTACTTCTGTTTACTGAAATCCTAGGGAACATAAGGTTGCAAATAAGATTAATGTCTTACGTACTAATGAATTGCTGCTTCCCTTAACTCCATGATAAATTTGACAGCCCTTTTTTTTAGACTCGTGAAGTATAATAACCTCATCCTCAGATCAGAGAATGACTGAAAATTGATTGAATTAACTTGAGCGGGGGGTGGGGAAGTGAATTATAAGGCATTTATCTTTCCCTGACTTCAATGCCATATCTATCACACTGTGAAGGAAAAGAAAAAGTGTCGTTTCTGAACTTGCCATGTTCTTTATTTGTAATAAAAGTTTTGGAAGTGTGCAGACCTTTTTTCTAAATATTATCAGGAAGAAAGTAACAAAACCAGTCTTCTCTTTCCAGACACTTTTACTGCATAAATTTTCACCACTACAGGATACAAGTTTCAGGCTCTGTTATGGATGCTATACAACCACTTAGATAACTGGCCTGAGTGAGCTACCACCTTCCTTGTTTTACAACCTATCTTTTGTTCTTGTCTTGAATCATAAGACTTTACTGCAGGAAAGATTGTGGAACACAGAAGTAAAAAGAAAAAAATAGGTAAATAACTAAAATAGAAAAACACTTCAAACTCTGCAACTGTGGATAGCTGCACCATACTGGTTCTTTTAAACCTGTTAGGTAAATCATGTACAGACCAGCAACAATGCAGCAACCAGCAGATATATAATCCACCTTTAAAAAGCCCAGATGAAATGAAGATTTATAGGATTATTGGGAGCAGACAGAAAGGTGGCTCCCTGATTTGAAGGAATATTTAGCATAACGCTGAAGAGAACAGAGTGATGCTGACTATTCTTCTTGTCTAGGAAATGCCTTGTTAGTGGGGAAAAAACTAAGCCTTGCTATGCATGTTCTTTTTACACCTCTAAAGGGTAACATCCTCTAGTACACTGTACTCCACAGGGCAAGACATAGAGACCCTGGATGAGTCCCCCTGAGAACAGACTGCCCGCAAGAAAAAGCTATCCTCTTGAAGCTCTATAGAGCAAAGTCTAAAAAATCTTATATTGCTAATTCATGGTAAGATATTATGCCTAATGGACATACTGATAGAATCTGTCAGGCAGCAATTTATGACAAAATCCTTTTAATGAATGGAAGATATGTTAACAGAAAACCTCTGACGATAGTAAAATATTTATCTTCTTTATGATAACAACAGAAAGTAAGAAAATAATAAATGAATACATTTGTTAGACACTGAATGTAAACATGTACATACTTTCTGCTCTTTTTCTTTTTCCCTCACGATCTAATGACATCATTTTCAGGCAACATACATAACAGCACTCTCACCTGTAGCTTCCAGCCTGCCTTTTCTCTCACAGTAATTCCTATCCTACTTTATTTCATTATTGATCAGTGCACTGATCAACACAAAACTGTTCATCTTTTTTAAATCTAGAGTATCTTACTCAGCTTGTTACACTAGAAAGATTGTGCATGCAACTTAAATGAGTCATTGGCCTATAAAAATATCTATGATTGCTTTTGCACATCATCTGTGGTAGCAAGTATTAAGGAAACATGAGAATAAACACAGTATTTACACAATATTTCTACTTAGAAAAAGTATACACTATCCTCCATGACAACTAATCTAAACAGATAACTGAGCTCAAAATATCTTTGTCTACACTCCAATAATCCACCTTGACAAAATACCAGTTCAATCATCAAAACGTCCTTCTATCCAGAGTCAGAGTTTGCACAGTGTTTTGTGAAGTGAAACGAAGACAGGAGACAAATGAGTATCATAGAAAGAAGTGACAGGAGACCACCATGGCCATAATTGTCATGGACTCAGAAATTTCCTGGTCCTTCCTGTAGGAGAGGAAAGAACTGTAATGATGGAATATCCACTCACATAGTTTAGCCTGAGGGTTTTTTGGGAGTGGGTTGTTCATTGGTTAGGTTGGGTTTTTTACTTTTTTTTCTTTGTTTGTTTTGGGATTCTTTTTTTTTAGGGGAACAAAGGCAGTCTTCTTGAGAAGAATCCCATTAGAAATGGGGAAACTGAGATAGGATTCCAAAGTACCAGTGCTGTGATTCAGGTAAGTGGAAGACACAGAAGTAATACCTACCTACTACAGAGAAGGACTACAGAAGTGTGTTTTCTGGCATACAGTTGTGGGCAGAAGAGAGGTTTGTAGGAAGCAGATCTATCATCCTGTCTGCAGGAAGCAGGGAACACTACAACCACCACCTCCAGGTTTATACATGTTCCTGCTGAATCAGGTAGCTACTGCCTGAGCCTGGTACCACCAGATCTCACTGCACATTCCCAACAAGTAATACTATCATTAGAATATCAGTTCATCCTGGAGAATGGTTTGTCTAAAATAAGAGATGGCACTCACACGGTATCAGCTAAGAGAAGGCAGAATAGTGGGTGACATACAAGTGAAAGCCATTTGGATCAGAAAATTGAAGCCATCCTGATCACAAAGCACCCAGGTTAGAAGAGAGCTGAACTTTATGCTGGTACCTTGTCATTCCTTTCATTAATTCATGATGGCATGACCATCGTGGCCACCATGTATTCTTCTCGCCTCTGTATATTAGCATGTGGTTTTGCTCCAGTTAATCAAAAAGTACACTGGTTCCATCAAACAGCATGCAGAAGTGTAGCTTTCTTTGACCAAGCAGGATGTGGATAAAGGTCCATCCACGTATGAACACTGCTAATCCAAAGACAAGGATCTGCAGGCCTAACTGACAGAGCAACTAATTCTGGAAACATTTCCAGGCACACGAAGGACAAGAATCTCCTCGGGAGTAGGCAGCATGGCTTCACCAAGGGGAGGTCATGCTTGACCCACCTGGTTAACTTACATGATTAAATGGCAGGCCTGGTAGATGAGGGGAGAGCAGTGGCTGGTGTCTACCCAGCCTTCAGTAAGGCCTCTGGCACTGTCTCCCATAAGAGCCTCGTGGCCCCTCAAGCTGTTGCCGTCGGGGCTGGGTGAGCAGACGGTGAGGTGGATCGAAAACTGGCTGAACGGCCGGGCCCCGAGGGTGGTGATCAGTAGTGCAAAGTCTGGTTGGAGGCTGGTAACCAGTGGTGCACCCCAGAGGTCAGTACTGGGTCCTGCCCTGTTCAACATCGTCACTAACGATCTGCACGGTGGGGCAGAGCGTACCCTCAGCGAGTTTGCCGATGACACAAAGTTGGGAGGAGCGGCTGATGGGCCAGAGGGACGTGCTGCCACCCAGCCCAAGCTTGACAAGGTGGAGAAATGGGCGACAGAAACCTCGGGACGTTCGGCAAGGAGAAGCGCGAAGTCCCGCACCTGGCGAGGAACAACCCCCCACGCCAGTATATGCTGGGGGCCACCCAGATGGAAACCAGCTTGGCAGAAAAGGACGTGGGGGTCCCAGCAGACACCAGGTTGAACACGAGCCAGCGATGTGCCCTTGCAGCAAAGAAGGCCACTGGTATCCTGGGCTGCATTAGGCAAAGTATTGCCAAGTGGGCCAAAGGAGGTGACCCTTCCCCTCTACCCAGCACTGGTGAGGCCACCCCTGGAGTACTGTGTCCAGTTCTGGGCTCCTCTGTACCACAGAGACATGGACATACTGGAGAGAGTCCATTGAAGGGCCAGGAAGATGATTAAGGCACTGGAGCATCTCACATATGAGGAAAGTCTGAGAGAGCTGGGACTGTTTAGCCTGGAGAAGAGAAGGCTCAGGAGGATCTCATCCATGTCTATAAACACCTAAAGGGAGGGTGCAAAGAGGACGGAGCCAGGTTCTTTTCAGTGGTGCCCAGCGTCAGGACGAGAGGCCATGGGCACAAACTGAAACACAGGAGGTTCCCTCTGAACATCAGGAAACACTTTTTCACTGTGAGGGTGGCCAAGCATTGGCACAGGTTGTGGAGTCTCCATCCTTGGAGATCTTCAAAAGCCATCTGGACATGATCCTGGGCAACTGGCTGTAGGTCACCCTGGTTGAGTAGAGAAGTTGTACCAGATGGTCTCCAGAGGCCCTTTCCAACCTCAACCATTCTGTGATTCTGTGAACTTTACAGGAGACCCAAAATACCAAATTGATGCCTGTGTTACAGGACACTATGTGTGTATTCCTGTGTTCTTCCTCCCTAGCCATCAGCTTCAGAGACAGTTACATCACAGGAGCAGTGTATCACTGACTTAAGCCTTAAACACAGTCACTTATCACTGACTGACCAAATATGAAAGATTACTTTTCCCCAGTTCGCTACTGTCCCAAAGTCATCCCCAGAATTAAGTAGGATGGAATAGCTGAGGACGAGAGCTATTTCAGTGGAAAATCTGGCAACTTAATTCAAACCAAGTCCTATAGCAGTTTAAACTCTAGACTATGCATCGGAACAGAAGAGCAAGCATTCAAACACTATTTCATTCACTCTGGCATGAATATTGTAACCACTTAAACCACTAAATAACATTTATTAAATGAATTTGTTAAGCATATGTCTAAGCTGCCAAGGCCTGAAAATCTACATCCAGATATTTATCAGTACTGCTATTCTACTGGAGTAGGAGGATTGTAATAACTCCATACTCAACTATATTTAGTTTTATCTATGATCACATAACAAGTATACCTCTAGTACGACTGTTAGCACTGATGTACTTAGATTCACATAAAGCCATATTATATCAACCTATGTCATCTAGTCCCTGGAATACTATTATACCACCAAACCAATGTAACAATATTCATTTTAATAAAGGAGTTAGAATGTTTTAATTGTGACAAAATAGTTAACATAAAATCAGTCTTGTGTTTACACAAGTCACTCCATCAGTTTAAAATCTGTTTGCACTGGGGAGATTTTCATTGTGAAATCTTACTGGCTCAAGGCTTTTACAGGTTTCTGAATATTTAACATCTTCCTCAAAGCCCAACTTTTGGAAGTTAATGAATCCATAAAGCTTCCACTTTTTTTCCCACTTTTAAAAAACTGTAATTGAAGCAGAGAAAATCGTAACCAAATGTTTCTGAGAATCAGTATACAATCTACTCAGAGATTTTCTTTCTTGGTGACTGACTACTCCTACTTTAACATTTGGGATTGACAAAAGACCAAGGCATTTTTTTCTTTCAGTAGATAGAACTCACCTAGGCACATATTAATGAATCCAGAATGACTTCTTCTACTTTCAGTTATTGGAAGGAGAAAACTCTCCAGATCCATCTACTTAAACACCCTGCTTTTGCATAGGCCTTTCAGAATATCTTCCAGTTTTCTTCTGCCATGGATAAACATTAAATATTCGTGCCTTAATTAAAAGTGTTTCCACTTGAGGTCTTGCATTCCATCTCAGTCGGCTCTTCCTTGTCAGGCTGTAGTTTCAGTATTTATGACTTTACAGTGCTTTACATAGCAGCCAATTGGGTATCAAGTCACTCCTTTCATTGGGATGAATACTCTCTAAGCTGTTTTACAAAAGGAATCAAAATATTACAACACAGCCAACCAACCATGCTCTGCAGTTTACCAAGACTGTTTTAATGGTCTGTGATTTTGAATGGGTGCCACTTGTTAGCAAGCTGAAGAATAATTAGAACCCTAGTTCTTTGGGACATTAGTTTAACTGCACTACTGCAGAGAGATGAGAAAAATCAGAGACAATTTCCTGAAAGAGCAAAAAGAACATTCAGATAAGAAATATCCTTCTATGACTTTGGACTTAACACTTCACCTTGGTATAGAATGAGCCATACAGAAAGTACATAAGAACTCAGTAATCCATTAGCTCATTACTTCAGAGCAATTAAAACATGGTAAATCGGGGGAAAAAAGGTTTTGTAATTGAATTCAAAATATTTCCTTAAGCAAACTGGTGGTAAAGCTCAGTGGCTTTTGATAGACTTCTGGTGGTATGAGTCAAAACAACTGGAGAAGCGACTTTCTTACTGCTAGGCCAAGGTAATAATTCAGGATTTCTAATACCAGCTTTGCTGCTAAGCATCTCTAACACAGAAAGCTCCACAAAAACAAAGGGGACCTCACAAAGCCTTTCACCTGAAGAACCTGTGTACACCTGAAAGGGTTTGCTGGCTTGCACTTATTACTTGCAGGCCTGTGGTCTGCTGCATTACCACAGGAGAGATTTACAGTCACTTGGAGGGTTTGTAGATCACTCTTAGTAATAAGTGGCTTTAGCTCTGAAGACAGTAAATCAATGGTTTCAACAATCCTAAGACTACAGTATTAAAAGGATTCCATTGTCCCAGAGAGAACGCCAAGCACTTTGCACACAGGTGCCTGAAAGTAATTGATGGCAGAGATCCTTTCTTAGGTATGCATGCCTGACCTGTATTCAATTCAGGGCCATTCTCAAAATGCCATTGTTTTCTTATGTAATTCACACAAGTTGCCATTGTACATTTGCTATTCGTCAGGGGATGTAATCTGAATCTTGTCAAATTATACTGTCCTGATATCTTCTTCCCTACTCTAAATAATTAAGACTTGAGACTTGCAACACTTGGAGGGGGAGGGGAGAGAAGAGAGATGTGTGTTTCAGGGAGGCAGGAAGGACAGGAAAAGGATGAGTAAGGTAAAAGAGTAAAATGGAAATTAAGTGTGGAAATAGGCATCCATTTACAGATCATAAATTTAATAAAGACACAGCTTACACAGTTGTTCCTAGAACTGGAAATGCTAAACTATTATTCTATTTGGAAATGTTCTTTTCAGCTGCCTAAAATGTTGCATACAAAAGGTAATTCCTTAGAAGGCAAAGATTTTACAGTACTTAACGTTTCTAGCTCTCGCATATTCTAAACAACGCTTTGCAAAAGGAAATACAGCATCTTACTGAGATGAAGACACCCCCATAATATAACGTAGTTGCCAGGACAAATTTATAGCATTTCTATGTAATTAAGACAGATAATAAAAGGCTATATCCAGGAAGAAAATGCTTATGCCTCCCTTATAAGTATGCCAACCTGTTCCAGCTTCTACTGAGTTTGCAATAAAAGTAAAAAATGTGGTTTTACCTTGTTATCTTGTTCAGGATATGGGGGAAGGTAGCCAAGTCCAGACTTCCTAGCCACGACACAAAGGCCTTCTTCATTTTAGCAGCTTTTAACAAGTGCTACAATTGTGACAGGGCAGGTAGCTTAAGCTTCGCAGGGTCTAGTAGTATGCTCACCATTTGAGTCTCTGACTCCATTTTCAATTAAATACTTCCAATAAAGTTCTGCTAAGCATCCTTCAACATTTCTTCCTAAAGACATTATTTACTGAAGAATTGGCAACAGAAGAGCTATTCTCACATTTTTTGCATGTATTGAAACAATACCCTAAATCACTTTCTCTGAGTAATTGAAACATTTCACTAGTGCTAAAAGGCCAGGAGGAGAAACTTGGGAGTCAAATGGGCTTTTGTTTTGACAGTTTGCTTTGGAGGGAGGGGTATTGATTTCTTCAAAGAAAATATTGCCCCAGGAGTCTAAATTGGATGGGTTGTTAGACCTGCATTTCACAGTTCCTTCCCTAGCCCATCCCTAACATGCTTAAAATTCTCCACAGCAATTGTCTGTGTTAACAAAATACTCTGAAGAGCTCCTTTCTCAGAGTAGTTTGAGACAATATGAAGGGGCCTGGGCATGCAGAAACTAGAGCATTTGTAGGAACCTCTATCTCCGTAAGCTTAGAGATACAGTGTGCTTTACAGCTCATGTCCTCCTGGGGTCTCAAGAGCTGATGGACTCAACAAGTCCATCTGACAGTATCTTCTTGAGATATCTATCACTAGGCCAGCCTTCTCCTAAGTGTTTGTTCCTTGTTATTGAATCACTTCTTCCCCCTCCTCCAAAACATTGTGGCATTCCTTAAGACAGACTTACCAGCTGCCCTGGATTCAAATTTCACTCCCACTTTTAAACTTCTAATATAAAAGCCTTTAGAATTTGTGTGCAACTACACAGACATTAAAAAAAAAGCAGCTTTTGTGACATTCTTAGACTCAGCATAAACTATACCAACAAAAACAGTTGGCAAGAGTTTGACTCGCAGATAATGAAAAGGCTATGTACCCTTCCTCATTCCTGTTCATACTCACTCACTCTCCCACCATTTCTAACAGTTGCTTATCTGCTCCACATCGAGCAAGTTCAGGGGGCTAAACAGACAGAAAGACTCCTTTGTAGGGTTTTTTTGATTGTGTTTTGGGACAAGCAATTTACTGTCCTTCTGAAGACTGTTATAGTATACAAAAGGATTTAAACCACAAGTAGGAATTTTACAAGTTCCCCAACGTAACCTCCAATGAAAATATAAATACAATCTTTCTCTGTCTCCTAGGATTTTGAACAAGTATAGAAGCATGCAATGGATATGCCCCAAGAAAAAAGCATACTTTTTCTTTTTTTTGCAATAGGCATGGCCTCAGAAATACCCTCAGAAAAATTGTATACAATATTTAGAGTTTAAACTATTTCTTCGCTTGCCCATTTTTAGCTCCTGAGCTGATTATTCCTTTCCTTCTACTTGTTTCCAAAGTTGTTTTCTGATCTCCCTCCTACTGCTGGCTTTTTTCTCTGGCAGACTTTCCTGCCACTCTTTGTATCTTCTACATGTCTGTTTATTAAAAGGTTATTTTCAAGATGTGATCTATGAAAGACATATAAAGAAGGAGGAGAGCACATGATGAAGTGAACTTAGAAAGCATGTGCAAGGCTGGTCAGTGTGCATGTGTCTTTAATCTTAAATCAGAACTATACTGGGCAAGTACGTTGATTAAAAATATTATATCAAATATATTACATCAACGTAGTTACAGTAGGAAACACCCTAGCCTATAACTATCACTATATATACATACATGTATGTATTTGTATATTTTTTTTTTTCCATTGGTATCGCTTCTTTTATCTGGAGAACTGAAGTACCAGGAAGTGGACACCTGAAGTCCGCCAGGAGGTTCCCAGCTGTACCCCATGTACCTTCTTCATGTAGATAAGATGTTTCTCTGGCTTAGCTTTACACATGTAAGTAGTTTATTAGCCTTATCCCATAAGGATACTCATTTGTAGTGATAAGAGAGCCTATCAAAAGAGGAAATAAAGATAATTAGCCAAAGTGGAACACTGTGTACCTTAGAATGAAGAGTTGGAACATTTCAAATGAAGAGGGTCAAATCAAATCGATTACACTATGTAAAACAGTACTCTGGGATGCATCAGAAGTTTCATAGTAGACACAGACAAATTAATTTATTTCCTACAGTGCATGAAAGCCAACTGCATGAAGAGTCTTCTTCCACAGTTTCATTTGTAGCAATGCTTAGACTTGCCCAAGAGATATAAGTATTCTTCCCATGAAAAAGATAAAATAAAATAGGAGCTTCCTTCCCACAAAGCCCAAAACACTAGGCACTTCTTCATGTATTTGGGATGCTTACAAGATTTCACATACAATAGTTTATGTTGCAGAATACCTTGTCAGCACGAATTTACATTCTGAATGTACACAACATGAACATCGAGTCCCAGAAAATCCACAAGAATCTCCTATTAAATACACGTTTCCCCAAGCCACATAACAACATCATGCACTGAAACTAAAAAAACAAACAAACAAACAAAAACAAACACATGGGCCCAACAAAAAGACAAACAAAGCAAAACAACCACAAAATCCTAACGTTACTCTAATGCAAAAGGTGGCAAAGTATTCTCCTTACACTTTTCATCCCCAGCTACCAACTGCAATTCCCAGAACACCCTTTGCTGACCAACTGCCTATCATCCACCAGTAAAGTAGCTCTCCCAAGCCCTGTAGCCATGAAGTGAGCTTGCACGTGTAACAACAGCTCCTCCCCTGCTAAAATCCCCACAGCAAACCCAGCATTTTGACTCCACTACCTTTGCCCTCCTTCAGGTAGTAAAGCAAGAGACGCAAGGGCAGGTGTTCTATATTTTCTTCCTCGGTTCTTTTCTGTCTGCTTTTGGAATGCATAAAACTTCTTTGATCCAGCATAGCCTTTTTGCCATTCAAAATCTTCTGACAGATTTCTGGTCTACTTTCCAGAACCCTTGCCATACCAAGGCAGATAGATAGAAGGCTGACAAGCTGCTTTTTTCAGTTCCCTTTCTCATCGACTTATATGAACACCTTCATGCTTTCTTCATTAGTAAGCTGTTGAACAATGAATGTACATTTCTGCTTTTCTGTATTTTATTTGTGACTGGTGGGGAAAGCAGGAGCGTTCCTAGGCTCTCAGTGGAATACAGCAGTTGTCCATTGCTTCTTCAGAGACAACATCCAGAGTAGTATAGGATTGCAATTACAAATGTGAAGAGAGAAAAGAGCAAAGCTTGAGAGCTTTGGGGAACAAAAATGATGGAGCTGATGATAGACACTATCTGCTAGTAAGTGACAGGCTCTGTGCAGCTGTGAAAGAAGTGCAAAGAAATTTAAAAACAGAACTAGCAACATTCAGCTCCTGAACTCCAGGGACAATTAGCGCTTTATACTGAAGACTTCATGGTAAAATGACTCTTCTTAATACAAACTAATCTTAATCCAGGCCATTGCAATTTAAATATAGGACAATCTAACTGTCCTGTTAGCTTCATCGAGTTTCTGACACAACACTGACATGGTTGTGCAGCACTAACATTACTGTGTACAACTGCGGCACATGTACAAAGCAGCAAAGCCTTAATAACACAGAGGGTAAATATGTACTTAGAGAGTATCTCAAAAAGAAGGTTCAAGTGAGCAACCCGTGTATTAGTTTAGTTAGCACAACTTTATAGCCACTCAAGGTTGTCACTGGTTTTTCCTGTATCTGGTTTCCCCAGCTTTCTACTTGATATAACCCACCAATAAAAGTCAATTAAAACAAAACTGTATTTTTATGTAATCTAGGTAATGCAGCAACCATCTGAACACAAACTATTGGCAAGGTGTAGGCCACCAGTGATTCAAATATTTAGTTATATATCTATGGTTAAGCAAGCAAAATGCAAGATGCAGGTATCACTGAAAAACGCTTTACAGTATCACCTCTACAGAACTCAATCCTCATTTTTAAAATGCTTTATTTGGGTTTGGAGAGAGCATTTTCCACCCAGCTCTTACTGTGTTTAGTTTACATGCTAGACAGAATATACCTAAGGACACCTTTTTACATCTTCCATTCCCTGTGACATGCAAAAGCCATGCAACGTGATTTTGGTATGCCAAATTAGTATTAACAGTACAAGTACAGAAAAGTACTAGCAGGATTTTCAGCTGACCATACGTTCTGAGTTGAGACTGATTTTAGAGATGATGTATTGAAAATTGAAAATGACATTTTCAATGTCAGCCAACCTGGAGGTCTGGGTTTAGATCCAAAGGTAAAAGGACTGAAAATAATGGCATCAAGCAAATAGAATACATTCCAATTAAACAGTGACTCTTTCTGGTTCAGCAAACAGTGTTACTAATATAAGATTGCTTTACGAAAAGTCACAAAGTTCAGAACACACGAGTTAGAGCATTCACATAAATTCACCCAAACTACACTGAAGTTAGACCAAGTCCTTGCTTTTCACTGACTCCAATTTCTTGAAGAAAATTCTGTGTGCTCTAAAGCTTGTACTTTTTCAGCTGCATCAGATGGTCTGATAATACGCGTTCCCTTTCTCAATAAGCCACGCTCTTTCACTAATTCAGCAATGCACTGCAAAGCAGAGAATGCTAAGTTCCTCCGCATGGTTTACAGTATTTGTTTTTGACGGTGCTCGCTAACAGAGCTACCAATCATAACGAGGAGAACAGCATATTGTAAACTGCAGTACGTATTGTGTAAGCAGTGCATTTCTGTTTCGCTTCGCTAAAAAGTTTTTTTCCCGGGAGCAGCCTTCCAAGGAATTGCAAGGAGGCAGATGCAGAAGCCGCCGTCCCGGGCGCTGAAAATGAGCCAGGTCACCCCCCGGGGCAGGTGAAAAACCACACTGCTCAGCGCCGCGTAGGGCAGCGGTATGAAACCAGGACAGAGCGCAGTAAAAACCCCGAAAACGGGTCCGCGGGCGCGGGCTAAGCTTTCTTCATTGACGCTGGGGTGGGAGAAGGGGAAGGGGGAGGGAGAGGACACGCACGAAGACAGAACTCCGGACTCACCGATTTTGGCCAGGCTGGCCACAAGTATCCAGAGTGTAATGATATAAGGGTCCTTGACGTGATCCCATTCGAAAGAGACGATGGCAAAGCTCTGAGGATGGCTGCTATTTATAGGGCTTCCCGAGCTTCTCTGTCCCAGCGCCGCTGGGAGAGCCATCAGCCCCAGGAGGAACCCCACTCCAGATACCTGCCTCATCTCCACGCCGCACAACAAAACCCCGCTTCCCCTTCCCGCGGAGAAATCCCGCCTCTTCGGAGGTTCCTCGGGGGGAGAGGTCCTTGTCCCTTCGCGGGGACTCGCGGACCGCGGGACGGGGCTGAGCTCGCCCGGCTTCGGCGGGGAGGGTCCCGCCTGCGCGGGTTTGGCCGAGGAAGGCGGCCGGGCGGGCGCTGGGGAGGGCGGGGGGTGCCAGGGGCTTCCGTCCCCAGGCAGATGCTCCGAGCCGGGGTCCTGCCGCTCGCCCGCACCTGCCTTTATCAGGCTGTTCCCCAAGAGCCGGAGGCGGAGCTTTCCCGCCGCTCCCGCGGCGCGGAGGCAGCGGCGGTGTCTGGCCCGGGCAACCTCTCGGGGCCGGCGGGGGAAGCTTCGTTCCGCCGAGGGGCTCGACGGCAGGCTGAGGGGAGGGGAAGGGATGGTGGTGGACCACCCCCCCACGCCCCTCCGGCTGGGATCTTGGAGAGAAGCGGCCTTGGGCTTCTGGCGCTGGGGACCGAGGCTGGGGCGGGCGTGCCTGAGGCGGAGCCCGGCACCCGCGCTCGGGTCGGAGCCGCCGCCTGAGGGGGAGACGCCGCTTTGAGGGGGAGAGCCCGCCTGAGGGAGAGAGCCCGCCTGAGGGGGAGACCCCGCCTGAGAGGGAGAGCCCGCCTGAGGGAGAGAGCCCGCCTGAGGGAGAGACGCCGCTTTGAGGGGGAGACCTCGCCTGAGAGGGAGGAGAGCCCGCCTGAGGGAGAGAGCCCGCCTGAGGGAGAGACGCGGCTTTGAGGGGGAGCCGCCGCCTGAGGGGGAGAGCCCGCCTGAGGGGGAGACGGCGTCTGAGGGGAGAGCGCGGCGGGCTCCGCGGGTTTGGGCGCGTCGGGTGCGCAGCCCGGTGCGTCAGGGTCTCTCCCTCCGACCCGCTGTCCCTCTGGCCGGCGCAGAGGGAGAGCGCTCCGCTCTGCTTTCCAGCTTCCAATCGCCCCGGGATCGAGCTGACCGGAGGAGATCAGGCAGGTTTCTCCTCCTGCCCGCCGGACAGCAGGCACCTCTGCTTCCCCCGCTGCTCGGGGAAACGACACCCGCGGGCAACCTTGGGCTTCCCACTTAGATCTGCTTGCAGCTAGCTGTTCGCTAAGATGTGTCATATTAAAAGAGCTACCTGGCTTCTTTTCCTCTTCTTTTTTTTTAATGTTTGCAACGTGAAACCCTTTAGAAGGTTCTCACTTTCCCCCTAAAACCTTCTTTCTTGCTGATAACATTTGCCTGACATAGCCTGGACGGCCCATGTGGTGTGTTGTAGGCAAGCGGACCCGTGATAATCATCACCCCGCAGTAAAAAGGCAGCAGAGCAGCATCTTCCCAGCAAACAGAGCTGAGTGCACCCTGCAGCAGGAGCAGCAGGGGCAGGAGCAGCAGGAGCAGGAGCTCCCGTCCTCCCCCGGCTGTGTGCTCTGAAGCAGTCCGGCTGGCCACGCGTGCAGTCCACTGACGGCTGTGACTTTCTGTGGAAAAAACACTACCGTTTTGGTTTACTTACGTGGCAGTTGGTTTGATCAAGAGCTCAAAAGTGAACATGATAAAGCTCTCCTTTAAAACGTTTGGAAGATTAAGACATTAGTTTGATTGTTTCAGTCGCTTGGGGGAAAAGCAAAGTGCTTTTCCAAAGTCTAAGTGACCTGCACAGACACTCTATATATCAATTAACGGGTTAATTTAAACAATAAATTCACATGGAATGTCATTGTTATAAAGGGTGTCTATCATAATCACATAATAATCTTATTTAGCTAAGGAACTCAAAGAGCAAAGTTCTCTTGAGTTAAGGCACTGAAGATTCAGTTATTATTACCTTGAAGCCGGGGCAGGCCTTGCATTGGACCCTCTCTTCAAACAAGGAAGCGTCTTGGGTTATTTCCCCTGCTCCTTCATTACTTAAGGGAAAGGAAATTGTGTAGGAATTTTTTAAAACTAGGACCCAATCTGAAGATGGAATTGGCAATTCTTTTTAGGAAGCATGACAGACAGCAAAATATTTTCTTTACATTTAGGAAATGTGTAGACAAAGACCTGAAGAATATTGCGGCGTCTAACAACTGAAATCCTATCTATGTTACTTTTATCTTTTTTGGAATATGACTTGGGCACCCAAATGTCCTTCAGAATTTCCTCCCAAGTTTTTTAAAGGTTCTAGAAATGGCTCTGGCCAATGCAAGAATAACATTTTTGTGCATTGCCATTATAGAGAGAGAACTACAGTTGGAAGTAAGTAGCTGCTGATCAGCTGTGTAACCTGTTGCTGAGCCCTGTGAATAGTAGTCGTTCCTAGTTGTTAATGATGTCGGTTCCATTTGCTGATATTAGGAGAACAATGAACTTTAGCAGAGACAAGCTGCCAGCACGGGTTTTATTATCACAACTTATTCCAAGTACCATTACATCACAATTAAACATTTCAGCTGCAGCTGACACACGGGCACCACAACCACCACAGTGTCCCATCTTACATACGTGATTCTTCCCAAACCTAGTTCCACAAAACGATAGCTGGGTTAGAAATAAACCTTACTGTTGAAAGGGTTGAAGGTAACCATGTTCTTTGGACAAATGTGTCATAGATCAAGAATACCTGCAGCTGTACTAGAAAGATGAGAAAGCCTTCTCCAGTAGATCTTTTCTACAGATAAGCAGAGTCTTACACTTGACTTGGAGGAGCTGCAGCCAAGGTCACGCCTCTGATTGCCCTTAGGCAATGTTCTACTCCTGTCAACAGTGAGGACAGCAACCAAGTTACATGACAATTCTGAGTTTGCTGGTGGAGGTAAGCCACTATTAGCAAACAAAAAATGTTGGAATTACCATCTTGGCACACGAGCTAACCTCAATATGCTCCTCAGGTGAAAGTATAGTGCCCAGCAACCTACCCTACAGGGCTGTTGTGAGAATTGTAGAATTCGTAAACATTTTTTAAGGCCTTGGTCCGAACTGCTACAAAAGTACCTAATTTGGCTTGTCACAAAATCTTCTCAAAACAAGGTTTACAACACTGTTAAAATGCCAACACGGTGGTTTTGTTTAACAATGACAAGTTAATGGTTCAAGGTGTATCTGTGACATTTGTCCTATCATCCAACTGCTTATGGAATTTTTTTTAAGTAGGCTGGATATCAAATGACTGCACATATGAGGGAATTCTTGTGGAATTCGTTGTTAGTATGTTAGTATGACACAGAGAGGACAGGGGAAGGAACTGTCAATCGTGAATCTCCTGTAGGTACAGGAATATGTGTTAAACCAACAGTTCACTAAACGTACATTAACTCATGTACAGCATATATAGTTGCACAAGAATACAAATTTGCATTTATGTATTTATTACTAGATTCCATTTTCCTCAAGGTTCTTTATGGAAGCCCTTATGTAGTTTCCGATGACCTCATTCTGTATCAGTAACAAAAAGCATTAGCTTGAGTATTATGTTTGCAATAAAGATATCATATCACCCCACAGCTGATATTTCCTGACTCTCCAAAAAGATTGCACAGGGAAGATTTCTACTTACTGTATAATAATGGCTTTGTGTCCTGAAAGGACTCCAACATTGTCACTTCTGGAAATGTTGCGTAAATAATTGCTTAGAGAAAAGAATTAGTAGTATCATATACAGTATCCTGTAAAGATTACTTCTTGGGGCTTTTTTTAAAGCTGAGGTAAAAGACAATTTCAGTTAAAAAAAAACCCCAACAGATAAACTGAAAACTTTAAAATTGTATTAGTTTTCTCGAGAAAACACACACAGTATTTCAGTTGTACTAACTTAGAGGTAGAAGTTACAATTAACTTTAAATATTAGCATTTACAACAAATGTGTTTAAGAATCATGTTCCTGTGGAACCCAGAACTTTCATAAAGGAAAATAAATAAATCTAAGTAGTGAAGAATTGGCAAATGAACTGTGAAATATCTCCTGATGCAACACAAAACATCATAAATCACTTATTATCATTCTTGTCTTTCCTCAGGGAAATGCACTCTTTTTGTATTAATGTCTATTAAATGCATAAGCAGGCTAAGGTAAGATTCTGAAAGGAATATAGTTCCAGTACATATTTTTATGCCATAATTCCATAACTGTATACACAGTTAAATAGAACAGTAATTGTTGTGAATGGCATTGCACCAATGTAACTGTCTGATTTGGTGAAAATTAATGTGGCTTATATGCAGATGACTGCAGAATTTATAGTGAATTTTCTTGATTCAACAGCTGACATTTTGCCAACTTCTCTCCAAGTGAAATGAGTGCAGCTGTGCAAGTTTATGCTGCAAGGAGTTGGACAAATATTGCTGGACTAAGTTGCAAAGCATTATGTTACTGCATGATGAATATGAACCTCTGAAATCACTTTGAGAAGCAATGCATTAATTCAGCCCACACATTACTACCAGTTTAAGTGAACAAAATGAAGACTAGGGCGAGGATGAATGAATCAGAGAGGTAGGTGAAAATGGATTTGGCTGGGAAGTAGGATGGCAGAGGAAATTAGCTGGATTTTTCATGACTCATTTCAAGACATGACTGAATTTAAGGACAGTGAATGGAGGGGATTTTTACCAGATCTCTCATCTTTAGCCTTGCATCTTTTTGAAAATGGCAGACGTTTCAGGCAGACTGTGGGATTCTTCTGTTTTGTTATTGTTGCTATTATTGTTTTTAGTGAACCTCCATTTATATTAGATTAGCAGCTAATCTAGTAGGAGTGGGAGGGTACAAGTGACAAACATTAACCCCACCTATGACCTCAGTTAAGGATGACCCCCTCCATAAGGGATTATATCTGTGTGAGCTCTCAGGGTAACGAGCAGTGAAAAGGGAGTGGAACGTGGAAAGAACCTGTTATATAGCAGCTGAAAATGGAGTGGAACAGGGAAAGAACCTGTTAATAGCACCAGATACCCAATACATTTCATCATGTTATGTTCAGAAAAAAAATGTACTTTTGTAAAATGCCACATGTATTAGAAGTCCTCCTTCTTTAAGTTCCAATTTCAATAAAAATTCTTCTATTGTGTATCGGGACTCTTCTGGGCTTGCTACTAGTCAAAGGTGACCGCAGAGATTTTCATCTGTGATAGCCTGCATCTTGCACACTTTTCCTCTTGTACTGTTCGCATTCCCATGTTTTTGGCATCCCACTCCTCTTCTATTTCTCTGTACTCCTGGTCTCCGCCCTCCTTCCTTTTCATGCATGTCTTCTGTCAATACTCACCAAAAATCCCAAATACTGAGACCTAAGGAACACTCCAAATGCTGTTTGTGTATGGTGTTTCATCCCAGTACTTAAGCTCCCACATGACCCTCTCTCCCCCTTCAAATTCAGCTTTGTCATTTTTCAGCACGTATCCTTCTTCCAGGTACTCACACCAGCCTGACCAACACCAAGGCATATACTAGACTCAAGACACAAGTCACTACTAGTTTTCCTAGTCATAAGGGAGATTGTCTTTTCTGATCTTTAAAAGTCAATTGTCATTTTGCTCTACGTTAAAAAGGCTGGGGGAAGACTGTGTCAGAAACCACAACTACAGATTTCAGAGATTGAGTGGGTAAAAAAAAAGGAAAAAAAAGGGCATCTCTCTGAATTGTTTCCATGTACAGGTATTGAGCTTTCTGTAGCTTAACCAAGCTGCTGAATTGCTTAGGGGGAAAACAAATGACCCTTAAATAACAAAGGCAGCTAAATAGAATAGTTTCCATTTCTAGCATGATAATTTTACATTCTGTGTCTAGGCTTAGGTGCTTCTTGATCTTAATTTTTGGCTGACCTATGGAGAGGGAATCTTTCCTTTTTCTGATTCTCCACACAACCAACATGGTTCATGCCTCCCCTGCCTAGCTTAGGGTGCGCACATTCCCATTAAAAAGTCCACTTGGTTTCACCCAGAGCAGCTAGGTTTAACCAGTATGTGAAAACTCAGCACCGCGAGTAAATGTATGTACCTGTTGCAATATGAAGTGTATCCCAGCAGCGGGAGTGACCCTGCAGGGCTTGGGGGCACCCAGTCACCCTGGGGGGGGACGGGGGGACACACGGGGCTTCTTGGGGCTGGGGCTTGTTTAAGGCTGCTCCTACCTTCGGGATGGCCCCTAACCTCAAAACGCCCAATGCAAGTCTCTCCTCTGTCTATCATTATGCAGAAAGCAGCTTTCCTCTGAAATATTTTTAGAAGGCAGTTAAGATTTTGTGAGAGCGAAATTTTTTTTTCCCCTTTTTTTTCTTTATCTATATTGTGATAAAGAAAACAGTGAACCTTGGCTGATGTGCAACAATAACCATATAATAATTAGCAGTTACTTTGAACTTAAATCCGGTAAGCCAAAGAGTCAAATAACTAAATTAATTACGATACAAACAAAATCTGCCAACACAATTTATGGCTTAAGGTATCGATTATGGCAACAAAAAAGACATAAATAAGGGTCAGTACTTCCTTGTTGTTGATGCATAGTTTAAAACCTGCAGACATTTAAGAATGATGTCAGAGCTGGTGGGGAGTTTTGTTAGATAATTCCGGTTTATGGAAATCAAAACAGTTAACCAGAACATACATATTTTTATGAATCTTTCTTTAGGAAGTTTTCACAGGATCAGAATGGTATTCCTGGTCAAAGCCACAGAGGCAGGAAAAACTTCAGAGCCGATAATAATACCAATAATCTGCCTCATTCGGTGCAAAGACATAATCTTGAATCTCATATATTTCAAATGAATGCCCTGATATTGATTATGACTCAGAAGAAATTAAATTGTCCTGATTTAATTTTGTTCTGCACTGAAGCAAAAACAATTGTTGAAACTTCAATTTCTAAGAAAATATGTATTACTTTAGCACACAAATCCTTGCACTAACTGCTAGAAGTTGCAATCAATTTGAAGAAGTTTGCATGTGGTATTTCAAAGGTCAATTTAAAAAGAACGCAGTACACATTTTGTTGTCAATTGGACAGGAGTGGAGTGGAGTGGAACAGGACATGATGGTCCTTTGCTGCTGGTGTAAAAAGTGACAGAGATTCTTTGAAGTAGAAGGGCTCTCTACTTTGAATTGAGGGAATCTGAACTGGATTGCTGCTTATCTCCCTAAAGTTCCAAAGACCACAAGGTGCAGCATATACATGGCATGCACTTCCACATTACCAAAATAGCAGCCATAAACTAACTGACGACGATCAGTAAATGAATGTGTAAACAGGAAGAGGGATATTTTCTAAACATGCAGAATAATTTGACACTATTGTATTTAATAATTAACTACATCAATCTGCTTTGACAAATTTCTGGCATCTGGAAGCCTTGGTTAGAGATTATTACTGAATTGTCAAGAACTCTTTCTTTCTTTCTTTCTTTTTTTTTTTTTTTTTAATTCTAACATCCTTATTACTGCTACATGGTTGCCAAGTTTGTTTGGGTTTGTTTTGTTTTGGTTTGGTTTTTTTGAGCGGACAAAATTATTTACATACAACCTGTCCTGAAGATGATAGGAGTTACTCAGAGTTTTATAAGTGCTAGTTCAGATCCCCCCGTCCCCAGTCAAACACTTTGCTTTAATCAACACTGACTTTCATCATTGCTAAGTCAGTTCTTCTGAAGTTCCTCACAGTTTTATCTTTCCCTGACTAGTTTATGTAACATAATATCACTTGCATATTTTTAAGTGTATTAAATTGGAAGTGATTATAATTTAAGTTTAAATACCTTTGAAATTAAAGCATCTTTTAATTTCTACTGATTCAAAGGTTTTCAGTCAATTGCTACCAAGAAAACAATATCAGCTGAAAACTTGTTTTCAGAAGCACTATTTGCAAAGGCTAAAATCTCTTTGCAGTTTCACAGTTATATAAAACTGACGGGTATTTTCTTTTGAACTGATGAGAGTATGATCTTATTTTAGATCAAATAAGACATTGCTTTAGTTTGCAAACCGAACTATAATCCTCAGTAAACTCTAATCTTGGCAATGTAACAAATGCAACAACAACAAAGCCACTTCTACCCGTTGTTCTTCCTTACAGCTATGAGTAACTTCCCATATATCAAACACAAAGCTTAATATAATCTTGGTCATTCTTTTCCCTCTTGGGGGTCTTTGTAAATTGTATTGCTTTAGGAAATCAAGCACAGTGACTACCCCACCAAAGATATTGCAGAGGAGTGGGGAATACACACTGAGCAAAAAGATGTTTACTTGTAGATTTTTTTTTTTTCTGCCTGCTGCATGTTATCATTTAGAAGTCATATTTTTATCTGGATATTTGAAATGTTTTAGCAGAAACCACAAGATTCCATTCAAAAGAAAAAACTACTACAGACCTTGACTTTACTGGTACGTCTTTTTCTCCAGAAAACTTGCTTCATTGCATGTGATTTTGCATTGAAAATATATGTACATTCCAATATGACCATTAAAATACTTCCTATAGGAAAAAATGTTTTTAAAGCAGATTGATAGCTCATGGCAGAAAAGCAAATGGTTATTCTGCACCTGGGATTCTGGGAAGTATTTTCACTTGTGGAATTAGGTAATTAATCTTTTGCTTGGGATCATAGGGGTATCTAGAAATTAGGGCTTTTTTTCTTTTTTTTTTATTGGCATTGAATACACTATTTCTATGCTTCTATACTTCTGGGTTTTTTAACATAGCGTATAGCTATACCTGGGAAGATTCTATAAGAAGTACAGAACAAATGAAATTACATAACAAGAAATTGAAAACTGAAAAAAGAAAAATAATTATTTTAATCCAACTGCTAAGAAATGTTTTGCTTTTGCTTGCAGTTATTTAATTCCAATAGCTAAAGAAAATTTTAAAAACCCACAACAAAACAAGGGAAAGATCCAACATTTTAAAATCATACATGAAGGAATGAGTGTAAGTTACAGGAATTCTTCGAAATCCCCAAGTGGGCTACATGAAATCAATTGATCTAGCACAATGAAGGAAATAACCTCAAAAGCTGAGCCAAAATGAGGGTTTTTAACAAAAGATATCCTATTTTCAAAATATGAACTAGAGGTTACAGTACAAACATTATGATGTTTGGATAAGCAAAATGACATTATTACTATAGGAAGCACATCACTGAGCAATGTTTTATATTTGTTTATGTGTCTGCACTTGGGCGTGTTCACGGTAAGTAATTTGCATATAAGATCTTGAGTATAAGGAACAGACTTATTGGCTCATTTAATTGAATCTGTCAGAGACTTACTGGGAGTGACGGAAGACATTTTCTAGGTTCTCTAATGCAATACAGCACCACAACACCCAGCTACCAGCTTGGAAGTCTCCATTTCATATTACCTGGTCACAACTTCAGTAGATGCAAAGCACTGTTACCTGTCTGATTATTTCGTTAGCCACATTCTATATTACTGTCATTAGTATAATTTCAAGCCCAGATCTTCATAACTCACAGCAATTTTTAACCCACTCTGATCAGGATTTTCCTAAATTCATAACAATTTAGTGATCATCCTAATCCAAAACTGTAAGTGTGAGGTGTGTTCAGAAGCCTAATTTGATCTTGAAGTAGATAACCCCTTCTGGCCGGATACTCTGGCACCCATACTGGTTTGTAAAATGATTTTCTTTAGGACTTAAGGGCTGCCATCACTGTAGAGAGGAGTAATGCCAAAATGCACGTTCATAACATTTATTATGTCCCGTGTTCAAACTCAAAAGTGCTATTTTTTTCTCAGCCTGACTGCTGTTTGTGGCCTGACAAAACTTATGAAATTCAAGTGCAGCAAACACACTCATGGCTTATATTTTTATTTTCTACTGGCTTCTGAAAGGATGTACTTAGAGCAGAGCAAATATTTTTTTTCATTCAGGGGCTACCTCATTAGAGTTGAAGCAAAAAAAGTATTGGTTTGGGCAAAATCCCAATAAAAGATCATAAAAAATTTTTAAAAAGAAAACCACAGTAATTTCTGATAAACCTGAAATTCTCCACTCTAGAAAAAAATTACCTTAAAAATTTATTTTCCAGGTTACTTAGCCTCAGCTTTTTGCATACAGTAAAACAAATGCAAAATGAAAATTACTGTTCAAAACAAATAATTTCATTCTGAATCACTCCAAATCAATAGTTCAGACATTTTAATATTTTAATCACTCAACAATTTTTTTAAAGTAAAACATTTTCTAGTAAGCAGTTCAGCCCTCTTGGAATTATGGTTATCATTGAACTTGCTTTAAAAATAATTCATGTTGTATTTAACTATAAAATAAGAAAGATGGAAATGGTCATCATGTGCAAAGTAATCATTGTCTTTGCTCTCTGAGTTGATTTATTATTAGTGCTGAAATAATTTGCCCTAAAAAAGAATTTGAAAGCACAACTAATTGCTTTCTTTTTTTTCTTTCCTGCCATGAGTGTTGGCTTTTCAGTACTGATCTATTAATAAGGTCAATTCTGATACAAAGCAATACCTGACTAGGACCCAGGTTCCATTTCTGTTTTCACTAGTTTGTTTGTAACCATTGGGTGAGTGGGATAAATTGGTCTGATGCTGATTGCTCTGTACTGAGTTCATTTTTGGCAATCATAATTGATTAAGAATCAAAGTGTTCCAGCATCATTCCACTGGGTATAGTAGAAACTAATGTTTTCCTATTATGAACTGTAATACACAGGACAATAAATGAAATAACACTGATCACTAGGAATAGAAATATTTGGAAAACAAACTTACATTGTATTAATTCAGAATGTTAATCCCCTAACACACATCCCGTAATTCTTCCAATTTACAGTAGGTCTCTATTCAAGTACAATTCAATATCCTGGTACAGTAACATATGAAGAAAGAAGTGAGCTAAGGTTTAGCGTATCGGAGAATGAGCTAATTTCAAAAAGTTGGTGTCTAGACTATGTCTACTAAAACGCAGTCTGTGCTGAAGGAGGTGTGAAGTACAAGGAGTTGTCAAGTTCACTGAAAAGCAGGGTTTGCTTACTCTTGTTTACATTTGGTCTGAAAAGGTCTGACATTTTATTTAGTTAGTTGTATTTTCAGAACCTGAAATTCTAAGGAAAGTGTCCCAGGTGCCCTGCAGCTGCTCAGGGAATTTCAAGTTCCTGTAGCTATCAGTCTTCCTCTAACAAATTATTAATCAGAATTGTCAGGAATGACAATTTCTCTGGGCAACTGCAGCAACCTGGGTGGGAATCAAGCCCTCTCCTTGGGGACAGACCCAGTCGCCGCAGACCCGTGAAACCTATACTAACACTTCATGATCCCCAGGGTGGGGAGGGCGATTAGACTCCCAGGACTTCCAGTGGCAAAGAAACAGAAAAGTCTTGATGGCCTGGGTCAAGAAATCAACATTTTCTGACAAGTTTTTGTTTTGTTGAAAGGTTTGTTACTAACTGTAGTGTGAAGAGGATGTACCAGGGAGTGAGAAATGTGTGAAATTTCCCTGAGAGATCCCAGGAACTGCATGGTACGGCAGCACGCTCCTCTGCCTCTACGAAAGAGAGAAGACCGCTTGTTCCTCTCGACCACGGGCAGCGGGGAGGTGAGCTTATTCTTCTTTTGCATCTCCACAAACACTGAACAACCACAGGGCACCACCTGTGAATGGTGACTATGCCTCTGAGATATGGAGGCAGACATGATCACAACGTCATTATTTAACAATGAAATAACTACACAGTGTGTATGGGAAGAGCTGGCAAGCCGTCCTAAGGTCTTGCTGGCATTTCTGGTTTTGTCAGCTTGGATATATGTGACTAACTGAATATAATTATTCTTACTTTCTGACTTCCCAAGTTTTAGATAAAGTTCTTAGCATGAATGTTCCCAGCTTTCACTGTCAAGGTGTAACCACAGGACACTCATTTACAAAACTTCCAACAGTGAGAGAAGATATGGATGAGGGAAAGTCAGAGACCCTGGTTTTAGGTGTTAAGGGAAGCCACAGTAGAAGCAGTGGGAGTAATGAAGAAAATCGGAAACACCCAAGATGAAAAACAGGGACATGGCAAGTACAGGGCAAAAGAATAGCACAGTGAGACTCTGGATGAGTTATTTTTATGTGGAATGGCAAGGAAATGCCCCAAAATAGAAAGAGATGTGTGTAGTAAGCTGGGCCTAGGGCCATGGTTCTGGCACACACTTCATGTCATGATGCCTCTTCCTAATTTTATCTTACTTGGAACCAGCGCTCTTCTTTCTCAGATCTGTACTGATTCTTCTATCTGGAATGAATCTCTTGTCTCACTGTAGGTCAGTGATGGTAGAGTCTGTAATGCGAGGGGCTAAAGTTAAGAACAGAGGAAGGCACAACAGGAAGGAATCTTTTTTTGCCATTCCTTCCCTTTCACTGTAAGATTTGTGATAGTGTTATCCATTTAGTGTTGTTCTGCAGCTGAAGGAGCACATAACATTATTGGATATTGTTGGGGGAGAGAAATAACCAAAATTCTCTTTTTTGGTGGATTTTCACTTTCTCATGCATGTAAAAGAGGAGGTGTGTATCTTTGCAGATTTGATGAATCACGCCATCACAGCAAACTCTCTTAGGACCCAAGAAATCACACTTTCTTTTTAAGGTGAAGGCAAGATTCATTAAGTATTCTACTAGTAGGAAAACTAGTATACTACTACTAGTATTCTACTGCAGGGAAAGTCTGCTTCCAAAGTCAATACATACAGCTTTGATTCTTTCTTATTTATATTAATTTTAACTTACTGTAACTCCGTTAGTTTCAAGAGAGTGGATCTTCATGCTGTTGTATGCTATAAGAAAATGGCTTCTTACTGAATTTTCCAGTCCTTGATTTCTTGTCAGCTATTATACCATTGCCATCCTGTCTTTGTCCTCTATTTTACATCCTCCCACAGTTCTGGAGTGACACTGCAGAACTTCTACTTCCCCTACAATATACACTGAAAAGGAATTCACATCTGTGTCAGAAGCTGGAATTGAATTGCTTTTGTTTGCATTAGGCAATTAGGTTCTGCTGAATACATCTTCTACAGCTGTGGTTCACATGTAGGGTGCTCAGGAGCCCAGCCCATTAAGAGCAGCTGTTAGTGAAAGCAAGATAATTTAGCTGTCCCATTAGCACACTTCATTGAATTTTGTGAAGAGTTTACTTTTATTTTGGATTTCTCAACTGGTTTACTCATAGCCATGAGGACTTGTCTTTAATAGACTTTGTTGTTCAAACTCCTTTTAGCTGCCACTCCCAGAATAGTTCAAATTGCATACCTGAGTATCACAGCCGTCCAACAATCTGATCTTGTCAGGCAGACATTTTTTAACAGAAAAAATAATATGAGTAAAGCGTTTCTAGACAAGAACAGTCCTGTTTTCTTGAACAACAGGACAGCATCAATAATAACAGGATTGAGGCAACAAAAGGAAGAATGTTATATGATCACTGAAATTTTTAAAACTTAAAATTGCAATGAAAACAGTAACATTAGAAAATTATCTTTCCTTCCATTACTCATTGATCAAATAAAAAGGGGTATTATATCATGAACAATGCTAAGTACAGATACATGCTCGTCACTGTTCACCTATTCATTTCAGTCTACTGGCTTTTCCTTTTAAAACTAGCTTACATTTCCTGAGGCAAAGCCTGTAGTATGTTTTTGCTTTTCCAGAGGCAAACTTTATTGCCTCTGAAACTCTGATGCCCTCCTACTCATCCGAGGGAATAGCCAAATCAGAATTTTGAACCATAACAGTAGATGAAGAAATTACTGCCACTGAAGAAAGTGGGGGTGCATATGTGGTCTGCTACAACAGAAACGAAAGAGCGCTGAGAATCATGCACTTAAACCCTTTTCAGTGGTCGTGTTTCGCCCCTGTTACTTTAACACAGTAAGAGCTCAAATGACCACAGTCTAAGTCAATATATCTTTTAAAATAACTTTAAATGGATGTTATGGATATATTCTAATTGGACTGAGATTTTGACTGAAATAACTTCAGATGAAGTCTTTTGGCTCTGATAAGCCTAGATGACTTAAAGCACATTGATCTCAGTGTTCAGGTACACTCAAACCTTCACCTAAAAGTAATAGCGTAAAAGTGTCTTGACATACGTAGGTGTACTGGGGCTCTGCAGTTAGGAGGGGGAAGCATTTTCTCAAACTGTAGAACAGATACACAGGAATACCAGTAAGTGCTTCTCCTATACATTTGCAAAAAGAAAAACGAAAAAAAAAAAAGGTGCTGTCAGACAGACAAGACACACGACTGCTTGCTTTGGAACACCGAGTAACAGTCAGCTCACCTTCAGGCTGTCGTTTCTGAGCCTGCTTGCGTCACTGGGAAAAATCTGCCACTGTTCTGCACTTCAGTGGGATCAGTTTCCCACCCTGAGCCTTCACCTTGTGCTGCCCAAGGGCTGCCACTGCCGCCACTTTTTGCCTTCCATGGCCAAACAGACAAGATCAACTAAAGCCATTCCAAATTCTCACTGTGTCCCTGCACTGCTTCCAGCAGTGTTTGGGGCAGACAGCAGTACAAGTGGAGAGTCTATTCACTCAGGCCCTGTGCTATCTTCCACCTCCAGTGCCCATGAGTCTTACTCCTGTGAACCTTCATTAACAAGCTAGTGGGAATCACTTGTATGGAACATATGTGGTTGTCTTTGTACTATGCCCAGGAGGAAGAATACTTCAGTGCATTATTTCTACAGGAACAAATATACAGAGAAACCAGACAAAGCACATAACTGCATTTCTTAAAGTTAGTACCCAGACTGCGGAATAAAGATTGGCAGATGCAATTTGTTCTTCCAGTCCATGTTAGCAATTGGTCATTAAACCATAGTGTCTTTGTTGTTAAACCACATTTAACTGTTACGAAGGCTCTTGTGGAGTGGGTCACTTTTAAAAAATTACTCACACTTTGTAGACACACACACATTCTTCCTTGTGACAGGACCATTAACAGACAATTAACAGTTTCTTTTTGTGGGGGCTTCTGCTGGCATTTTAGCAAATCTGCACAAACTGGTACAAGGTATACTTATTTGTCATTCACTCTCAGCCTTTTATATTTGTGGACAGACTTCCTATAAAAAGTATTTGCCAAATGGGGGTACTTAGTTGTTTAACAATTTTTTTGACATCGAAGTGAGACAGACCAGAAAAAATGGTGATATTAGTAACCATAGCCAAGACAAAAGAATAGGAAATTGCTCTCCAGCCGCTGTAATAGACTAGTGCATGGATATTAACCCATCAGGAACACACGTCTCTTCTTGCATTATCACCTACCAGTGTGTGTAATTGTTTAACGCTTCAGTACCTTCTGTATTTCAGGACATGGGAATACTGATATTTCTGATGAACCAGGGAGTTCTATTGGCCATAGCCTATCATTAACCAGGGAGAGCAAAGGGCCATTTCATGACCTTTGGCTCTTACCTGGGAATCTGAATGAACTAGAGTAATATGCATGTGTGGAGGCTTAATAACCACTTTCCGGAAGCTCTGGGCTGCTCATTTCAGTATTAATCATATCTATTTGCATCCTCTAAGTTCCTTAGTTGTTAATACAAGATATGAGGTTATCTGAAATCCTCTCCACACTACTTCCTCAAGAAAAAGACTTACGACGTGCCCTAAAGTTTAAAAACTTAGCCTGGTGGAGATATGCAAACTGAAAAATATAGGGTATTGCATCAGGTGTTGGCCTTCGCACTACTGCCTCCAGTGACCGTCAGCTCAGGATGTCCAGCAAATTGCTAGTGTTACTGCAGATAATAAGATGTAGGACTTGCTAATGACTGCCCCAAGCCATCCAGTAGCCTTGAAATATAGAATTGGCAGCATGAAATGAGTGCTGAAGCAAGTGAGAAGCCTATACATACTTTCTAGTTTAAGGCAGGCATAGTTTGCACTGTAACATTCATAGAATGTAGAAAGGCACCACAGAAGCCTTGTAGAAAATTATGGCAAAAAAGTAATATTTACTGAATACCCTAATTAGCAAATAGTACTGGTAGAATGTATTGACATTATTTTAGAGCTTTATTTGGCCACATATAGAGTCAATCAAACACTCCTAGAAGCATCTCCCACATATGTGATGCAGTAAGTAACAGCACTATATAATGACCCTGAGATATGCTACTACAGCCAAGTTCAAGTCTGACAGAATATTGGAAAAGACTAGATACAAAAATACATTTAGCCTCCACAACCACATACATAGAGGTAGCAGAGCAGGATCGAAAGACCATTGCCCAAATCATGAATGCTTTAATGAATATACAAACCCTTACGGAATAAGTCTTATAAACTGAAAGTTTTCTGCAGCCCATTCTACTCACTATCATTTTGCATTGGTTATCTGCCTCATTGAGATTCAAAGCTCAGCCTGCCTCTGGGAAAGAAAAAGCAGCAACAAAAATATGCAGAGAAACGAAATGTCGTCTGCATCTTTACGAAACTAGAGCCCCAGAAGCCTCAACATTGCACCCACCACCAAGTACAATGATGCAAAACTGATTCAGGAATATCTGAATACGGGTCAGCCTTTGCCTAGCACCTCCACACCGGAGGACATTGTGGTCCACCAATACGCTCTCCTTCACTCTGTTATCTTGGCTGACAGCATACAGTTCAGGCCAGAAATAAAAGCCTGAATCTGCTTCCAAAAGGTAGACTATACCTTTGGGCACAGCCCTAAGCAAAGGTTGGTGTTTAACCTTCATTATGGGAGTCACAGGAGGCACTATGTCCCAGAGACACACCTCAGGGACAAAACATATACATCGTTTCCTCATTGCTTCAAGGGGGTAATAATTTACTACTCAATCAGCAGTGTTGGCCATCATCTTGGGGCACTTCTGGTGCAAGGCTTAGACTATGTCTTCTCCATGTTTTCTGTCTGCCTCCATGCTCTGAGATGGTCGTGGATGTTGATGTGGTAGGTAGCCTGCACAGAGAAAGGAAAGAAAGTGTGTATGAGAGGGTCTTTTTTCCCCAGTTCCTTTTGTAAGTGCCTAGTTCAGATAAGTCACCAGAGAACTGAATTTATGTAAAAATTCTGGCCTCCACAAGACCTGGCACTTTCCTTTTGGTGCTCAGCTCATCTTTTGTATATGAATTAGATTTAATGTTTCTTTCTAATTCATTTTTTACCTAGTTGTAGGCAAAGGAATAGAAGGCAGTAGCTGCTGATGGAGAAGGGTGACCAAACAAGGTCTGGAGGGAAGAAAAGCATACTTATTCTTCTCATTTTATTTATTTCATACAAATAACCTTAAAAGAAAGACTTTATATGCTGGACTTAATTATATATAAATATACTTAAAATAGTTTGTAAAACCCTAGGAACAGATCGTTACTGAAAAATAACAGAGAAAGGTTATAAAAGGTTGCAGACTCCACTAGAACATATGAAATAGTTTGAATCCTAAAAGTCTTGCTTCAACTAAGATTTTTTTCCAACCTTAGCTGGACATAGCATCTAGAAATTTGCTTTTCCTCTAGCTTTTGTTTGTTTGTTTCCTTGCTTGCTTTTCACTTTGAAAGGAACCAACACATAAAAATTCTCCTGGACATAGAATGCAGTGAAGAAAAAAATTGCTTCAATTTTACCAAAAAGGCAGTATATGTGCTTCACATTCTTTTTCTAAAAGTACTTTGCTTTCATTGTATTTTTTTAATTTGCCATAGTCCACATGCATTACTGCCTTCATGGTAAAGGATTAAACTTATTTGAAGGAGTGAAAGCAAAACTATGATTTCTATACTGTGCTCCTGGACCAGACTGGATAAAGTTGTAGGGCAATAACTTTACAGGTAAACAGCTATTTCCTATTTCCTTGAAGAAAAAGCTGACTTTAGGCTCCCTCTTTATCACATTTTTGCTGATTGACAGGGTCAGACTAAGCTAAAGAACTGGTTTCTCTGGCTTGTCCCTATTACAGCAAGTTTTGTTGGAACTCAACATGGGCCACTAGTTCTAGACTTTCTCACCCTCCTGAACTGCCCTCTATACTAATTCTGATCTCAGCTCCTTTACAGACTGGCAGAATGTGGTCCTGGGGAAAATTTAGCCCAATTAAAATGGGATCCAAAATTCTCATTGCTTCTAGGCTTCACCCCAGCACAGGTTATATTTAAGAAACATATTGAAACCCCAACTAGTTTCTGAAATTTTTGAATACTGATCTTGTCCCATCTTGGTGTAGCTCCCTTCAAGATGCAAGATATTGACTCATTATTACAATTGTACATAAGGCTTTAGGCCTTCCTTGTTCTTTTTATTGATCCTTTTTGTTCTTCTTCTTATCTTACACAGTCCTTTGATGCTTGAAAATAGCTGACAAGCTAAATAATGAAGTGTGGGGATGAAATCTAAAGTACAATGTGGCAGGATGTGTTAAAGCTTCAACCTAACAATACATGGAAAAATACATGGTCTGATATAATTTCACTTCCTTCTAAATCTGCAAAAGGAAGAGCAGAAGGGAACTAACTGGTATGAATAAAAGCTGATGTTTTGTTTTTTATATATGTATGTATATATTTGTACCAATACAAATATATTTTAGACTGATTGAAACTTCTGTCTTCTCTGTCATAGAGACTTCATGGCAACTGGATAACTAGTACAATTATGGCACTGCAATAGTTAAGAAAGTGAACAGTAGCCAATAGGTGAGGACAGGCTTTATAATTAGGTAATTTAGAACCTTTGGATTATTGTTTTGTTTTTCTGTGGACTCCTGATCTCCATTGACAAAAATTGAGGAAGGACACCTTTTGTTATTTATTTTCAAGAGTTTAGCAACTCAGCTGAAGTGGGAGAAATTATGAGCCTGGGCATTCCTGGGGTGACATTCTTGACAAATGCACCTTCAGTCAAACCAGTTCTGAAACTTTTGAATTTCTAAAGTAAAACACAGGAACATGACCCCTTTCCGAATGCAAAATGTACATAATACATTACCATTGTTACTCACGTGCAATAATCACAGAATGGTTTGGGTTGGAAGGGACATTAAAGATCATCCAGTTCCAACCCCCCTGCCATGGGCAGGGACACCTTCCACTAGACCGGGCTGCTCCAAGCCCCATCCAACCTGGCCTTGGACACTGCCAGGGATGGGGCAGCCACAACCTCTCTGGGCAACCTGCTCCAGCGCCTCACCACCCTCACAGTGAAGAACTTCTTCCTTCCATCTAAGCTAAATCTACCCTCTTTCAGTTTAAAGCCATCACCCCTTGTCCTATCACTACATGCCCTTGTAAAAAGTCCCTCTCCAGCTTTCCTGTAGGCCCCCTTTAGGTACCGGGGAGCTGCTGTAAGGTCTCCCTGGAGCCTTCTCTTCTTCAGGCTGAACAACCCCAACTCTCTCAGCCTGTCCTCATAGGAGAGGTGCTCCAGCCCTCTGATCATCTTCGTGTCCCTCCTCTGGACTCAACTCACAATATCTTAATTATGGTCATATCAGTGACCAGAAAAAGTGCAAAATAATCTGTACGTTGGTTTCAAATTCCCTTCTAGTATAAATATAGCTACCAAAAGCACAGTTGGATGAGTGGGATGTTCTTCCATTTAATTCTCTTCCTATAAGCACCTAAATCCTTTCCCCATACCAGACCTGGTGCGTAACAGGAAGTAGGATATTAACCTTTGCCTGATCTGATAGCACACAATGGACTGGTAACCTTAAAACCAAGATTATTCCATTAGGCAAATCATCAGATCACTGTTCAAATGCCAAAAAGACAGCATTTCCTTTATTGAATGGCCATCTTGAGATGAGCAGACATCAAAATCCAACCTATTATTGTACTGCTTTAAAGCTTCTCTCTTATAGAGGTGTATACGGAAAAACATGTTGTCAGGCAATAATCAGTCTACTTGTTGTTTTTTTTAAGTTTAGACACCTGAAGTAGATACTTTTGAATAATTAGTAAAATTCAACATTGAGTGTTCTCAATTGACAGAATTTAGTGCTTTGGAAAAGTACATATAGATATACTTACCTTATAATATACTATAAAAAATGGTTTTGACTAGGAGAGGTTAGGACAGAGGGAGAAAAAACTGAACAAAATTATAAATACCAGTTTGCATTTTATGCTGAACATAAGTATTAGGTTGTCTGCAACAATTAACATGCTGTATTATTGACAGTTGTCACACTGCAGGGAAGCTTGATGCCTCCATGAAGGACTATGCTTGAGAAGCAGTGGGATGGCAGATCAAAGTGGTAATAAAGGAAGCAACGTCTTCCAGGCAAGACAGCTTTGCCTAATCTAAGATGCTGAGAATCTGGGCTCAAACAGAAAGTGAAATCAGACTAGGATAAGGTGCATCTCTAACATTTAAGTGTTTTAAAGATAAGATGACTTTAAAAAATTCTTTGCTAAATTTCTATTTCTGATTTCCCAGCCATGTTGTCCTTACAGTGATTAACCTAGAAGCTTGGGAATTTCACATGTAATTCCACTGATGGAAACAGCAGTGCTCTACATAATCCTATCTGGCTATCTGTCCTATAAGGACACAAGTATCACAGCCGTGAACAGTGGGACTGGTCAGGCTCGAACAGATCTGTCCAGCACATTTCACCATAAATTTACATCCCTCTGTAACATCTGTCTCCTCTTCCGCATTTGCTAGTGATTTTTCTGAAGTGAGGCCAAATGTCCCAGTGTTCTTCTTGGCTCATCTGTCACTGTCTGTTTGGGTCTCTCCAATGTAAAGGACAACGTACTCTGTAAATTAAACTTTATTATGTGAGCTCATTAGGAAAGAAAACTAACAAACATGACAAACAAGGGCTCAATCCCCTTTATACAGACTGGTCTAACACGTGAATTCGTTAATTCATCACTTAATGAGATTTCTAACTCACAAATTCTTTAATTCATAACTTGCAGCTCATAACTTGTAACTCGTGCACCTACGAACAAAATAGTTACCTACCTAGCTGACGGTGAGAGTGCTCATCCTTTCTCCTCCATCATGGTGTGGGCATCCTCTGTATCCCACCTGGAAGCACGAAAGCCTCGGGAGTCCAGCTGCTGTTGGATCCACCTCAAAAACTTTTTGGGTAAGCTGATGTATCTATAACTTCCGCCTTGGAAGTTTGGTCGTCTTCTTTCCATTTTTTAGCAGATTTTGAAGAAACTGCCTAACAATTGCTAATACAAGGATTATGGCTGCAGGACACCGCAAGCTGTAGGTGACAGTGGCTGCATAATGACCTTTAGGCATTTCTGGCTCCTGCATCCTGCCTACGTGTTGCACTCGCTTTGAGGTAATGGTGCTGCTCCCAGCATCCATCAGGCCTTAGCATGAGCTGGCTTAGCCAAAATCTGAGCAGGAGTTGAGTAAACAGTCATACTCATCTTAGACAGAATTTTTCTGATCATTATTCTGCTGGCAATGGTAGGGCTACTCAAAGAAAGGTCTACATGCTTCTCTACTTCAGACCTGCAAATGATTTGTGAACAACAAAATTAAAAAAAAAAAAAGTTCTGGAGATCATTTTTAGAAATGGAGCTTCAGCAGATATTCTTCCTGTATTCTGACAAACTGTATTTACTCTTTAGCATATTCAAGCATATTCTCTACTAGCTTGACTGAATTGTTTGAGAGCAAAGAATTTGTCATCTTAAATTTGTCTAACGATTTTGACACTTATTTCAGATTTCCTTAGAAACAGAGTTTAGCAATGTGTAGCCTCATGTGTCATTTAATTGGTACCTTTTTTCATTAGCAATTGGTGTTGGTGAATGTAATACTTTGCTGTATAGATTAGATGTAGATGATAATACAGGATTTTAACCAAAATACTTCAATGGTTATGTGTAACTTTCCTCCAGAAGAAGAGCTACGTTCAAACTGTGTCTGTTCTTGTTAATGACTGTGAGCCATTCTGCAAATGACTGTATTTTATACATTCACAAGCACACAAGTTAAAGAAATGAGGAATGTGCATGAGAACATGCTCCTTATTGATATAATCCTTGTATCTGCAGAACAGTCACTGTACTTGCAGTCTGCTTGTGTAACTAAATATGGTTTTATATTACAGTGAGCCAAATTAATAATTTTTCATCACTCAAAAGCAGAGATCCCACTTCCTCTTTCCTCCATCTTCCTTTTCTAATCAAACACTGTTTTCACCTTCTGTTAATTCTGGCACTTTTCTGCTTGCACTCTGAGCTTATTCAAGGTAAACACACACGTATTTTTGCTCAGTTAGTGAATTGAGTCAGCTTACCATGTGATCAAAGGAGTTATTGCCAAAAGCTGGGGAGAGGGAACTACACAACTGAGAGCAGGCAGACAGGTCTCAGCTGCAACGTGACACCAATTTCCACACACACACACTCTCCATGAAAGCTTATTATTACTGAACTTATTATTGTAGGAAAGCTTATTACTAGAGTAAGGCACTGTGTTGTTATGGATTTTACTATCACACATCATGGTGAGATAATTTTTGCATTAAAAAATCTTGTGTAGACTTGGAATAGCATAACCTTTGCTTAGCTTTCTTTTACAACGAATGCCCATAGCATGCAAGTCAATCCTAGGCAGTTTATTTTGCAATGTACTTCAGGTAATCCAGGACTGTATTGGTAATTTTTTCCTAAAAAATGGGAAAAACTTTGCTGGTTTTTACACTCATTATAAAGAGCTTAGGCGCGGAAAATGAGAGGGAAAGAGGTTTTATTGTTAATGGGCGATCACTGTCAAAATAAACATTCAATACAGAGAAACACAGTTAAACATAACCATCAAAGCACCCATTGTCTTCACTGGCTTTTTAAATAAACGCATAGAAAATACGACAGTTAGAAAGATATTCGGTGAGTGTGTCTCCTCAAGCACTGATAATAAAATTTTCAGAAAGAATCAAATGGGCTAAACCGCCTCTGTTCCCTTCCATCAGGTGACTCCTTAAAGCTTAAGTATCTGTAAGGGCTTGAGGTCAAGGTCAACCCTTGATATCTCTTAAGTGCTATATATAGTCTGAGTATAGCACAACTACCGTACTGTTTTCAGGGCAAAGAGCAGAGAACAGACCTGTGCTGAACACTGAGGAGATAGGAGGTTGCACCCTTAATAAAATTAAAGTGGGCTCTGACCTTTCCAGGTTGTGATAGCTGACTCAATGTTGTTTGTGGGGAAAAAGAATAATTACTAATTTATCAGCAGTGAAATGAAGCAGTGTGTTTCTTTTCAGACGCATTCCAGGAAACACTAGAATTCAAATCTGAAAGTACAAGCAGACTTGGATTCGTAACGAAAGTTTTACCCTTTTATCCCATATCACTCTGCTACGCACGATCAACAAAACAAGATGACACAATATGCCAGCATTGCTGTATAGAGTACTTCTATGCAGCACAGGGCACAGACTTAGCAAGATACTTATGCAAATTCAAAACTAACTAGCTAAGGGGTCAGCATTGTGGTTACCTCAGTGCAGAGCTCTGACGCTGTGTAATTATTCTTACTGGGAAGCAGGATATGTTATTGAGAGCGGAGTCTGCGCTGGTGTAATTATATTGCTTTGGGAATCAAAGCTGGTATCTCTGTACAGCACTGAGCTGCCCTCTGTAGACATACCAGCTTAATCGGAACCAGCTCCAGCTTTGCTTTGTAAAGCTGCACTCTGTGATGGAGACACATCCAAAGTTTCAGGCTTTGGACAGAAGGATATGCTTTACAGTCCAAGCAAGATTCCATTGTATTGCACCATTAGCTGGGTGAGCCTATCTGAAGTTATGTGCCGTTTATTAAGCATGCCATGGAAAGCATCACGTTGCAAGTTCATCTCCGTTTGAAGCAGTGTAACCCAAACACTTAAAATAGTCTTGAAGGAGTCAGGGACTCATTTGATGTGAGAGAGGTCAGGTTGCGCATATGTGTCGGGAATATCCCATTATTCAGTCAGCACCAATTTACGCATAATTGAGATAAAGCAGATAAGTGGATGGGCACAGCATTTCAAAGGAATTCTCACAGTCCACTAACTCAGCACATTACTTGATTTTGGTGAAATACATGAACCATCAGTCAAATGGAAATATGAGAAATACAGACTATAATCAAGAAACTGATAAACAGAGAAGCAAAAGGAGAAACTCAAGTCAGAACAGTGATTTTAAAACAGCCTCCCTACCATCAGAGCTGTTGAGTAGAACCTGAAAAAGGGGCCCACTGCTCACTGAAAGAAACCTGGAACCTTTGACAGAACATCTAGCAAAGGATATTTCACTGAGTGTGACTGGAGAGAAATCTTGATAATCCCTGTTGCACAAAGAGCCTTCTGCTGCATGATGCAAAAGCGTCATGCGCAGCATGCAAAGCTCACAGAAAGTTGAAAAGAGAGACACTGTTATTCTTTTTACTGCATATTAAACATACTGTATATTAGCAGGTATTCACCCTAAGAACATTCAAAGGTCTATGCACAGAACAGTCAGCTAACCCCAACACCTATTTTGTTTCTTTTCAGAAGGCATTATCCTGCACAGACCTACAGCGTGGACTTTCAGCTCTATGGAATTCCAGTTTGGCCATCAATATCATCAGATGTGTAAAGTGACCTGTACGGTTTTAACCACCAGATAACAGAACATTTCCATGTGGAATCACTAGGTTGATACTGGATACATCTCTTCACTACTGTTTGGCATTGCCGCAGACTTGGTAATGAAGAATTGAATAGACAACAGAAACACCAGCAGAGTACCTCTGTGCAAAACCACACAAGACCTAGATTTTGGGTCTACCAAGCACACTTACAAAATGCTACAAACAAGGAAAAATAACCTGGCGGAAATAACAGACCACATTCAAAATCAGTTAAGACACACTTGAACCCCCATAATATCATGTCTAAAGGGAAAAGCATCAACAAAGGAAAAAGGTTCCCCAGCCACTACCACCCAAGCAAAGACATAACTCAAGTAGGTAGCACATCAGGTTTAAAAAACCCACTAGCAGCATTTACTACGGGGTTTTTTTTTTTTATGCAGTAAAAATAATGTATATTATGTTCATTCTATTGTATTATATTTTAAATAACCTATCTCTTAGAAGGAAGCTTTTCTCTCATAATTAAACTAAACTACAAGCAAAAGACATGGCTCACCCTAACACATTAGCTGTCCAGCTATTTCTTTAGATTTTGCTAGAAAGTACATGAGTTACCTTCTAGTGAAGAACTAATGGTTTAGGAAGTCTTTAAGATCACCTTTCATTTTCCTAGACAAATGGCATAGTACTGCTCATCAACACCTGAATGAAAAAGAATGCAAAGTTCTGTTTCATGAGCTAGGTTCTAGCACAATACATATGACTACTCGCAATAAATAATTGTAAAAAATTTGAACAAAATCTTTCTTCCAAGGTTATATGTATGTCATGACTTGTAAACGTTCTTTTATCAATGTTAAGCTCTTCGGAATAGAAACATTTCACCGTTCACCATCTGTACACATCACATCATCAGCTTTTAGCCAAATTCACATTATAATACATTGGCATTTATAATCCAATTAAAAATCAAAATAAAAAAAAAATGTGATCTATAAACAATCTGGGTGTCCAAGTGATATGTTTCTGTGTCTACGTATGCCTATATTTCATTAAACATAAACTACAAAGTCCCTGGGATAAAGAGCGTCTGTGATGGCCAGATCAGATGAGGATACTTAGACCCCAGGTTTTTACAAACATGAGAAGCCAAACAACACCCTTACTTAGATCTTATGTGGAATTTTTTAACATGCTCTGGAAAGAGCTCTTAATCATTATCATTCGCAAATCCAAGATACAACAAGATAAACTGGGTCACCTAAACTCGCTGACTCCCTCAAACCCCGAGCTGAGACGGGACCAGCCCTGCTCCCCGTCACACCACCCATCGCTTCGGAAGCCACGGGCCCTACGGGGGGGCGGCTGTAGCGGGGGGTGTCCCTCCGCTCCCGCCGTTCTGTGCCCCCAGCGTGGAGGCACATCCCCGTCACCCACGGGACAGGATACAGGACACGGGAGAAGATGCTGTGTGACCAGACGCGAGGACCGAAACCACATCCCTCTACCATTACTGTGCACCTTGGGAAAGCTAGCTACGGTGTTCTGGTAAAGTTGTACCAGCTGAAAGAGCTGTGTCTAAAAGAGGAAATTGGTTTTACCTTTTCTAAAAAGATGCGACGCTTCGGCCAGCTTTAAAAACTAGATGCCTTTGAAGCCTGACTTTAAGTATCAAAGCAGAGTTACTCCATTCCAGGACATGCAACTGGGAAAAGCTAAACTATCTGCGAAGTGACCTAGTGACAGCAGAACTGTGGGACCTCTAACAATCCCAAAAGATAAAAAGCATTAAAAAAAAAGCCACTATTGTTCTCAGTTTGCATGAAGTAAACACTAAAAAAATGGTCTGTAAACACAGAGAAAGGATTTCCCGCAAGTTAGGTGGGGTATTCAAAGCTTGCAACTGAATCAAATTGAGCCAAAAAAGCAAGAATTCTAGGGACGTTTAAACTCTCATACAAGTGGATGTGTCTGTGTCTGCCTGTGCACATGTGAGTAAAATCATAAGTATTTCCGACCTCTTAATTACTGCGGAGGATATAACAGTGTTTGCACAACAGCAGTTTCCTGTTACTGATATATATGGGGGGGGGGGTTGTTAAGTATTAAACTTTTGCAGCAGGGACAGTTTTGGTTTTACTGTCTGAAACACTGAATGTGTTACCAGTTGTCTTACTAGACATCAGCAAATTACATTTCTGATACTAGAATTTAAGAACATATCCATTTTAATATTTTAATCAACAGGTACTCAAGACTGTAGCTTGTAACAATTCATACAGCTTGCACTGAAACCCTCAGAAAAGATTGTAGATCAGCAGAAGCTAGTCTGCACAGACTTGGCAATGATGAAATGTAGTTAATGAGAAAGTTTTAAAATGCATTATTATTTAAGGTAAACACACATGTTAAAATGGACCTGATTTTTATATTTTAGGAGGCCTTTAATATATGGGAATGAGAACTTCCTGAAATACATGATTTTGTGAGAAGATGGCAGAGTAGGGAAGAACCTTATTTAGCAAAGATGGTTAATACCAAATTTACCAGTTCCCCTCTCCCCAAATCTCAGTTGCAATACCAGTTGCAGCTGACTGACAAATTTCCAGCGCTGTCATTCATCAAGTCCCATTGTGGGTGAAATATTTCTGTTAGGATCCCAAGTTTCTACTGAGAGAGATGTCTGGGTTGCTGGATCTCTTCTGCTCAGAGAGTACCAAAACAAGGAGTTCTGATTCAAGTGCAGACATCTTATGCAGAGGAATGCTCAAAAGGCATTGCCTCTTGTTGAAGAATGGAAAAATAAAGGTCAAAAGCTCAAAAGTTCTCATCAAAACACCCTGATACCATGTTTAGTCAGTCTTGTATAGTTTTTGAATTATGATCTTGCTTATAATTAAACAAAATTAAAAATCTTACATTTAACATTCACAGAAAGACTAAATCTTTAAACTCTAATGTACTTCTAATCTGTGTTGCACCGTTATGAATATGTCAGACTTAGAATTGAAGAAAAGCACTAGTTTATTGATCAAGCAGAAGTCTTTGGCTGCTTTTTGATTTCACAAACTAAGTGAATTACTCAACTATTTCAACATTTTTTTCTTTTAAATAAAATAACCTTTTGTTCTATTGGTGAAAAAAAAAAAGGCAGGAATTTTCCTTACTCCTGAAAGGTTGCAAGTCAGGGACTTGTCTTCATACCTGTCCAATCTATCCTTTTCAGGAGTCAGCATTTACCCAAAAGCTGTCTTGGTTGTTTCTTTGCTGACAAAAGACCATGCCCTCACAGTTAGAGTAGCTGATTAGTGAAATACCTTGTTTTACTGAGGCAAGAGTTCCTTCATCCCACCTGTCATTTCACTAAGTCTGCAACTGTTGTCAGCCAAGCTGGTTTCACTTGTTTAAGATCTGCTGAATCTCCATTCAAACTGAACAGCACAGTCCTGGAAGCCAGTGTTGATCTATGAACTCTCTCAAGTGAATTCTCTGTGCTCCAGAAAAATTGGGATTACATAGGCTCCAGTTCCATTTGCAATGACTATAGAAACAAGACGGCTGCTCTGGCACAGAAATTATCGGTTTCCTGTCCCAACCACAAGCACCTCCAGAGTTCTTGACAACAAAGGAGGAACAACACCACTTTAACTACTTTTCACACTGGCCCGAATGTGCCTGACTGTATTTTTAAAGAACTATGTGGCAGTATGCAGGCAGTGGACCGTAAATGACACAATTTACACATCTATGGTGTTCAATACTGACTGAAACTTCAGCCTCCATCTGCTTAAAAATGCTATAGCGGGGAGCAGGAGACAACATTGGGAATGTAGACTCAGCACAGTATCCCTGACTGCCTTCCAATCGCTCACAGACCATAATTATGTGTTGGTTATGCCCCATAGCACTCTGCTATATGTGTGTCCTTTCCTCATGTGAAAAAACATTAGAGGAAAACTCTGAAAAACTTTGTAAAGATTTTTGCTGCTCGAGCCTGTTCATTAAGTTTCCACATCTTGGATGTTGGATACACAGAATGACATAAATAACCCATCTTTTTATAACATAAAATGACTCAGAGCTGCCATAGAGTGATTTTTTTAAGGGCAAAGAAAAAGAACCAGAATTAATTATTCAAATTACTATATTAGGAAATGCTTTTATGGCATTTTTGCATTTATAGCATTCCTGCACTAAGGCAGGATTTTTCATTCAGATTCAAACTAAGTAATGTTTATCACACAGCCAATCTTTGGAATATAAGGAACTCTGTCTTCCCTGGAGCAGTATGTTTGTTCACATGCTCCATATTGCATGTAAAGCTCATAGTAAAACAAGCTCAGATGGGATCAGGATAGAAAGTATGAATGATAAGATGTTGCTCAGTTGGCTCATTTTGACCAAAAAAGACTAGGGAGTGTCACACAAACAGCCCTGTAAACAGATTTTAGAGGCTGCAACTAGGAACAGGAGCTAGCTGTCTCCGAGGAGCCAACTACTCCTGCTTGGGAGTAGTAACCTACTTGCTTATCTCAGCAGCTAAGTGATTTACACAAAATGCGTGGATTTACACACCTAGAGAAACACTATCATCTCCAGGATAAGCAGTGCACTCCAGCAAAGTTTGCATGTATTCTAAATATTCCTGCCAGGAAATCCAGATGTCCATGCACATGTGATAAACACTTACATAGGCTGGGAAAGGTCAATCCGTTGCAGCAGTGGATAACTTCTCAGTGCCTACTGAAGTTTATGTTCTCTTTGCATTCCAGAAACTTGACAATATCAGTGTCAGGAAGGTCAGACATACCCGGTTGTATAGAATTTGTGTGAACAGACTAGCCTAGAAGCCAAAGGCATGTCATGTTTTCACTCCTGCAACAAGTTGAAAGATACAGCGTTCACTGGAAATATGTCAGACGGTGCAATATTCATCCAGATTGGCAAGCTGCACTGACTGACTTCTAGTGGAGCAGGGTCACAGCAAATCATTTTGGCATCTTGGGCAGCTTGCCATGTCTTGCTTAGGAGCACTTTTGCATTCCATAGGCCTTTTTTAAGAAGGCACCCAGTTTGAGGCGAGGCTGGCACAACCTTTCTACCTCCTCTCTCTCTCCAGCTCAGAGAAGCAAACCTTCAGCACTGTGCCCAAACAGCAGGAGTGAGCCATGTTTGCTGGGGATGTGGATGATAACTGTGCGAGAGTGGGGAAGCTGATCACTGTCTGAGAGTCAAAGCTATCTGACTTGTCCAAAAACGGAGTTTGTCTTCTTTACAATTGCAGTCTCCGCATGGAAATGACTGTTGCTCACCAGTAACCCACCTTGCCTCTGTCATGTTTATCAGCAGTGGATGGAGCAGGACACTGTGTGATATGTCTGTGACCACTGGCACTAGATTCCATTCATTTTTTCATGTCTGACTTGGTACAGTTGTACAAAGCTTGTTGCACGCACTCCCACTGCCCAGTGGGCCGGACCACCCCCACTTATGTTGCAACTTCATTCAACCTTGAAGGTCCTCTGTCATTAGCAAAGTTTCTCTTCTGTTGGTCTTATTACCACCTTGGTTTCATAACCCTATTTCTTTTTGAAAGTGAAGTCAGGCAGTCTGGAGGAAATTGTGACGAACACAGGTAGTTGTTGCCAACATATACAAAGCAGAGAATCACTTGTGAATCAGGATCACCTGCAAAGGAAGGCGGTGGCTTTGGGCTCACTCAAATGCGACTCACCAGTGGGCCAAAAGATGGGCACGACATGGCAGCAGAACTGTAGGATCTCAAACCCACCTTCTCAGACCTCTCTGCTTAGTCTGTCCTGTAGCTGCAGATATTACCTCCTATACATGAGAACTACCTCAAGACAGAAAAGCGCGTGACAGTGATTATTCTACCACCCTGGCAATTACCGATTAATTTGGCATATAAATAGCTCAAATGTTAGGGCTGTCATAATAGAGATATGTGACCCTATCCACGAACAGTACGACAACCCAAGCTGTATCATTTATCTGTATCGATTGTTACAAATGGTTTTACATAGCTGGCATTCTTTAAATCAAAGAAGGCTATTGATTGTACAAATGTTTGGGTTTTTTTACTCTATACCTTAGGGTTCATAAACAGAGAAAAATGTTTCTCCATGGTATGTCAGTGTTTCGTCTGCGTATGGGAAGTTCACCTACAGTAATGAGATATATAGAAAAGACCAAGACATAATACAGTGGCACATCTAAAAGCTGACAGACAGACAGAGATTCCAGACAAAAAAAGCATGTTCCTTTTGATTGCTGCTTGATGTATTTTGCAGAAGCTCAGAAGAGCAAGTAGGAGAGAATCTTGCACAAGGGAGTAGGAGAAAAGCAAGCTTGGTAAGTCAGAAAGGAGGACTCAGTGGAATGATACAAATTCAAAAAATGAGGGATGTATTGTACTCATACACTGATACTAATTTCAGCTTTTCATCAGTATACATTTTTTTTCATAGAGGACGTCTTAGGAATGCTACATGTCTTTGGCTCAGTGTACTGGTATCACAGTTTAATCAGATTTGATAAGTGTTATCACATTTAGCGCTACTTTTGCTGCACATTCATGCATAGTTTGTAATACTGTTCTTGTTACAAGGTTGAAGTTTCCATGTTATTTCAGAGTCTTTGAATATATTATGATGATGATGATATAAAAGGGAGATCCATGATCCAAAACAATGAGAAGAAAAAGTCAACTCTTTTTTATTCAACACATAGCAATACCAAAAAAAAAATACTATTCTTATAAAAATCAGACTCCCTTGCTATGTATTTCAAGAAAGCTGTTCGCCTTTGCAACATCATTCACTGTCCTCTCCCTCTCCCCACCCCACCCTTTCTTTTTCATGGCATTAGAGTGCAATTTCTGGCATTTCATGGCATTTTCTGCAAAAAGCAGAAAAAGTTAGCTTCCTCATGTGCACTGCTACTCCCCAGGTGTGATATGAAGCATCACAGTAAAAACTGGTTGCCCTGCCAACCTTGAGACATGAATGACCACTGCCAAGCTGGTTGTTCCTGTGAACACTGTAAAGCCACATAATGACAGTGTATTAGTGAAAAGCTGAGTGTTAACGTGGGTTCTTCCATTCTCTCCAACATATCACTTACTGAGTCTCTCTTCTCTGTATGCCTGTCTTTAAAACAGTCACCTGGATATCACCCTTTTCAGGGAATTAAGAGTCAGCTAGGCAGAAGTGAAGAGATGAAGCACCATGCTCGGGGACACAGAGTGGGACACTGTTTCTGTTTGTATGTACTTACAGAAATAGAGAAGTGGTTCCAGGTGGTGCGCAGAACAGCTGAACAGCGGTCAGGGTGCAGGCAAGGTGGTAGGAAAGGCACTTAATCCATGAAACAAAGAAAGGCTGGAAAAATATGTTAGTGTCATGAAGTTATTTAAACATCCCTACCCACCTACGCTGAAGTTATATTCCACTGTATCAATTTCTATTTACTGGATTTCACCCCATGCAGGGGTTTTGTCCTCTGCTTGTGGTTCAGGTTGATTCTCTGGTGTTTTTCAGGGTCTTCTAGTTCTCTGTGTCTGTATCAGGGCTTATGAGAGCCAATGTGTCTGACATTCTCGTATTTGTGTTACTGAGACTGCCGTAGCCTAGTTAGCAAGATGCCATAAAACTTGTCATAGAAATAGCAGACCATGGTAATTCTCATCTAGAATCTACTTATGAGGTATTTAGTAAAACCAGAATTCATCCCATATATTCCTTCATCTGCACCATGGTGGTTGTCTATATAACTGCAGATCAGTTAAAGTAATGCAGATCCTTCTGGTGAAAAAAAGTCTCCACTCCAAGCTTCTCAGTGTATGACCCCAGCCAATAGCATATATGGCAGATGCAGCACCAAGAGCTCTGGTTTGTGAACTCCTTATGAATTAGGCCATGACCATGTACAAGTCTTCAGATCAGTGTTTAAACAGCACAATAACCACCTCTCTACCAGGACTCCAGGACAGAAGAGGCGACACGGATGAACAGAAAGCCTGGAAGCAGCAAAACACGGTAGAAAAACAGTGGCAGGTTTTGACAGTTTTGCAACATGACATGTTTCACAATATAGAATCGCCCATACTGGTGTTGGTGCAAGTAAACTTGTAATATTATTTAAGTAAAATGCCAATCATAAAGCACAATTTAATGTCAGATAATTTACAATAAAGCATTCTAATCTGGATGTAAGACGAACCACTCAAGGTAACCCACAACAGATTTCAAATGTAGACAAACCCTAGTGACCTCAGAACTAAGCATGCACTGAGATATATTTGTCCTTAACCTTTAGTAGCCCTGTAATAGTTTTATTAGTTTTATACTGTCATGTAATTCTGAGCAAACCAACAGACTCAAAAGGAAAATATTCAGAAAGGATTTCATGTTCAAATATGGAAAACAGGTGACACACTTGTAACATACATAATTACGTGTTATGTATGTTTTAAATACCTATATACAAACATACCTGGGTTTTACTGCTTTATGTTTATAGAGCGTACTAGGAATGGTGTTAATTTACCAGGCAATAAGCAGCCACTGCCATCTACTGGAGACATTATTAAAATACAGAAATGACATTCTACTGCCAGCAAGGGATCTGGAGTACAGTATCCTTTCTGGAAATAAATGCTCAGTATTTTATCACATACAAAAACTGTTGCAAGACTATTATCAGGGGCTGTTACCTTAGACATAGACAGATTACAAGTAAGAAAGTATAAACAAACCAAATTTTGTTCAGCTGTTTCAGAACCATTGTTAAAGTTTGTTTCTAAGACACCAAGTAATTGTCATCAATGTCATGCCCATACCCTGCACCACACCGCTGTGCTGACTGCTCCTGCACTGCCCATCCTCTCTGCTCTTCCACCTGATCCGTGACAGCTCTTTATAACAACAGTACCCCTTGCAGATGTCTTTTAACATAATACAGTTCTGATTTGTCATACACTATTCCCATTGAAACTTGTTCCTACGGCAACAATAACGAACAAGACCTTCACAGCAGCCAACCTCAGAAATTGTTCTCCCTGCCAATGTGGACTACGGCATCAGCAGAGACTGAGGGTATGGACTAGTGACCCCACGCTGCTGGTCGCTCACAGCCACCGACCGACCGCTCACCAGCTAAACTGGGGTAACTGAACACGTGCGCGCTTTTAGCCTCCCCAAAAATACATTGTGAAAGAAAATGTTATCTCAAATCCTACTCTAACACTTGTTGAAAGCCAGGAAAATAAGACTAATCCCTCTTAATTTTAGAGATAACATGAATACTCTATTCACCTACAAGATCCCCTTGTAAACCACGGAGAGAAAGTCATTAAAAAGGTTATTCCTACAATTTGTTGTAGATATCTGTCTTACAAGATGAATCATGGTGTAGAGATGTCTGTCTTCACAGACTACAAAGAGAATTTAGATTTGAAGATCCAATTTTGAGATGCCTCAGTATAAGATAAGGTAAAGTGATGTGCACTGCTCCCAAAAAGTGAGCTTCTGCTCCCTTCTGCCCCTCACCTTCCTGTCCCCAGCATGTCTCATGTCTTCTGCTGTCCGTGGTGGATTTTGGACCTTTCCATGAGGGTCTTTAATGGACTAAAATAACAGAAACTGAAAAATGTCAGGTTTTGGCCTTGCTAGTGAGTTAAAACAGCTCACAGGAGAGTCTGACAAGCACCAGATCCGCACAGAGGAAGGGACAGCAGCGTGTGACCTGGAAAAAGGGAGGACAGAGTAAAGCAGGGCAAGAGAAAAAAACCCTGTAAGACATGCTGCCTTCAGGAGTAAGAAAGCATCTGATCAGCTCCGCCAATTGTAAAACTTGAGATTCACAATCTGTTTGCACGTAAAGCCTTTGAAAAAGTCAGGCCAGAAGAGAAATGTCATTTTTACTTACAGTTCAATTGTCTTTTTTTTAATTAAGAAATGTAGGCAATTACTGTGAGAAAAGATTAAAGGCTGTATATTACACTTAATAGACATCTGTATACAAAGAATAATACATTCGGAAAGCATCTAGACAGAGCAAACTGCAAATAAGATTGGTGGTTCTCTTTCCAAAAGAAACACTGACTTGCTCACTTGTCAAGAGTACATCTGGACCTTGGCCGATCGCTGAGGGCAAGCTCCGCAGAGGGAATTTTTGACACTTACTCTAGGGCTTGAGTAGAAGTTTGGTACTGAAGTTCAAGGTAGTGACCCAACGAGCCCAACATCCAATGGTCAAAAAAAAGCCCAAAACCACAAACCCAACAATGAGATATATTAAATATGTTAGTACCTATCTAAATATGTTAGTGCCTATCTCTTGCACTATAAAATTCCTTACATGGCTAAACTTCAGTTTCTACAGTCTAAACACCTGTATAAATCAGCTTAGTTTTAAAAATGTCATTTATTTTCAAATTTTGTTTTAAGTCTGTACTGTACAGACATGTAACACTTCTAAGTTGAATACTATTTTACTTCAAAAGTTGAATCCATATGTATCAATTAAAGGACCTGTAGGAAAATTAGAAAACACTACTGTTCTTAACATTATGCTCTGTAAGTCAATGAGACTATCATCAGAAATTGGAAAAATACACTCAGAATGTAAATTTATACACTGAAATGTTGCAGTATCTCAAGTGTACAGCATCCCAAGGGAAGCAAGTACTTAGTTTACTAGCTCTATGACACTCATAAATTGGTTTATTTTTGGCTACGAGTGGAAAGTTTTCAGTTGTTGACCTTACACACAGTATCTGGTTTGGGTTTTTTTGGGTTTTTTTTTTCAGAACACACTTTCCATTTTCTGATCAGGTTTAACCAGGACCTTGGTTTTGTTTGAGGAAAAAACAACCAAGTGTCCTGCCATAGCACAGGCTGAATACCAGCTGAAAGCAAAGAGCACCATCTGCTGAGTAACCACCACTCCTTGCTCTAACACATTTAAGGATATTTGGAGATTTCCTCACAAAGGTCCAATTCCCCCCCCCCCCCCCCCCCCCGATCTTTATTCATTATCCTAATAAACACCAGAAACACTCTAAGGTAAAATATAACTGTATGAAATTATTTCATGCAATTTCATTTGCAAAACAAAGACACTGAACACAGCATGCCTCTTAGCGTTCAGATTACAGATTTAATGCTAGTTTATTTATACTTGCTGTGAGTGCCAATTCAAGTGCTATTACAGTAAAAAGCAGATAGGTTACTACTTTCCCCCCTTTTGTTTAGTAAGTAGGAAACATGTGGAGTGTAGTTTCTTATGTTTACAAACAAGGTCGAAAATTAGCACAATCTTTCACAAGTAATCATTTTAGAGCAGAACTCTTATGTGATAAATGTTAACAGGTAACTTCAAGGAAAAGTTAATTGCTATACAAAACAAATAATTTAATAGCTCAGAGAGTTGAATTATGCAGTATTATATGAACAAGTTTTAAAACATATACTACTTCTTGTATGTACATATATACACAGCAGTATATCACACCTATGCTTAACTACTTTGCTTATCAGCACTTTCTATAAAGGATAAATAGTAGATAAAAAAATCAAATTGAGGTATTTGAGAGTCAAGTTTCTATACTGGCTTTCCCAGACTGTATCAAAATATCAAAATACTACAACTCAACTTTGATTTTGAAAGTGTACTAGAGAAGATGCTCTAAAAAAGTAAGTTGAATTATTTTTTTTTGAATGATTAATTCAGTGAACGTCATCTTCAATTCTCTCAGCAAAAAAAACAGAGTAAAGGCTTCTTTCTTTACATGTGACATGAAGGACTGGCATTTCTAAATTTCTCCCTCTAGTGACCTCTTCTGTGTATTTTGAGAAGAATAATCATATACTATAACTTAGCATGTATTTTACCCACATGGTTCACTGAAAACATATTAATAGATATGGAGGACTTCGTCTCCATACGAAGAAATCTGATATGCATTAAAATCATTCTGTACAACTGGTTGTACTCTGTGCGCTGCAGAACACAGTATTTTTTCCACTAAGTATTCCACATAAGGGAGGGGATATAGAATGCTGCCTGTTCCTTGCAGAAGTCCCCTAAGAATGCTCACAGCAAAATTTTAGCATGCCCAAGGAATCTGTTCTAAAAGAAAGCCAACAAAAGTCAGACCACGATGTCCCTTGACGAGATTCATAGCTGTCAGTATTTGGAGTCCCTTACCAGTATTTCACAGCTTCACCTTCACAGAGCATCTTGCAGCCACCCACTACTTCAGGGACTTTCTTCTAAAGAGAACTGAATGGATCCTGGAGAGGAAAACACCAACGGAGGTGCTTTAGTGGACTGTGAACAATGAGGTCTGAAATTCTAAACTGATTCTTTGTCATACTGACGCAGACAGCTAAAGACTGGCATTAAGCAGCTTCTTCCTTTCTCCAGCATTTTGAAAATGAAAGAAAACGTAGTCATGCTTTTTGGAGTCCCAAACTCTCACCTGCATTATAGCCACTTTGCTCAGTTATGTTAATAAGAGCAGCCTTAGAAGCTAAAACTACCGTGGTACGATCCCTGCTGCGTTGTCCAGTGGTGTACAAGTTCCTGACAGAACAGGATTTGTGGGTGCGGCATCCAGTATGGTTTGGGAATCTCTTGTTCTAGTAATGATTGTAGTAACTCATATGACAATTTGGACTGCAATGGATATATGTTGCTTAAACACAGATCAAGGGCCGTATCACACCGGCTTAAACACAACAGTCTCCTTAGTCCTGGACAGTTGTCACGCTCCTTCTCAGCTTAGCTTGAACAGCGAAGTCTGGAGCGCTCTGTCTCACTATAAAGTTATCAAGCATAAACTGCTTTCTCTTCCCCCAGCACTGGGCTAAAATGCATTAATATAAACAGACATGAATTACAGATTACAGCACTGTACCTTCTCTGAATGTAGACAGTGTTATCATGGGGCAACCGTTCCCACCACACCTAACTGATTCAAAAACCTGAAGATTATCTTTTCTCTGAGCTGAGCAATGCATCATGTGCCTAATGGAAATAGTTCCTAATCTCAGTTTCAGCTAAAAAATTCTCATTGAACTAGAGACTAAAAATGTATTACAGCTAAAAGCAACAGTGTTACACTTGATTCACATGTTATATTAGTTTTAGAAAAAAGTCTTACATAAAATATGTATTTCCCTCTTAGTGCACATGTATTTTAGACTCTCATGGGGCTTAAGCGTTCTTAGATTTTGTAACAACATGCATGTAAAGAAATGTATCAGTCAGTTAAAACAGCCTTTTAAAAATGATGCCTTTAATTACTAATTGAAAAAGCAGCATACCCAAATCACACACACAAAAAATTAATTATGTCATACCCTGCTGTCTGCTGAAGATGCATTCCTGAAAAGTACAATGGTTAGCAGTTTGTAATTTTTCCCAGTAAAATGAACGTAAGGGGGACGTGTGTATTTCTTAGTTTTCTATACTATGTAAATACACAGGGGCAGTACCTATGACATGGAGGATGGATCACCATGAGCATCAACTGGAGAAGATGCTGAAGTTCAGCAGCTGGCTTTTCGGAACAGGTTGGTGTTCCAAAAGAACTCATCTGCTTCATCTACAAAACTGAACATTTGTACAACATTTAGTTCTTGCTAATCAATTAAAGTCAATCAACTCAATAAAAGGTCAAGGACAGAAAAAGAGGGTAATGATGACAGTCACTGATGCATGGTATTAAATGACTGATGAGGGAATTCCAAAAACTATAGATAGCAAAGTGGTATATTTGTATTTCATTATACTGTGTCAATAATTTAAGTAGTTTTTATCTAGATAGCTGTTGAAAACAAGAAAAGCTCTAATTGCTTACCTTTCTGTAAAATTATAATAAAAAATAATGTATTTCCATTGGTTCTTAGAGAAAAACTGTGGTATTAATGAAAAATCTGTTTGCTGCTGAACAAAACTGGATTAATTCAAATGAGATACAGTAAACTTCATCTGGTGATTCTAATTCTCAGAAAACTGAGATTTTAACAGTGATCAGAACAAATTCCTCAGTATCTTGGAGACTCACACACTGAATTTTGAAAAATAAAAATGAAAAAAAAAATACTTTATTTCAACAGCAAGTTTAGGATCAATTTTCAATTAAGTTTCATTTTCTGATGCTGTAATAACAACAATTTCATTTTCCCATTAGTCTGTAATTAAGTGCAACATCCTTAACATTAAAAAGGCACAACTTTCTATCTCTGAACTGGTATGTCATTCAACACAGTCAGCTCATCAGGTTAATTTTGCTGGCTGCTGTGCATCAGCAAACCACTTGCCGCACTCCAGATGAAAATTCCCCAGGAAAGCTTGTTATCTCAGAATAGCATTTGAAGAAATAAGTCAGAACAGCCCACACGAAGCTCATTTTTGTATGGCAAATAGTTGGTTACTTCCCTTTTACGACATCATGCTTTGGAGAAGTTCAGGAACAAATCACACCACATTATCACTCCAAAGAGGTTCATCATTATTACGTGTAGGCAAGAAACAGTAGCAGATTACACAGACCTGTCACATGTAGATGTTTCTGTTGGGTTTGTTTCTATACAGGCACGGTAACAGAATGCAAAACCCAGCGTGGAGCACACTTCACCACGAAACACGTACGAGTCACAGAGAGAAAAGGAGTTGTTCACTGGCCAGTCAAGTACAAGAGAGAACACCGGGACTAGCAAAAAGATACTTGCTCATTTTGATTAGACAGTAATGGTCTGAAAAAGGAGGAAAGTAAGTTTTCATTTCAGGAGAAGATTAAATCTTGAATTCCAGCAGTATTTTCAAGAAGAAATCGAGTATAAGGGTTAACACGCTGCACTCGGATTCAGAGCATCCCTTGGCTAAGGCCCCACGTGTTAACGTGAGGAAAACGAGCTGTCGGGCAAGCGCCGAGGCAGAAACCCCCGACAACTACTGGATGAAACAGAAAGAAAGAGACCCTTTCCAGTTTAATCTTAGGCTTTCGTTTATCTGGATGAAATACACAGGTCTAATTCCTCATTCTCCTCCCACACAGTCACACGCACATTTAGGTACTACCTGTTGTCAGCACTGGGGCTCATCTGACTCCGTGGAGAGCCAATTCAGTTTACTACACATGCAGAGATACAACACATTTTTGAGAAGACAGCTTATTCTAACACTTGTAAATTGGTATCATGCTAAATATGCAACAACTGACTCAAACGATGTTTCACGCATCCTACAAATAATCTTCCAATGCCATAAGAATGTGTATTTGAAATAATAAAGCAAGCACCTAAGAGCTGACTTACCCAGATGAGATCCAAGAGCCACTAGGATCCAGAAAGAAATGAGATAGGGTACGTGAACGTCATATCGACTGAGAGCTAGTATGTTTAATCCGCATTTAATATCACTTCCATTACTTCTGTTTCATCCGTCTGGAAGTTTAGTCTTGTCTTGGAATGCTTCGAACACCCTAACTGAAGTGCTGAAGGGAAGACACTTCCAGCCAGTTCCCCAGGCCACACAAAGGTCAGGCCAACAGCACAGATGACAGAGCTTAAACCTCCTTGCCTTTGCTGTCAACAATTCTGCTACAGACGTCTTTGCCTTCATTTTGGACTTCTTTTCCCAGTTACCCCTGTTCTGCCCAATAAAAAGCCTTTGCTCAATATGACTAAACTTTACTTCCAGTTATCTTGATCCCCTTTTTTAAAAAACAACCCAAACATTCTGCTTTTAAAAAATAGTTCTGACAACATTTAGAGCTATGGACTGTTTCTTTGGCTAAACTCTACTTGTTCTTTTCCTCTAAATTCCTTGACACTGTAGCCCCAAGCTTTTGTTTCCTGATGCAGTGCTGGAAGTAAGAATTCTAACCCAGAGTAATCCTACTCTTTTTCTTACCTCTGTTTTTACCTCCTTTGAGGAAAGAGAAATGTCTTTTTTTATATATTAATGTATCAGAGTGGGAGGGGTTTACTTACACCTATCAGTATATCTTATTACAGTATCTTATCTGCAAGTAGTTACGATTAAAATATTTCCTCTTATGCATAAACCTTTTGACATAAGTTAAGTGGGAAAGGTAAATTAATAACCTATTATTGTTCATAATAATTTTAATGCCATAACATTTCAGAGAGTGATAAATTAGAAACATGCTACGGAATCTGTCCGCATTAAAATTATACAGTATTAAATTCTGCATTCTATTAGAAATGTAAAAGTAAATGAGAATTATTCAATATACCCTATTCCCAGATCTATCCAAATCACATTATGGGTTCTCCTTCCTTATCTTCTAACATTAATAATTAATTACTATGCTGGTAAAGCTAGGAGTAACCCATGGAAGTATAACATCAAGGTTGCGTTTTGTCCCAGAACATCACTCAACAGGGACCATAGTGAAGAACCGTGAGTCAAAAAGAGACTTTTCACATCACGACACGGGAAATGTGACAGGACCACACATATCCACACGCTACTCCATCTATTTGTTTGCAAAATAGTGTACTGAGAACACAGTCCTTCTCCCATGCAACTGAATCCAGGACAAAGATTTACGTGGCTACGGTAGGTACTGTGCTAAAACAATCTTGTCACCTGCCTTTGCACAGCCACAGTGGTCTAGAAAAAAAACCCAACAGCCTCGGACTGAACTCGCATTAAGACAAACTCAGGAGATCTAAAGGCTTACGGCTGGTGAATGGCTGCCTTGCTCCTGCTGTACACTCAACGGTAGTTGGGTTACCCCGGCTCTAGGTGGGTAGGCAGCCTTGGGCTACATTACTAAGTTGAATCAATCACAGAAAGGTCCAGCAAAACAATAAAGCTGGTACAAAGGAGCAGGTGGAACTGTGTCAGAAGCAGAGCAAGGACACCCCCTTCCCAGAAGTTGCAGTTACTAGACTGGCTCAGCTGTTTCTTTAAAGTTCACCATAATGGATTGATCTGAATTTAAAAAACAGATTATTTCTTTTTCTCCATACTTACTTTGAAAATACATTAATGAAGCAGTCACTGACATTTATAGAAACAAGTAAACAATAAATGCAATTCCTTCCCCTCTGGGATCTTCAGTTCTATGCCTATCAAGAAGACTTTTGTCAATTAGGTATTTTTTTCTGTCCTTTGGAATATTTACTAGGAGCTCATTTTACACAGGCAAATCAGTCACCAGCTGGTAAGCAGTACTGCTCTCCTATTAAATTTAATGGATCATTTAGCAAAGCAGAGGTTTTTGGAATGTGTAACAAGAAAAAAAAAAACACGCTTAATTGCATGAGGTGCAGAACTACTCTGGGAGTGAGGAATATGAAACCAAGTAACGCTCCACCCTGCACCAGTCTTCCAAATCTCAGAAATTCTTTCTAAAATCTGTCAGAACAGTGCAGGCATAAGCTTATAGTCCTCTCCGACCATTTCTGCATAGGGAAAAGAGGAAGCGGATAATCCTAAGGAGTAGAATTGGCTCAGAAAAAGATTTAGCTAGTGCCACAGCTTGTGCAAATGAGAAGGAAGAATCATATGATCAGGAACGGGGACAGAGAAGAGAGTTTTGGTAGCGGTGAGCTATTGGATGAACTCATGTCTCTTGGAAGCATACAAGTTTCAGTGTCAAGCTTTACATCAGTTCATGGATTTATTTGACCCAGAACTAAAAACCTACTAGCTGCTAGACTTAAGAACAAAGTCTATTCGGATGGTTGCAAAACTTGTAAACTTTTTGCTGTCTTGAAGTTAGAAAGTCCAAACCAGCCCAATTAATTTCCTTAAACAAATTTACACACTGTGAACTGAATCTGTCGTGAAAGAAACTGCTATGTCTTACAACATAATCTGCATCCTTCTCAGAAGAACTGAATATGTTAGTGAATATGAGTATGTTTAGATTGCTTAAAAATCGGGTTGAACATGACATATTTTGACAGCAGTACAAGAATTAATGGGAGCATTACTTTGAAAGCACGTTACTCTGGCTCCTCTGAAATTATAAGGACCAAACCTGTTGTGATGGGTTGTGGTGAAACAACTTTGATTAAATGAAAGATGCTAACACATAATCAAATATTGATTTAAGAATAATTCTCAAACTACTTACAGGTATTACATTGGCAAAAAAAGCTATACGTCCTAGATTGCCAATCATCTGAGCCACACATGGCTAGCAAACATTTCAAAGTAGGTCCTTTACTGGAGCTTCTTCAAATAACCAGTTATGACAGGGAATGCCAAGTAGGGACAGGGAATGCTAAAGAACAGAAAATGCTAAGTAGTCCAACCCCTGGCTACAGGAGAAGTACAATCAGCAGAATTTCATGAAACTGGTATCAGGGATTCCCCTGGGACTCAGCTGCATGCCCAGCTGAGCTCTACTGTGCAGTGATGCAGTGGGATCTCTGAAAAATCACTACCCTCTTCTGGAAACGAGTTACTTCCAGAGCTTCTAGATTCACTTGTTCCAAGTACATGACAAGAATGTTGCAGTTCTCTGCTGTGCAAACATCTTCTGTAAGTCCCTAAGGTTAGGAACTCGGTCCACCTTTACAGCAAATTTATAGGTTTCCTAAATGAACACTTATCCTGAGATCTACTGGGGTCATTACAGGGGCTCCCTTATTTGGCTTCAGGGAACTAGCAACCTGGAGCAACAGCTTAAAAAAAAACAAAACAGAAAAGCAGAAGTGACAGTTACTAGGTGTGCCAAAGAAAGTTTAATGGTGAGTTCCTGAACAAAGAAAAGGTCAGCCTTCTAACTGTGAATGAAAAACATGGGAAAATATGGGAATTTTATAGAGATAAGCTGGAATTACACAAATAATAATGATCCAACATACAAAGAGTTATTACAAACAAAATGCTATGTCATCCAGGTACCTGTAATGAGATTAAAGGTAAACCAACTCCCAACATTTCCAGTACACAAAAGGGATGATATATTAGCTGCCACTATCTGAAGAAGAGATTGTAAGAAGCAGATTAGTAATGAATATTAATGTAATTGATTTACTAATTTTTCATGCTTCATCAGAAGTCAAACACATTTTACATTAATTACATTAGTTTACTAAAAGTTATCATCAGTGATGAGTACCAATTAGTTACAGCTATCAGATATTTATTGAATGGCTCTTTTGTTAAACTGAGTAGTAATTCATGCAAGAAAATAAATCATTCCTGGATTACCATTGTGAAAATGTGGAACATACCAGTGATCCTAATATTTCAGAGCAACTAAGCCCTGCTTCTCCTTGAAGTAAACAAATTCATAAGTTGTCTTGAAATACATTATTCCACCTGGCTGGTTTTTGTTTTTTTCTTCATGTCGGAAAATAAACTTGCTGTTGGAAACTCATGACCAAGAAAACTGTAAGAGTAAAATAATTCTCCCAGTAGTAGTAAGGACAATGATTCAAAGATAAGAAGCATTGATCTGCATAGGCGGACACACCATCATTTTGCCCAGATACTAAGCCAATTTACATGACGTGATAGCTGTGTAGCATCAGTTAAGGCAGTGCTGACAGGCAAGGTGTATTAACACCCTTACTAATGATGTTAACGCTGAGCTTACTATGGTGTCCAGTTGGCTTGCAGTGTGAGCATAAGACTGAGCAGACATTAGAAAAACATCACTCTCGCATGGAAGATGAGACAGTCACTAGTCACTAATGACTAGATCTGTGTTTGCTGGAAAGTAGGTGCAAGCAGTCAGTTCTGCAGAGTAGGATGGTAAAACTGGCATGAAGAAACAGAAAACAAGTTGCTCCACATAAAGCATTTTAGCTGAACTCCATGCAGAGATTTTTAAGTGCCTTGGCAGACACCTATGACATGCATTTATCGGTATTCCCATTTGGTTTCACACATGCTTCCCTGATTGCTGCATACTGCAGGATACCTGTAAAGCCTTATCACTGAGAATTAAGAAATGAAAGAATAGATGTGACACTACTTCTTAAATTTCATGGTTTTTCAAAAGAACAACTGTGGTCATCAAGCCCAGATTCCTAACGCTGCAACAGATAATCCTTGCCACAAGGAGCACAAAATCCAAGCATTTTTATTGTAACCGGTTCTAGGGTGGCACTTGTTTCTAATAAGCTATTTCATAATTTCAGTAAGAAGTATTTCTCCTTCCCTTCCTATCTTAAAACAATACGGTACAAAATGTCTTATGACCTGCTTTAGTTTGTTACAAATAGCCTTAATCAGCCTACAGTTTCCATCAAATCACTTGAAAAAGGGAGTCAAAACTGTGGTATGCTGCTGATTTGGATGACCAACTCCTTTGGGCTTTTATCTAGTAGAAATATTTAGAAAAAAAATGTGTTACAATATTCCAGTTATTTCACCACTTTCTATTTACTCTTCACTCTTGATAATACATTCATTTTTTTACTCTTCACTCTTGATAATATATTCATTTCTTTAATCAATTCTGACTTCATATTAATCATATTCACTAAAGCATATAGACTTTTATTAGCAGTTATCAAAGCAAAGCATTACCTTTGGCAGGCAATTGAAATTGCCACTCAAGAGAGAACACTGAGGAAAGATAAGGGCTTTATAGCTGTATATAGATACACACATATATACATATAAATTATATGTATATATATACAAATACTACATCTGAAGTCAGAATTTAACGGAAATCAGTGGCATCTAATTTATTGTATGATTTCAGTCATGAAAGTCAGGTTTTTTAAGAGATTTTAGAGGAATTAGGCACCTGAAACTCAGAAATTAGAAAGAATTGTAGCACTTACCTTCCCTAGACTCTTTAGAAAATCCTGTCCCCAGATCAGCACAAGTGCTTACCCTAATATGACAGTGAAAACTTGAATTGTTTTACACCTTTCAGTGTTCGGCTCCAGACCCTAGGGTACACCGATTCACTGCTGGTAAATGACACCTGCAAAATGTGCAGAAATGACCTTGGCAAGATCACACTTTCAGGATAGTCTTATTTTAAGGAGCAAATTGATGTTTTAAAAGCTATACAGCATCTGGTTAACTGGTGGAAGAAAACAGCTGAGTAACTAACGTACACAATCACTGGAAACTAATGCCTATATATGAGGCTTTTCAGCGACCCAAACCTGACAGAGTAGTCTTAACATTACTCACTCCTGACCACTATTACTCAGGGCCCAACCAGAACTTCAAACCCACAGCAACTTCCAATTTTCTGTCATCTCCAAAATGAAGAGAAGAGAGAGAAAAAAAAAAGAAAAAAACCCACCTTTATTTTTGACTAATTCTTCACCACAATGGAGAATACACATCTGAAATGAGAATTAGTCCCCAACATTGCAGATTTTTTTTCTCTCTAGACACAACACAGTAGGCTATAAACTTGGCTTTGCAACCAAAAGATTTTAGAATTCTGAAACTTCATGAGGGTCACACGGGCCCACTGCTCAAGCCTGTCAGGTCCCTCAGGATGGCATCCCTTCCCTCCTGCGCATCAACGGCACTGCTCGGCTTGGTATCATCTGCAGACTTGGTGAGGGTGCACTCAATCCCACTGTATACAAAGATGGAGCCAGACTCTTCTCAGTGGTATCCAGTGGATGGACAAAAGACAATGGGCACAAGCTGAAATACAAGAAATAGCATTTAAACGTAAGAAAAAAAATATTTTTATGGTGAGGGTGGTCAAACACTGGAACAGGTTGCACAGAGAGGTTGCAGAGTCTCCATCCTCGGAGATACCCAGAAAAGGGCTAGACAATGTATTAAACAACCAGCTTCAGCTGACGCTGCTTTGAGCCAGGGGCACTGGACAGATGATCTCTAGAGATCCCTTCCATGACTTCAAAAAACACCTTTGCACAGAGCAAGAACTGGGCTCCTAGTCCGGTATAGAGAATCTCAGACCTCAGGAACAGGGGCAAGAATGAATTCCATTTGCTTACACAACCCTTAAAGATCCTACACTTTGTATGATAATTTTATGATTGTGTAGTGTCAGATATTATTAGGTGTCCTTAATCTTCCTGTCTTTATTTTTCCAACCCATACTGATAATTGTTTCCTGGAACGTGAACTGATTGATCAAAAAAATATTTTAATGACCTTGAAACTGACGTAACATATTTGTAGCTATTTTAATGCCAATATCTCCAAGGCACAGATTTTTTTTTTTAAACATTTAATGGACTTTTTCTAACCTTATCTAATATCTTCCAGTTCTCCCTTTTTCATCTGGCCAATAAATCCTGGTTTAGTATCTTCTTCTTTTTTTCCCCTAAATTAGACTCTTAAAGAAAAATGTAGTCATTTATCCTGAACACAGTGTATCTTCTAGCTTTACCATCATTCCATTCAGGAATTGCTTTCCTATAGGCCTTCCACAGAAGTTCTTGGGTGCACATTTTTCAAAGGCAAAACCAGCAGGTAAGGAATCAATCATCAAGAAAAATTATCGTCCATTAGGTCCCAATTTCCAGTGATGCCTTTGGAAATTCCTTTGCATACACTTGCATGAGAACTGCAGATGAACGTCAAGAGCTATAAAATACCTCAAAAGTAACACCTGTACTGACACTACATGGCATACTGGTGAACCTTAAACAGTTTACTTCTTACCAGCATAGCCAAAAGGTCACTCTGAATACGCATCTGGCAAGCAGTTAACTTAGCTACTGCTACACACGTGTTGGAAAAACAAGGTCCTAGAAGTCAGAATAGTACCACTGAAATCCATGGAGATAAGCTGGCAAAAAATGGTGTCAACCTCATTGTAAGAAAATTAACATACCCTTTCAACAATTTTTTTCATGTTCACATGAATCCAAACGAGATCCCAGAGAACTCAGCAATGCCACTGAATTCTGTGCTGATACCTAATGGATAGAATGGATATTTAGATAAATCTGCTCTGCTTGGGAAGTCAACACAGCCTCTGTAAAGGTACATCTGGCTTTACAAATCTCCTGCAGGTCTCTGAAGGGGTGAAAAACACATAGGGAGGGATTCTAACAAAGCCCCTTCCCAACAACTTTTAAGGGAGCTAAGCAATCATGAGATAAGAGGAAAGTCCTTGCATGGAAGAATAACAAGTTAAATATTAGGAAACAGCATGTAAGACTGAAACCATCAGTGCTCCCAGTGGAGGAAGTTCATCAGTAAAGTCCTGCAGAATTCTGTGATGGGACCTATCCTATTCCATCTATATTCATGGAAGAGGAGGTGGTGAGCAATAAGGTGAGAAGGTCTGCTTGATACTGCAAAGCAATCAGAGTTTTTACATAAGAGGGTAAACTGTGAAGAACTACAGAAGGACCTTAGGATATTGAGTGACTGGGCAATAAAATGGCAGATAAAATTCAGTGCAGGCAAGTGTAAAGTCATGCATGTGGAAAAAAATAATCCTATCACTGCTAGTTTATTATCACTACTCAGAACTGAGGTCTTGAGGACATGATATATATTTTCTCAGAACTGTGATCTCAATATGCAGTCAAAAAAGCAAATCAAATAGTAGGAATTCTCAGGAAAATGAGCAGAGAACAAACCCAAGACCATTATTACACCACTTTACAAGCTTATGGTTCACCCATACTTTGAAATTATGTGCAGTTCTGCCTCTCTCATCTCAAAAATAATACAATTTAAATGCAGAAGTTTCCAAGAAAAGCAACTAGGATGATAAAAGTTATAGAACACCTCTTGTTCAAGGAACGACTAGGTGGCCTAGGTAGTACTCTTCAGTCTGTAAAAGAAATACTTTAGAGTGGATATCCTACTCAAGAAGATCATTCTTCAGAAGAATAACAACTAACTGTTAACTTTCTCTTCCAATAAATAAATCTTGGGTTCCATGAAACTAAACAAGTAGTATCCAGGTTCAAAGCCAACAGAAGAGGTGATTTTTTGCACAAAAAATAGTAATTTTGTGTTTCTGTGAATACTTCAGTGAAGTGTTATCATATGGAGGCAGCCATTTATGACCACTGCTTTTTTCTGTCAGAAAGATGGGTAAGGGTACAGAGACAGTACATTCCACAGACACATGCATAAAGCAAACGTAGAGGTTTCACACTCAGGAAATAAGTGTTTAATCTCCGGCTCAAATACTGCTTCTTGCATTTCCTCTTCTACTCCTCAAAAGAAGAATGCAGAAAATCTACTGCAAGACCATCTTTGCGAGGAGGCAGCTGCAACCTATTTGGAGACAAGACACTTGGTTAGATGGACTCTTAGCCTCAAGCAGGACAGCCATTCTTAGTGTCAGAGGGTCAAAGAGACGGAAGACCTAGTACGGCATTAGTTTATTGGGCAGAGGAGCATAACTAGGACGATTGTTGCCCCACATGAACTTGCAGCAGTGCCCATGAAAATGCATATACCCAGCTGCAGGTAGGATCCCAAGACAGAGTAACAGATTAATTTCTAACAGCTATGCATCATTACTGAGAGCTGAGCAAAACATTAAGTAGATAGAGAGGAAATCAGCACTTCAGAAACAGTAGTTGTCCTGAGCATAGGGACAAGTGAGCACAACTAACAGTCAGTTGTCAAGTAGCTAAGGTAACCGACATTAGAATCAGATGTTCACATGGTAAAAATTCTGGTACCAAGTACTGTGCTTAAGTCTCTACATTGACAATATAATGAATCTGTTCCTTTTCACCTTAATTTGTTTCAAGTAGGTAATATGTTGCCTGCAATTAAAATCTCTGAGAGAAACTGTCTGTACTGCTCTGAAAATCTAGCATTGAGCACATTGTTCAGAACCGTGTATGGCTGCAAAATCACATTTCTATTACGAAAAAAAAAAAATCCCACTGCACTGAAAAGCACTACAAGGTCTGTTTTAACATAATGACTTCTCTTTGGCTTGTATGCATTTGTTGGAGAAATCCTGCTAAAGGTAATATAAACAGTCCCTGACACTATTATCTTAAAACTACCTTTAAAGAGAAATTTTTGAAAATTGGCAGAACATCAAAATACTTTTTCCTGTGCTTCCTTCCCATAATAACAAAGCATTAATTCACTCCCTTTCTTAAAAAAAATCTGCAAAATTTGTACAACTATGGCTACTGCAAAAAACCACTGAACAGAACATGGATGAAACACATTAACCCTTCAGTGTATGAGCAGAATGCAACTTACACACAGATGTGGGCGATTCATTTTTCTGAGTCACTCTAGCCAGGAAAAAAAAGAACTCTGTATAAAACCACCTTCTCTTCTTGTGAATCTTGGTTCTTCTATTAGCGACTTTCAACATCTACTTAAAATCCAATTTTGACTGTGTTTTGTTGCAGGGACTTGTTAGCAGTTTTATACGGAGTGTGGATTTCTTTGTTTTTAACAGGACTGTAAAGGATTGGATGTCAAAAAGATTTGGAGAAAGTAACATTTCATTTTCCCCCAGTTAATGTCCAGTCAATGCACTCTGGAAGCTAATTAGATTATTTTAATCTTGTGAGGATAACTTTTATTTTATCAAACTTGTATTTCAAATTTCTGTAACGGTAGACAGAGTTTACTTTTCTAGCTATGTCTAAACAATATTAATGTTTAAAAGATTAATGATCTGAAGATTTCTTAGTCTTCATATCCATTACTATGATGAATGATAAAAACATTAAACACGAAAAAGAATTATCTGATTAACCTTTCCACTCCTTAAAAATAGTTCAGATGGGCTACATTACATTATCAAGCATTGCTGACAATCGGGAGAAGATCTGTAGAGGAAAGTATTTGGTGCTGACTCCCACATCCAATATGCTTGGCATATTAATTTATAGCCATTACTTTGTAGAACCTTCTCCTCCCATTCCTGACAAAAATCATATGGTTAGAATAAAATGGGAACGAAACAGACCTAAATTTAAGGTGAATGGATGTCCTGGTTTCAGCTGGGATAGAGTTAACTGTCTTCCCAGTAGCTGGTACAGTGCTATGTTTTGAGTTCAGTATGTGAAGAATGTTGATAACACTGATGGTTTCAGTTGTTGCTCAGTAGTGGTTAGACTATAGTCAAGGATTTTTCAGCTTCTCATGCCCAGCCAGGGCACAAGAAGTTGGCACAGGACACAACCAGGGCACCTGACCCAAACTGGCCAACGGTGTATTCCATACCATGGGACGTCCCATCTAGTTTAGGAACTGGGAAGTGGGGGGGGAATCGCCGCTCGGGGACTGGCTGGGTGTCGATCGGCGGGTGGTGAGCAATTGCCCTGCGCATCATTTGTACATTCCAATCCTTTTATTACTACTGTTGTCATTTTATTAGTGTTATCATTATCATTATTAGTTTCTTCTTTTCTGTTCTATTAAACGGTTCTTATCTCAACCCAGGAGTTTTACTTCTTTTCCCGATTTTCTCCCCCATCCCACTGGATGGGGGGGAGTGAGTGAGCGGCTGCGTGGTGCTTAGTTGCTGGCTGGGGTTAAACCACGACAATGGACAATACACCTAGTTAAATACACTCTCTCCATTCCACCCACTTTTAATTAATACTTACAGAATTTGATTTGAGATTAGCATTAGACCAAAAGCTGCAAAAAACTTTTGACAGACCTCCACCAAAAGCTCCCAATCCGGCTTATTTAGGATAGGTAGTTGTCTAAAACTGTAGGCCAATCTCTGAAAGCTTTTCTTGGCCAACAAAGATCACTTCATCAGTGGTTATTTATTAATATGTAGTATACGAATGATGGACTTGTTAGAACGTATTTCTTGGCAAACTCCTCGGTGTACCTACTTAAACAGCATACCTTCTTGCAGACATCTGAATCCCAAAACATTCTGTCCTCCCCTAAACATGTGTCACTTAACTATGACTGCAAACAACTAGAAGTTTTATATAGTGTAGAATCATAGAATCACAGATTCACAGAACCATAGAATGACTTGGGTTGAATCAAACCTTCAAAGATCATCTAGTCCAACCCCCCCGACATGGGCAGGGACATTTTTCACTAGACCAGGTTGCTCAAAGCTCCTCCAACCCGACTTCGAACACTTCCAATGATGGGACATCCACAGCTTCTCTGGGGAACCTGTTCCAGCATCTCACCACCTTCATCGTAAAAAATTTCTTCCTTATGTCCAATCTAAATCTACCCTCTTTCAGTTTAAAACCATTGCCCCTTGTCCTGTCGCTACAGACCTTGGTAAAAAGTCTCTCTCTGCCTTTCTTACAAGCCCCCTTTAAGTACTGAAAGGCTGCAATAAGGTCTCCCCAGAGCCTTCTCTTCTCCAACTCTCCAACCCCAACTCTCTCAGCCTTTCTCCATAGCAGAGGTGCTCCAGCCTTCTGATGGTTTTCGTGTCCCCGCTCCGGACCCGCTCCAACAGGTCCATGTCTCTCCTGCGCTGAGGACCCCAGATCTGGACGCAGTACCGCAGGTGGGGTCTCACCTGATCGGAGCAGAGGGGCAGAATCCCCTCCCTCGACCTGCTGCCCACACTGCTTCTGATGTGGTCCAGGATACAGACAGCTACGGTGCTTGTGCAGAGTTTATGAAATTTACTACAATATTCAAAAAACGAAGCATGACATTTCATCACATTTTAAAAAACGAAGGATGACAGTTCGTCACATTAATCATCTCTTCTAAACTGCTAAACAACGCAGGGCCAAGGAGAGAGCTAAAGTCTACCATAGTTCCTCGTACAGTTTTGAAGGGTACCAACTTGCCCCCTCCTACCTAAGGCCAGAGCACAGTCCAAGGGACAGCATACACCAGGGACCACTCCCAACAGCCACTCTAGAGAAGACTCTGTTCAGTTTTGCTCCCTTCTCCACTATATAGCCATCAACAGGCCTTCATGACACAACCTAAGCATAAAACACATCCTCTTTGTCCCAGTTCGTGAAAGCACCACTCTGAAATAATACAAAGACTGTGTTCCAGCCTATCATGTACTTTGAACAAAAACCAGACAAAAAAACTACTACATTGTCTTAGAGCTACCAGGGCATGACGTGTGGTCAGAGGTACTGTGGATATGAACATTTTATGCTGTTGGGAGTAGAAAGTAGAACCTCTGGCTGTACTTACTTAGCAACACGGACACAACCAAAGAAACAACCTGGGTCCTCCAGCTCAGCTCTCCACGGTCACAGGTCTCCGCGAAAGCACTGCCCAGTCCAGAAGAGTCCACAGAACACCTACTCCATACACAAGAAAACACAGAATACTACCCAGTACTCTATAACAAATGTAAGACTTATAGATAAATACCAAAGCAAGAACTATAGTGTTCCACAGGAACGGAGCAGGAAGATTGAGACAATGTATTTCCAATTTACTTAAGATATACATTACATTACAGTCCTGAATAATCCTAGGAAATTGGTACATTCCATGTTACAGACAAGCTAAAACCAACTGCCAGTCCTTGCCAATTTACCCACTGCACTCATTATGAGACTGACACACCTGCCTTGACAGGTAAAAAATAGGAGAAAGCTATGTAAACTGTTCCATGCTATTTTTTTCATTAATTCTGTTGTCTGGTAAGTGTTCTTGTCATCTTAGACTCTTCTTGGTGCTGTTCAATTTCTTAAGCATTGCATGCTTATGGCTTATTTGGACACTAGACTTTCTAAGGTCCAAATCTTACCATTACTGCAATAAGTTGAAATTTATTCTACAAGTTATCCTATTGAAGCCAGTTATTTCATAAGAAACAAGAAGAAATCATTCCTGGACCTACTACCAAAAAAGATTGGTTGCTCTGAAGGTGATAATGGGAAAAAAGTCTGACCTCAGTTTTGGAAGTTATTTTAAAGGAGGTTCCATTTATCTGGCCCTGCTGCTTTTCAAACTTGACTTTTGAGCTTTTTTCTTGTACCCTAAAAAACATAAATGAAATTACTGAATGTTAATTTCAAACTAACCGATACGACTTTAATAGATTGATGAGTTATATTAGGTTAGCAGTAAAATATTACTCCATTTCCAAAAACTGGTCAAGAATTGAAAAATAGCTTACACAGATGATCAGCCATATATTATAATGGTGACAAAATCAGGCCCTAAACAGGTAACATAGAGAATGGCAGGTTAACAGTCTAACATAGGTAAAATAAAAAGGTAAGATGCTTGAGCTACAAAACTCCTTATAATATAAGGAACAATTATGTTTACTATGAACAATGAAATGAAGAAAAAAACTTTTAAAAATATCTCCTAATAAGCAGAAAGAACAGTAGGAAACTGAGATGGGATGTGAGGAAATGTCATAAAGCTGTGTCAGGGGAAGTTCAGATCGGGTATTAGAAAAAAGTTTGTCATTGAGAGAGCGGTCAAACACTGGAACAGGCTCCCCAAGGAAGTGGTCATAGCCCCAAGCCTGTCAGAGGTCAAGGAGCGTTTGGACAATGCCCTTTGACATATGGTTTAACTTTTAGGTTTCTCTGTGTGGAGTCAGGAGTTGGACGCGATGATCCTCATGGGTCCCTTCCAACTCAGCATATTCTATGATTCTGTGTTTTTTGATTCAGAGTACAGGTATTTCAAGTGACAAAGGTATAATGTAAATAAAGGTGCTATTTAATGGATAGGAATTAAGAGAAGAAAGCACAAAAGTTCAGATGGTAAACACAATGATAGATATGAACGTTGCAACTACTTTGCCTTTTGATTCTATTTTCTTCCTTCTTGCGGACATCCCTTATTCCATAAGCAGCCAAAGACATGCTATATAACCTATACTTCAAGAATACCATAGTAATAACATATCTGCACATGAACATAATTATATACGTCCCAACCATGTGTCCCCCTTCATAGCACCTGCGCAGATTTTACACTTATCAGTTCTTAAGCTAGTACCAATACAAACTTGTGTTCATCTTACCTAGCCCCAATGGTATAGATTTGACCTTACTTTTGTGGACCTTAATGTGAGAAGATAAGATCCTGTTTAAGAGTTTCTTTTTTTTTTTTCTGTTTATTCTAAGAAATCCACCACTATTCAGAATCAGACTTTTTACCTGTTCTTTATCAAGAGGCTATGACTCTGAATCATGATTTAGTCATTAATCCAATTCCCATTAAACCAACAGAAAGACTCCCTACTGATACCGAAAGGAAATGCATCCCATTCATAGTCAATATGACGCAAATATTTTGGGAAGACAAACAGAAATAAAACCAGCTAGACCATCAACGCTCAAGAGAGTTTGTTGTTCTATCAGTTTTTGAAAAGGCAGACAGCACGGGCAGGTAAAAAGACAAGACACCTTCATGGCTAAAGATGATGGTCACGCATTCCTTTTCTTTAGTAGAGCAACACGGTAACAATTTAGAGGACTTTAAGGACCACTTTGTTACACCTGAGTATAAGCTTGCTGTTTTGAACTGAGTTGGTAAAACCGATGGGCTGCATTCACAGCCCGTAAACGCGCTACAGCTTAAAATCTTCCTACGCCGGTTAGAAGAATTAAGGAAGTCCAGCAAGTTCAAATGTACTTTATTTTCTATGCACTTTTTTTCGGCATGCAGTTACTTTTTCACCACCAGTGAATAAGGTATTTCAGGTTAGTAGTTTACAAACGCGTCCGCCGAACAACGCTGCACCTACAGCGACGAGAGGAAACGGCCTCAAGTTGAGGCAGGGGAGGTTCAGGCTGGGTATTAGGAGAAATCCCTTTCCCGAGAGGGTTGTCAGGCATTGGAACAGGCTGAGGGACCCTCGGAGTCGCGCCCCCCCCCCCAGCCCCGGGCAGGGACCCTCAGAGTCCCCCCCGACGCCTCCAGCAGCGCAGGCCGGTCCCCGCTCACGCTTCGCGCCCAGAGGCACAAGGAGGCGGCCGAGCCTCCCTCCGGCTCTCTCCCCTTTCCGTCGCCGCTCCCACAACGCAACGGCCCCTTCGCCCTCCCCGACGGACGGTGGCCCGCCCGGGCAGGGCCGCCGCCGCCGCCGCCTACCTGAGGCGTCGCTGCGGGGTGACGGCACGCCTCGCCCCGGCCCACGGCGCCACCTCCGCCGGCCTGGCGACGCCTCCTCCCGGCCCGCACCCCACCTCAGGGCGGGGAACGCGGCGCTCCCCCCGCCTCCGGCCCGGCCCGGAGCGGAGGACGCCGACGGCGACGAAGGCAGCGGCAGCCCCGGCCCCGCCGCCGGGCGGCCCTGAGGTGACGGCGAGCCCCGCCCACCAGCCGCCTGCCCCGCCCCCTCCGCCCTGGTCACGCCCCCCCGGCAGATTCCGATTGGCTGCCGGAAAGCGGGAGGCCGGACGGCGGCTCGGCACCCGCCCAGTGGGCGGGGCGGGGGAGGGAAGGGGGAACGGGGGGGAAGAGGAAGGGGGGGAGGAAGGAGGAGAGGGGGAGGAAGGAGGAGAGGAAGAGGGGGAGGAAGAAGGAGAGGAAGAAGGAGAGGAAGAAAGAGGGGGCTAGGATGAAGGAGAGGAAGAGGGGGAGGAAGAAGGAGAGGAAGAGGAGGAAGGAGAGGAAGAAAGAGGGGGGAGGAAGAAGGAGAGGGGGAGGAAGAAGGAGAGGAAGAAGGAGAGGGCTAGGATGAAGGAGAGGAAGAGGGGGAGGAAGAAGGAGAGGGGGAGGCAGAAGGAGAGGAAGAGGGGGAGGAAGAAGGAGAGGAATAAGGAGGGGGGGAAGAAGGAGAGGAAGAAAGATGGGGGAGGAAGAAGGAGAGGAGGAGGGGGGAGGAAGAAGGAGAGGAAGAGGGGGAGGCAGAAGGAGAGGAAGAGGGGGAGGAAGAAGGAGAGGAATAAGGAGGGGGGGAAGAAGGAGAGGAAGAAAGATGGGGGAGGAAGAAGGAGAGGAGGAGGGGGGAGGAAGAAGGAGAGGAAGAGGGGGAGGAAGAAGGAGAGGAAGAAGGAGAGGAAGAGGGGGAGGAAGAAGGAGAGGAAGAAAGATGGGGGAGGAAGAAGGAGAGGAGGAGGAAGAGGGGGAGGAAGAAGGAGAGGAAGAAGGAGAGGGGGAGGAAGAAGGAGAGGAAGAAGGAGAGGGCTAGGATGAAGGAGAGGAAGAGGGGGAGGAAGAAGGAGAGGAAGAGGAGGAAGGAGAGGAAGAAAGAGGGGGGAGGAAGAAGGAGAGGGGGAGGAAGAAGGAGAGGAAGAAGGAGGGGGGAAGAAGGAGAGGAAGAAAGAGGGGGGAGGAAGAAGGAGAGGAGGAGGAAGAGGGGGAGGAAGAAGGAGAGGAAGAAGGAGGGGGTAGGATGAAGGACAGGAAGAGGGGGAGGAAGAAGGAGAGGAGGAGGAAGAAGGAGAGGGGTAGAACGAAGGAGAGGAAGAGGGGAAGAATAAGGAGAGCAAGAAGGAGGGGGGAGGAAGAAGGAGAGGAAGAGGAGGAAGAGAGCCTCGCTGCCCACCAGAGGGGTTGGAGGAGAGGGGACGGCCCTTGCCGGGCCGGGGGGGTACCCGGGGGTTGTGGAGGGCGCGGAGGCAGGCGGTGCTGGGGCCTGGGATTCCAGCTGGGGAACGCTGCTCTCCAGCAGAAGACAGTGCAGATGTTGTTGGGTCGGTCCGGAGTCACCAGGAAAAAACCAACCGCACCACAAGAACACGCCGTCCGGCAGATTTTTACTGCTCTGATTTTCACGGCTCTGTATGCCGGAGCAGCTGTAGTTTGCGGATCTTGGTTGAGTCTCTTGTCATCTTGCACTTTAGGCAGTAGTTTGTGTGCTCGAGGGATGCAAATCTCTACAAAATCAGAACGTGTAACTCCTTTACGTAGAGGCACCGCAAGAGAGAGACGGCCTCTTAAATACATGATTTCTTAATAGGCTTAAGATTACTTACCAGGCAGTTGTATGGGGGTGTCTCGTCTTCGTTTCCATCCTTCCTCACTGCTCTTCATTCTCTCCTCCTCGCTCCCGGAGCTTCCCACTTCTCACTTCCCAGTTCCTTCCCACTTTGCACCATCTCTGGCATTCACCAGCTCATGCACTATACCAATTCAACTTGCTAACCCAGCAAAAGGCTATTGCCCAATTCTGGTTTTGTTTCCCATTATTCCATGAAAGTTGATTAAATCGCCGCCGGAGTAAACGCAGAATAAAGCAACAGGAGGACATAGCTGGAAGGAAGGTGGATGTGGGAGGAGCAGGACTTAAAAGTTTCTTAACCTTAGGCTGTGGAAAAAACCCTCAGCTTGTCTTACCTTTCTCCCTTAAGTAAGCCAGAAGGCCTGGAATTCCTGTGTAGGAATTTCCATTGTTTCCCATCCCTTTTTTGTCTGTTCTCAGGTAATAATGAAGCACCAGCAGCTGTTACCCCTTTCTGTTTTGGCTGAGCTGACATTCGTAACCCTTTTCCTCTATTAGTACATTGTCGATGCTGAGAGATTAAAAGAAAAAAAGACAAAGGAATGTCTGTTCCTCTTGCCTGGTGCTTTTCGATAAAGAAGATGTTAACCAATACTACCTTAATCCAGCTATTCATAACTATGTAATGGTAAACTCAAGCTAAAATGCTGTTTATTAGCTTTTGGGCATCTAAATAGCAATCATCTAGAGTGGTCCAGAAGAATTGTTAAGTAGACCTGGACAGGTTTCTGAGTTTTTTAAGTTTTTCATTCCTATGTGACTGAGAGGAGAGGGGTTTTCCCCTTCTTGAATGAAAATCTGTGGCTGATATTTGACAGAGTATTGTCTGACAAATGTAGTTTTCTCATTCATGGCAATTAGTTTTTCCTAAAGTTGTTTGAAATCACTGACGTTCTTAATTTGGATCTGAAGGGAAGCAGAAATTTGGCTCGTGTTCAGTACTAGTCCCAATAAGAGCTAGCTTAATTTAGATGTGCCATTGACATAGTTCAGTGTTTAGATATGTTCTATTTAATTGTTTCTTGAACTTTGAGTAACATGAAATGCAAAGTGCTTTTTATACTTCAGTGCCTGAAAACCTAAAGTTTTTTAAAAAGGATGTAATGCTCAGACACCCCAAGGTACTTGGGAATAGCATTGCTAGATATGGAAACTAAGCCCATTAAGAAGGGAGTGGTGGATACACAGAGAGAGAGTAGGAGTTCCCAATTTAGAAATACATACTTAATTTCTTGTGTCCTGGATAGATCTTACCGTGGATGCCTCCTGCACTGTATTAAGTACCTTTTCTTTATAATTCTTCCTACAGAGCTAATATCATAAAGTTCAGCAGAGATAGGCCCAATGCTACCAGAGAACACACAACCTGTTTTCTCTTTCATAGATTACATTTAAAAAAAAAAAAAAAAAAGTTGATTATTACAGGCTCATAAGACAAATCTAAAAGGTGGTTTGTGGTCAAACCCCTCGTATATTTGGAAACTGAGTTTTTATTGTTCCATAGCTTCTTTCGTAAGGAAGATGACGCACAAGTCTCTGTAGTTGAGTTGTGTTTTCCTGGTACACAAGATGATAGTGATTTAATTTGCATAATATGCGCCTGCTATAAATACTTGTTTTCAAGGAAAAGCTGGAAGCATAGAGGTTATTTTGTCCTGGAGAGTGGATATGCAGGGTTTCGAGCAGGTGCTGGCTTGATATCAAGGGACATTTGAAAGATGTAATACTTCTTTCTAGCATCCTTTTGCAATGGTTACCAAATAGTCACTATTACTAGTTCTACCATAAAACAAACAAACAAAACCCTCAAGTAGCAACAAGAAATCCATCTGTTTCCTATTTTTATTTAGTACTAAAAATGTTGTCCTAGTTCTTGACATACTGCAGAATAGCTTCATCCTGTATTTCGTATTAACCACATCAAGTATTAAACTGTGTAGAAGACATTACCTGCCTTTCTTATAAATATGCTGAGGTTATGTGTGTTCTCACTCATGCCCCCACCCTGCCTGCCCTTGCGCTCTGCTGTAGGTGATATTCAATCCTTGTACCTTTCTGGAAAACATCAGGAGAAAAATTTTAGTCGCCTGAAATCCCTAGATCTCTCTCACAATGCGTGGGTTAGTTTGGAGGTAAGGACTTTGTATGTTTGTTTGGTTGTTTTTTTTAACAACTAGCTTAAGGATGGTGTAACCAGTATACACTTAGTCTTGAAAGAAGACAAGGTTAGGAAAATGTCAGCTGTCTGGAGCAACACTGCAACAGTTACAGGTATGCTTGGGGAAAAAAAAGGGGAAGTATGAAGGAGGCATTTATTTTCCAATAAAATTGAAAATCAGCATTTGTGAACTGAGGGAGTCTCAGTGCCTAATTCCAGTTCCAAAATATCATTGACGTTGTAACCTCGGTGCTGATCCCTGAGCCATGTGTCCTAAGAGATGGGCAAGAAATGGTAGGTTTCATGCTGAGGTGGTACCTTTACTTCTGCACTTGATCGGCAGCAGCTAAAGCTTATTTTCCTGTAGCTATTCAAAGTACGCTTTAGAAAGCATGTAGGGATTTAGTCTGTGTCACAATGTCTATGTTTTGGGGAGACTACACTGGCTTCTGTAAAACATCAGACTCTATTAAGTCTATCAGTTTGGACTGTATTTTGGAAATACAAAATTAGTTCACAATAAAGTTGTTTTGAAATAGGGATCAAGGTAAAAGGGGATACAGAACAATTCTATATTCTGCACTTAAGCTTTTATATTACTGCCCTATGAGGATATGACTTGATTAAATTCGCAGGTACGCGCACCTCATTTGCAGATTAACCGTAGACACGATCCTTTTTGTTTGCATTTATTCCTTTCAAATGTCTGGATAACAGGCTTATCTTGTGCTCACAGTAACATACGGGAAGAAAACTAGATTCTGTTTCCTCTGGGAAGCTGTGCTGTTTTTTCTTTTCTGTGGGGTACAAAACAAATTGCTATCTTATTGCTTTGTGAACTTTGATCTGCCATCCATCTTGTAGTTTATTGCTTTGTCCTTGATATCAAAGGCCACAGAAAGTGAAGATAGCCACTTCTATTAGTAGTTACTAGTGGAACTAGTGCTATTAACTGACTAAACACAATAGCAAGATGTATATTTTTAAGTGGATGTTAACTGTGAGGCCTTCCTATGTTTTCTGTGACTTTTTCTTAGAGTTATTTTTGTGCTATTTTTTGCAGATAAAGGCTATGGGTTCAATTTTTCCCTCCTACCCAATTTCAAGACTTTCATAGCAGACAGTTTGCATGTATACCTTTATATGAATAAAATCACATTGTTTCAGGTGTGAGACTAAGTTAAAGAATAGCCATACTCAAATGAAGCATTCAGAAACTCTCCAATTTCCATATGAAGTCCCAATGCCACTGACATTAGTCATCACTTTTGGCCACTGATTCTATTGCCAGAAATTCTCATTGTACAACGCCAGCCTAAATTTCCTACATGCCTAACTGTTGCCAATGTTCTGTATTTGTCAACCCTGCTTTATATTCCTAGGTAATCTAAAAGTATCATTAACATAAAGTCAGCAAGTTTGTTCCTGTTGCCTCTTTATAGCTCTAACGTGTTATCAATGGGAGACGAATTTCAGCAGCTGATGTAATAGAATGGATTTTTTGGAAATGACAGTCAAGAAGTAACATTTTCCTGACATCTGAGTAAAAACAAAAATAAATAGCCCCTTTCCTCTGTAGAATGGTTTGATTTACAAAATTTGTCAAGACAGTGTGTACAGTTGCTATGTTAGTATGGATTTCATGTCCTATGATGCACTTTTTTTTTCCATTAACATTTCTTACCTACCTCAGTACTGACACATCACATTAGATTGATAAACTGTCTTTTAATTCAATAATATGAAAGATTTAGTGGTGTTGCTCCAGCTTCCTGTCGTGGTTTAACCCCCGCCGGCCGCTCAGGCCCACCCAGCCGCTCGCTCACTCCCCCCAGTGGGATCAGAAAAGAGAGAAAACTCGTGGGCTGAGATAAAGACAGTTTAATAGGGGAAGCAAAAGCCGCGTGTGCAAGCAAAGCAAAACAAGGAATTCATTCCCCACTCCCCATGGGCAGGCAGGTGTTCAGTCATCTCCAGGACAGCAGGGCTCCATCACACCTAACGGTGACTTCGGAAGACAAACACCATCACTCCCAATGTCCTCCCCTTCCTCCTTCTCCCCCCAGCTTTACATGCTGAGCATGACATCCTATGGTCTGGAACATCCCTTGGGTCCGTTGGGGTCAGCTGTCCTGGCTGTGTCCCCTCCCAACTCCTTGTGCCCCCCCAGCCTCCTCGCTGGTGGGGTAGGGGGAGAAGCAGAACAGCCCTTGGCTCTGTGTAAGCACTGCTCAGCAGTAACCAAATCATCCCTGTGTTATTAACACTGTTTCCAGCACAAATCCAAAAGGTAGCCCCATACCAGCTACTGTGAAGAAAATTAACTCTATCCCAGCCAAACCCAGCACACTTCCTGACTTAGACACTTGTGAAAATCCTAACATAATCCATTCCTTTTTGGAAACTTTAGATGATCGTCCAGTGAGTGATAGTGAATGAAATGCATCTTTGTTGCATTTTACTACAGATCATGCATTTAAATTAAGTCTTCATCAGCAACAGAACTGAAATAGATGAAATTAAAAGGTACAAGGGCATTAACTGGAACAGTGATATTGAAAGGCTGTCACAGAAGTGAGAGCTTCATTCAAAAGTGAATAGTAGAGTTGGGTGAGTTCAGAAAAATTCACAGTGAAGGCTGGAAACACTTAGAAAATCTACAAGACTTCACTCACCAATTGAATTTTTGTCAAGTATTTTGGAAAGATAATTACACGTAATTATAGTGCTGCTGCCTCTCAGTGTGATGAACTGGTTTACCTACAGCTTCATGCTTCAGTGGCTCAAATGTTTCTGGTACATCATGTTTCTCATTTCAAAATAGCTGTCTTGTACTACGCTCAGCAGCATAGAGATGACCTCAGATATATCGAATAAGACCTGTCAGTTTCTCGTGCATTAATTTACTTTTGGTGGCACCTTTTCTGTTGGCATCTCGTCTCCAGGTAGTCTCCTGATATTTATTTATCTATCATTTGTGAACGCATTAAACCATTAATTTTCAACACCAGTATCCTGTGTTCCTGCTAGCTTCTTTCTAGACCCAGGATGGGTTTGTAAGCATTTGGGGAATTGAATACCACTGGTGAGCATAAGGGAGAAAGAAAGGATCTCTGACGTATTCAGAATGGGTTTGCTGTTTTGAAATAACCTGGTTTGAGTGTAGTTCAGCTGCACTTAAATTTCCATTGTGTTGGTTCTTTGTATTAGTGTAATTGTATATTGTGTCTTTAAGCACGCCTCTGGCAATAAAAACAATTTTATATTATGTTTTGAATGTCAGCTTTGGTACTATGGGTTTGTTATATCAATATACAGGACTAGATTATAGCAATTACAATTATAGTAGTTTTAGTATTTTGTCTTTACATATTTCTGTGAAATTTATTTTTATAACTTTGTCTTTTTTTATATGTATGCTCACATAAACACAGGCATAATGCAGTTGTTAACTTGCCCAGTGTTTTTGAGTTTAGCAGTGCTTCATTGTCTCCTTCTTGTCCAGCACATGGTTGCAGCTTTCAGAGCTGTTCTCGGGTGGACTATCCGGCCATTAATCGGTCTAAATTAGTAGATTTATTTTAGCCATCTGATATTAATTGTGGAGATGGTTAACTCATCAGGTTTTCAGTCTTACTTTTTTAAAGATCTCTCAGTGAATTACTTGTAAATAAAATAAAGGCTTTGTGTTTCCTTTCTACCAGTCCTGTGACTGTCTGAAATACTTTCATCAGCCTCCATTCTTCAAAGCTACAGGGAGTGTATAGAAAGTTTACCGATGTAAGCCTTCCAACGAGAAGTTGCGTTGTCTAGTTTCTATTCAGCTGAAATTACTCTTCAGCACACGTTGTATGTAGAACTTGCTCATGTGGAGAATCCATAGAGACTGTAATGCGTCTGTTCTTGCTCATCTTCAGATCTTGTTTTTCTGGACAGGCAGTCAGAAAATTTTGGAACAAGAAAAAACTATTTAAGACCATTGTCATTTAGTGCACCTTTACTTAAATTCCTCAGCACGTTCAAACTTAGGTGGCTAAAGTGGACCCATAGACTTAGGTTTAGGGCTTTCACCTTCAGGTATAACTGCTTTTTCACTTGCTCATGTAATTCTACAGCTGTCTTCAAAGAGGTGAGTTAATGGAGCAAGTTATTCTGAATAAATGTATTCTGGGTAAACTTACATTACTTTTCCTATTCCCATCCCAAAGTGACTAGATAATTTCTAGATAACAAGGAACGTGGTATTTACAAATGTATAGCAAAGAACAAATGGCACTTGGCTTGCTGCTGGAAAGGAACCCTACTAAGCTTGAGGAGTTGGCTGACATCGTTAAGTTCAGCAAAGACAAATGCAAAGTCCTGTACCTTGGGTAGAATAACCCCCTGCAACAGGTACAGGATCTGACTGGTCAGGTAACAGCTTGGCAGAAAATTTATTTTCTTGCTGGGTAATGAGCTGAACATGAGTGCAATACAGGCTGGGCTTCATTAGCAAGAGCAGGCTGAGAGAAGCAATTACTCCCCTCTGCTCAACACTTAGGAGGCAGCACCTGGAACACTGTGTTCCACTTAGGGGTTCACCAGTAAAAGAGAGGACATGAAACTGGAGCGAGTCCAGAGGAGGGCCTCTAAGATGGTATGGGGCTGGAACATGGAACATAAAAGGAACAGGCTGAGAGATGTGGGTTTGATTACCCTGGAGAAGATCTGGGGAATGGGAGCAGGAGAGGAATCTAATTGTTCTCTGTCTTACACTACTTAATGGGGAGGCCAGACTGTCCTGCTTTCAGCTGAGATGATAGAGTCAATTTTCTTCTTAGTAGCTGGTATAGTGTTATGTTTTGGGTTCAGTATGAGAATAATGTTGATAACACGCTGATGTTTTAGTTGTTGCTAAGTAGCACTTATCTGAAGTTAAGGATTGTTCAGTTTCCCATGCTCTGCCAGCAAGCAGGTGCACAAGAAGCCGGGAGGGAGCCTGGCCAGGACAGCGGACCCGTCTTTTCTTGGGTTTTATTTCTCTCTCTCTCCCTTTTTTTTGGTTATATTCCTTTTCGTTACAATTATTATTACTATTATTATATTTTATTATAATTGTTATTATTATATTTTATTTTACTTTAGTTATTAAGCTGTTCTTATCTCAGCCCGCAAGTTTTACTTCTTTTTTTGATTCTTCTCCCCGTCCCACTGGGAGGGGGCAAGTGAGTGAGCAGCTGCGTGGTGCCTGGTTGCTGGCTGGGGTTAAACCATGACACAGACTTTTCACAGATATACACAGTAAAAGGACAAAAGGCAGCTAGCATTTCCATGGCAACAAAGACAATTCCAGCTGGATGTAAGGGAAGGATTTCTCCCACTGGTCAAGCACCCAGGGAGGACTTTCAAAATATGACTGAACAGACACTGCGCGTCTTTGTCCGGCGTTGAAGTGAGAGTTCATTCAAGCAGAAGGTTGGAAAATGGAGGACATGCAGAGGTCTTTCACAGCCCGAGTTATTTTATGATTCAGTATTTTCAGTATTTATGATTTAGTATTTTAAATTTGATTTTTCCTCTCAAAATGGTGTTGGAAAATTTTCTAATATGTTCTTGCCTTTCATTTAAACCCCATTCTGAAGTTGTAATGTGAATTACTGGAGTCACATGCAGAACTGTGGTGAAAAATGACACAGACACTAAGTAGGAGAGAACAATTATTGACCTCCCCATTTTATAAAGTGGAAGTTGGAACACAGAGGAGGTGAATAGACCAAGAACACTCAAAGAAATTTCTGACAGACCTGTAATTAAAACCAAATTGTTCCTGCCATAGCTGCAAGAATATCCTACTACAATCCAGTGAACAAAGCTCACGCTGCCCTGTGACATGCCCTTTGCTAGAAGCTTGGAAAAATCTTGTGACGTAACCAAAACCAGAAAGGCTCTGCAGCAAAAGTGCTGATATAGATATTTTAATATTTTCCGCTAAACTTTTATTAGAACCCGAAGGATAGCCATAACTCAAACTTAGGCCTCGTCTTACATATCAGACAGGAAACTGCTGTTGCTGGTTTCCCTTTGAATTTTTGGTTCGATACAAATTGGATTTGGACCCAGTAGAAGTACCAGGGAGTACAGGAATTTGCTGGTATTTCAGGTTCCAAGGACACCACCGCTTTCTCATTGCTGCTGCAGCTGCCTTTCCGCCCGGTTTGGTTCTGGCAGGATTCTTCCGCGCTTTAAGAGAGCCGGGTGCTGGCTGCTGCGTTCTAGCGAGGGACCCTCAGGCGAAAGGGGAATGAGCTCCAGTGATGTGGTCATCAGCTGGCCAGAAAAAGTCTTATTGATCTGGTGGAGATCAGCAGGCTTTCCTGTTAATTCTACCCTGTGTAGCCCAATCGTGCTCGGGAAGGTGAAATATAATTAGGTCAGCTTAGATCTATACACTTTGTGAAATCTTCAGGAAAAAACCCACAAAGCTTGGTAAATGAAATTGTGGATAAGGGGAAGATGGTTATAGTCTCTCTGGCGAAGATGGTTATAGTCTCTCTGGCTTTTGCGAGACAGATTCATGCAGATCTTAAAGTTCTGCATCTGGGTTAACATGTGAGTTAAGTTTGGGATTTGGATAATTTTACTTTCAAGCGATGAAGGCAGCTGCTGATTATACAGTTGTTTGACACATAATTTTAAGAAAGACATGCATGTTTGGTACTTGTAGTCAATTTATTTTTATGGTTTTAAATTTTCAGATGTTATTTCCTTGGTATCTGCAAAATTGATGGTATAAATGTTAAAGAACAAGAAGTCTGAGATTGGACCCACCTCTCAAGTATGAAAGCAACAGGGTAATAAGTAAGTAAGCTTGTATTGCCATTAGCTGTTTGGTACCCATAGCTGTTTTGGCACCAGAGAGTCACCTGTATAGGTATAGGCTTATAGAAATACCTTTCTTTTGGTTATAGATGAAATGATCTTAAATGTCTGAACTTCTCTCTGGGATTTTCACCTTTGTTCTGTTGTCAGCCTGTTATCTGCTCCAAACTGGGAGCATTTCAGGTTACAACTGAGGTACATTGCGCTATCATTGGAATAATCTTGCCTTGCGTTATTAGTTTCGCCTTGTCTACAACTTTCTTATCTCTTTCCTTAATGCTTTGTTTTTATGTTTGCCTTGTAGTCATAAAATTTCTTCCCACTGCTAATAGTAGCTACAGTGGTATTTACAAAGCTGGGCTCTGCTGAGCTGGTGACACCTCTCTCACGGCTTTTGCAAGTTTAGCTTGTAACTTAAGGCACAGTTGAACTGAGCAGCCTGACGCTAACTGCTTTGCCAAAACTAAACCCCAAAATAGATACTTCTTTCAAACACTTCTTTCCAGGTGAACCTGTCTTATACTTGTCAAACATGCATAGGGTTTTTTTTGGTATTGCTTGGAGGTCAGCAGCTTCACACTATTTGTGATCAGAGTGGTTCTACCACCAGCTCTTTCTTTAACATTTTAGATAGTAGAAGTGACATTGCTAATAAATGAAGTAGAATTGCATGGAAAAGGAGACTAGTGCAGGAAGTGCTTCACAGTTGGCATAGCACAGTCATCCTACATATCTGCTTTACCAGCTACCAGTAAGTTCAAGATGATCGGGTCCTGAATTTTTAGCAATCCTCACGATTTTTTCCTGATACTTGGAGTGTATCTGTAAGTATCTCTGTAAGGAGAGAGATTGAGGTGTCATTGCAAGAAGTGACAGATTTCCATGAAGACTGCTGCTGTCTGTGCTTTTTGGGGCAGAGATAGAATAAGTTTGTATACAGGCTTTGGAGAGTTACATTTCAAAGCAAAAGTTTGAGAGAAGAGCTTGCAAGAGCACTTAAAAGTTCTTATTAGTCCATGATAAATATCAAAGATGACAGTCGGTGAATGTGCATAGAAGTGAACTTGCATTGCCAAAGCAAGGTGAAATTTGCTTGTGCCCTGGGCTTTTCACTGAGGTTTGTCATCAATAATTTTAACCTTAGATTTTGGGGTTTCTTTTAATTTTTGTGATTACCTTTTTTTTTTAATTAAAAACAGTTTCTAGGTAGGAGTTAGGTCTCCAGACCATTGCCAGTCTCCTCTATACCTTGTGCAGCACCTAGTGGATTCTTCTAATATCACTCCAAAGATCCATCCTTTCACAGGTCCATGAAATGCAGCATTTGCTTGTTTCCAAAAAGATAACTTACACCCCAGTTACTTTCTCTAGTAACAAAATATGTCTTAATTCATACCTTTCTCTTTAACTTCCAGTTGTGTTTAGCACCATCATAAAGAGTTCTTACTTGAAAATATGGCATCAATAATCATTAGTGGCAATCTAGTTTAAATTTAGCCTTCATGAATTTAGAGCATCAGGAAGGACAGTACTTTCAAAAGTCTTAAATACCGTTTGCATGAAACCATGTGAAAAGAACTCACTGAGACGTGGCATTGAAGATGTTTTACACAGTTGAAACTAAGTCTTGATATTCTTTGTCCCCCTTGCTAAGCATCATGCATACAATCAGGTTTAGTTATTAGCTTTTCACTTCTGTAAATTTATATTTGTGACTCAGCTCCATTTACTACAGGCAATGTGTATTACAAATTATTCCAGTAGTTCATACCTGCATTATTTTTCCTTAAGCAAAGATCCTTTTACATTTAGTAACTCGTATACAAGGTGATGGCACTGTTTGCAGCTATGAGGAATATATAAAGTATTCCAAAGCAAGTAAAATTTTACTAAAAAGAACTAAGCTTTTTCAAAATCAAAACATAGATACCTGAGAACTATTCTGGAAGCGGTTTTATCATCTCCAGACCTAGTTTAAAAACCTAGGTGGGTTTTCACAGTAAAAAAATCAATAAAGATTTTATTCTTGAAAGTCATTCTAAAATGAGGATATTCTGTTGACATGACTGTGTATTTTTTTTTTCTTTTTCAGACTCACTAGAAACAGATGAATTATCCACTTGTTCAGAGGAGCACATGCAAGCTCAGGAGAGTTCTAACACACTCTCAGCATCTGAATTGCCCAGCAATAGAAAATTGTACAATGAAACAAACCAACCTGCTGAGAAAACTTCATAGCTTTGCAGAAAAATAGCGAACAACCTATGCTGGAGTATCAATGCCTAAGCAAAATTACTCATCACCTCTCAGGATACTGTAGTGAAGAACAAAGAACAAAATAGGCAGACAGGTAAGCACTAGAAAAGAGGGCTGATTATTGCGCATTATGTAACTCAAATGTTAAAGTGGACCTTTAATGACAATTACATTTTCTTAGATTGCTTTTCAGAAATTAATATAGTTCTGTCACTCAGTACCTTTTTTGCTTGCAAAAATAAGAACTGCTGAGAATTCTCTTCTCTGCAATGCCAGGCTTAGGACTCTCTAAGGTTTTCACCCATTCGGTAAGCAGTCAGAAGGCTGTGGTGATGGGATGCCAGTCCTGCGCGGAAAGATCCACCGTCCTGTCCTGTTCATTGGAATAACTGGTCCTAAATAAGGATCCAGGCCTGCCTGTGGATTTTACTTTGTGTTTTCCTTTTAGTTGTAAAAGAGAAGGAAAAGGCCCTTTGAAGACTCCCTAATTCTGACTGCCCCATGAACTAAGAACAGAAGGGAAGTGAAGGAGGTAACGCAGACAGCCGGAATGACAACGACTGACCTTTCTGACAAGACAGAACAATTCCCTTCGTGCAATAGTAGAAGGAAGAATTCTTCAAAACGTCAAACACTGTTGTACATTTACCCCTTTGTTAGCCTATGCTGAAGGCTCTGGATTATTGCTTCCAAGATGAAACTCTTGTTCCAAATACTGTAATGACGGAAAAGGTTGCTTTTCAGATGCGTGTCTGAAACTAAATGCTTCTCTTCTAACACGTGCTCTTCCCCTTCCTATCTCCATTAAGGAGGGAGAAAGAAGTCAAGATTTTCTACAGGAGCTAAAAATGCTTTGTATACTCTTCGGGTTGATGCAACCATAACAACTAGAAAGGATTTGAAATTTGAACTATATGTAGAGCTTGATTTCATGCGATTTGGATGCAATGGTGTCTTAGTGTATTAAATCTGAAATATAATAAATAAGCTCTGTAATACTCAAGGCAGTGCTAAAGGAAATCTGTGAAACTACCGTATTTGTAATAAAAAGAAATTAAACCGATAGCAAATGCAATTGCAGACACAGTGGCCATCAAAGGCAAATTTTTAGGCTGCCTTCTCAGAAGGTAGACAAGTGGTGGTTAAAGAAGAAAAAGAAGCAAAAGCATATGACCTACTTTAGCAACACAGAAGAGTTCAAGCTGTCATATGAAAACAGAAGCTCTTTACATTCCAAATGTAAATGTAGAGATACCAGAAGAGTTATTTATCTTCTAGGACCAGATCAACATTATAAGTATAATAAAGGAGGATTCTTTTGAGGACTAAATCTAATCCATTAGTTCTCCAGGCCTACACACCATAGATGGATCAGGCAATGTAAGATAACATCGTTCTTTGTGCTACTAGTCAAGTTAGCTTTGGCTTCCATTTTGGTTCTTATGTTCCTGAATAATGTTGTAGTAATCTACAATGTTGAAGGCAACAAATTACCTACAGATTGGATTGGGAACTACATGTATGCTGCTGGTTTTGTCTAGACCAGACGAAAAGTTAATATCCTAATAAATACCCTTTTCGGATCAAAGTTTTCCCAACTAGGAAGTTATGGCAGTAACACCATGATGTGGGGTTGTGGTGGGGGGGTGGGGTGAGGTGGGGTTTTTGTTTGGTTTTGGTTTCGTTTGGTTGGGTTTTTTAATTTGTGGGTGCAAATAAGCTTTGTTGCTAATAAAATATATGCATAAAGTAAACATTTCCTTCTAGTACAGAATTTTTCACTGAGTGTTTGACCAAAGTAATCTGTTAAATGCTGGGGTTTGGGTTTTTTTGTTTGTTTGTTTTGCTGTACTAAGTTGCCACCTTTTAGGTGGAGCCAGGTGTACGTGAATCCTGGCAATAGACCTTTGCATCTATGATTAAGACTCAAGTTCCTTTTCATGAACCAGGAAATTTGTCCGATGAACAAGCAATTTATAAAAGTGGTGACAGTTTAAGCCAATGTAGTGGGAAGAGGGAGGTGGGGAGGGCAGGGAGAAGTGGAGGTACTGTTGGCAACATCTCATTTGCCAGGCCAGCTTAAGGGGAACTCTCTGTTGTTTGAGATCTTGTTAACATAGCTGGGTTTTGAAAGAGGTGAGCTTGGGCCTGTTTGTTTTAGGAGCTTGTCTGCTTTTCTGTTCGTTTGTAATTTATGGCATTGTAGTTTGTGTAAAATATCACTAATTAAAATAAGAGTTGTTATACGGCCTTCTAGTGGATCTGCAGAGGAGTAAAAATTTGGGCTAAAATGAAATTTTAAAAGACAACCTCATATTACTTCTCAAAAGAATCAGAAACACCACTTGGTCTAAAATTATCTCCGTAATGTTTAAATGAGATCAAGCTATGACCCAAAAGAGGATAGACAAGAAACTGAGAAGAGCAGAATGAGACACAGCTCAGCATGAAAGTCATTGTCAAGTGCTGTTTATGAGGTTGATGAGATAATGAGAAGGCGATAATGAATGTGGATTGTACATGGGACAAAATGCTGTGGTGCTGCTTTAAGGCAGACAAGGTTTACTTTAGTAAAAGAAGATTACATCCTTCAGGATGTCTGTGTCATGGCAATTAGCTAAAATAGGATCTCAAAATTAACACAGACTATCACTTCCTGCTGGTGACAGTGCCTTGGAGCAGAGCCAGAATCTCAAAGAATGGGAAACATTTTATACCAGTTTTTTATATATATATTACACGTGTAATTACAGTTCAAGATATATTTAAATACATTTATAACATTTATAGTTGTATTTTTTTATATTTTATACTGCATCTGGTCCAGTGACTTCAACATGTGGAACCTACTCTCATTGGATAGATATCAATGTATGACTCTAAGAATTTTTTTCCACTAAGTAATTTATAAGAAATGTTCCTTTAAAAAGTTTGCTTTGAAGTAAAAGTTCAAATTAGTAGTACTAAAATAGACTAAAACCACCAAAGTACTACTAAAAAGGAAACTTGAAAAAAAATAATCATTTAACTTAGCTAGGGAAATGAACACAATTGGTTGCCTGAATTTTTTTAAGTTCCAGAACTTTAACTTCTACCATGAACTAGCAGACATGCACAAGCCACAAGGCTCAAGCTGGGCAATTTAACTGGAGCTATTATCAGTTAAGAAACACAATGAATCAACTTTTTCATAACAATATGGGCAACCACAGATGTTGGTAACATTGCAAAGGCGGCAAAGTTGTTTCGTGACAGTAGTGGTGATCGCCACAGCCAGAAACACTCAGCACGTAGACAAACAAAGCCAGCACCACCACCAAAACCACCCCGGTACCAACGGCCTGTCTCTGGCTGATCAGAAGCTCAGGGACCGGTCCCTGGATTCCATCGTCTCCGGTGTGCTGGCACCACAAGCACGCAGGGGTTCCCGTTGCCCCGGTCCCGCTCTAGGTCCTGGCGGCAGAGAGAACCTCCATCGCTCTTGGTTGCTGGTACCACGGGCTGTTGCGACCCGTGGTCTGGCTCCAGCTGCTGGCGATTAGAGCTCCATATGCACCTACGTATGCAGAATAGCGAACCCTCTCCCCCAAGAACACAGTTAGAAAAGAAATTTTGTAAGACGGGACAGCTGGCACTTGCGAGGTCCGGGGCATTGCCAAAGGACCGTACAGACCAGGGACCAGTCCCTTACCCCTCCGTTTTCCTCGGCTCGTTCCTCCCCAGACCGCCTCCATCCCTGCCTTTGGTTCCTCCCGTAGATATCCCATAATGTCATACATCCTCTAAACGCTCGTGCCGGCACAGGCCCGCGGGTAGGAAGGCGCCTCGATCTGCAGGGTGCTCGGCAGAGCCGTCGACTCATCTCGATACGTTTCGTGCCTGGGAACTGCCCTGCCTCCCGGCAGTACCGACCCGGCTGCTTTAGCCATTCTAAACGGTCAGCGAAAAAGAGGAAGATTTTTCTTTCTCGGTTTACGATAGACCGGCATCCTGCCAGTGTAGTGTCACTGTAGCTAACAGCTCTCTCTTCAAATACCAACTTAAATAACTGTCAGTCAATCACAGCTACCATAACACTCCTGCCTGCACTTGGTTGGTTTTGATATTCAAGTGCGGTCCGATAGATAATCCATTTCAGTGGCAACTGAAGCGAAGCTTCTATACCAATATTACGTGTGTTTCAAATGCAAGCTGAAGCCGTTTCACAACAGACAAAAAAATGGGCAAGAAAAAAAATGTGGGTGAAATACAAGCAGTTGTAAAATGTTGACCAGAACACTACTCCTGATTTTTGAGTGCTCTTATTTTTTTTTTTTTCCTTCCTCAGCTTTCTTAGTCTGAGAAAAATAAAGCAGAGACAGACAGAAACAAAATTAACAGGATGAGGAAAATAAACAATTAAAAGGCATAGTGCACAGGTTACTTCAGATAATAAAGAATGCCTTTACTGAAGTTCCCCTACCTCCCCAACTCTAGTATCAGCAGAAAAAAAACCTGATCCAATTTGTCTTCAGGACTGGAGGGATGGCTAAGGGCATGAATCCATCTCGAGCCAAACGTAGGAAGCTTAGCTAAATTATTGATGCAACGGTAAAAGTAGCAGTTCAAACAGATTTGATGCTGAATTATTTTCTAAATCCTGCTTGTTTAAAAACAGCTGTAGTATCTGAAGTTTAACAGTTCATTTTTAAATTGAGAGATTGTATTTAAATGTCAAGTAGATGGTCTATTTGTTCATCTTCTGTTTAAAAAAATCAGAATAATAAAAGGTAAGGGTAATGCATGAAATTTCACTGACAGCTCTGTGTGGAACTACAGAAATACTACAACCACTAAGCTGCTTTCAAATGATGCCAAACAAATACATCAGCATTATATACTGCATGTATTTTGTCTTGAATGGATGAGTTCAAAAGACCCACAAGCTCCAGTAAAGGCACTACTTTGCTGAATTAGGTTTCAGGTTGAATACATGGAATTTTCTTAATAAGGGACTCACTGGTCAAATACATATTGGCCTCAAACGGTCTTTTATTTAAAAATAAATGTCAGTCTAGATATCTGGAGTTTATTTCTGTTCCACCACACTGTGTGTAGAATTCCTGGCCCCTGCCTTTTTTTTTTCCTTTGCAGTCACTTAATAATGGTAAATTCTTATTTTTTTGCGTGACCCTCAGTTCCTCAACTGGAATTCTTTCTTGGGTACAAACAAAAGTGCCTTGGATGAAGAGTGTAGTCTCATCTACTACTATAAAAGCACTTAATTAGATGATCCCAGGTACAGATGCTATTTAGCTGGCTGACTCAGAGAAAATATTCCATGCCAGCCAATTTCTGTTCCACATACAAAATTCTCCTGGTATTACAGTGTTCACAGACCTCAAGTAAAAATGGGATTAAAACCTGTATTTTATTTTTTATTGCATCATCTAGTATCAGGGATTGTTACAGAAAAAAAAAAATCATCTTGTTGGCCACAGTAATGATACAACAGCTGGTAACAGTTTTTTGTTATCATTCCAGTAAGGTGTAAAACCGATGGCTGGTGACTAGCTTGCCTGCCTCGAAGAGGGAAGATGCTCTTGCGCTAGCTGGAAGCAAGATCGATATGATTAATTCCAGCAGCCCCAGCTGGCTATTCTTTCCTACCATCCCTGCCACTCCTTATATTCCAGCACTCATTCCTGAAAACCCTGCAGGCCTTGAGCCCTTAAATGACCCACGGGTGGTTGTGTAATCTCTTGAGTTCACAGTTCTGCAATTAAATTGATGTAGACCCGGAACGAACGTCTGCCTGGAACGTGAACCAGAGCAGTAAATTTCAATGAGCTGGAGTTAGTTTACATTATCAATAAAGCAGTGCAGGGAGTTAAATAGGAAGCGGAGGGAGTGAAAAAAGGCTAATTAGAAGACCAGGTTTTAGGAGACCCCTGAAGACTCCGATTTGGCAGAGATAGCTTTTTTTTTTTGGCTGCCCCCCCCTCCCCGGCCACCTTTCTCCATGCAGTCCTGGAACAAACACCTGGCTGAACCCAGAGAGCTCAGCCTGCCTTTGGCATACGGAGATGAGAGGAGGAGACTTCACTGATGCTGATGTGAGCGAGTGGTCAGTTCCAAAAGCTTGGAACAGAAAGCCAGCAAGGGTTAGGTGACACTCTGTCAGTCCCATCACAAGGGGACTATCTCTACATTTACGAACTGCGTGTAGTTATTGAAACAGTAGCTACGCACACGGAAAAGCTATAGCCCAAGTAATTGTGCTCCTGGAGTAACACATCCCGGCAGATGTTTTTGTATTTTAAAGTTATGATGCATAAGTGGCATGTAGGGTTGAGTGGCCATTTCTAAAGGCTCCACAGGAGAATAACCACAAATCCTCAACGCTTTTGAAAATACAGATCTTGGTGTCTTATAGTCTCGTAGGGCAGAAGGGTACTACCTCCCATTCCTAAAGGGCTTTTTGAATGGGGAAAAAAAAAATATCCTTATTTTTCCTTTAGTAATCCCTAAAGGTTCTGCTTCATTAGGTTTTTTACAGTTTCAGTAACTATACATGCTCAGAGATAAAAGGAGCTTTATCTGGCAGTCATACTACAGACAGCATATGGTCTCTATGCAGGAAGAAAAGCTCTCTCAGGACACAAGCTGTAAGCTGTTTAGTTATGTTTCCTTGTAGCTGCTAATCCAGTACCTCCACATTTCTAGAGCAGCACTGTGCCTGGGTTATTGTCACATTATTCATTACGTTATTATGATGTTCTGAGTTTAAATAACTTCAATCTTCTGTTTCTTGAAAGATCATGGTATTATTGCTACCGGGAAGCTGAATAAATATTTTTATTTATGAATAAAAGGTCCATATTTGCTTTTGAATGTAATGTCCTTAAAACAATGTTCCGTGTAGCACATGGTTTTCCTTGCAGGTAAAATATTTTCAAGACCACTCAGAGAAGGTGGGAGAAGTAACTCAGGCTTTTGAGACTGAGGACCAATCTACATTAAGTAGCTAGTTGAGAAGAAATTGTTTCATCCCTGACATCTCATTTGGTGGCTCACTATCATCATGGCTATTCAAGGATCATACTAGAGTTCTCAAATGTTAACGGTCAGCTTTACTCATTATTAAAACTAGGAAAATAAATGGTAAAGAAGAAATATATTTTGCACAGCACCAGAGCGCTGGTTGTTCAGAGAGTATTTTGATGTAATTTATACATTCATTAGCAATTTGCTTAACACCTAAACTGCAAAATAACTGCTGGTAACAAAGTTTATCAGCAAATACCATTTACTTCAAGAAATCCAGGAACTGATGTAGTTAACACATTTATTGATCACTTTACCAACTAAAGATACAATTTTATACAGTCAGTCAACAGCAGTAACATACTTTATGAGAAGCTATGCTTTAAAAAATGGTGTTTACAATATGGATTTCACTACAACTTTTCAAGCCAAGCTTTTACAGTGCTAATCAAACAACTGCTGTACTTGAACTTTTTCCTTAAAACATCAACAATAATGTTGTAGACAAGTAGCTTTTCCATTGTTAATGTGGGTTTAGAATTTAACAAGACAACTTTAAAAGGTTTAAAACATCCATAACATTGTCATTACTTTAACATTCACACTGATAAAGTGATACATTTAATACTTTCTAGCATTAATAAACAGTGTAAAAATATATTGCATATATATATATATATAAATTTGTTTCCTTTTCCTGAAAAAACCTAGTACAAACTAGTAGTATATGATCCCCCCTTCAAGTTTCTTTTACTTATTTTAAAGATTGAATAGTAGTAGTTTTAAATTAACAGAAACAAAGATATGGAAATAGAGAATCACTGTTGTGCTCCCCCCATAACCTCTTGTCACGGTTACTAAGCATATTAACCCCTTGGTAATGGTGATTCCATTTTTGCTAACACCAGTTAGAATTTTGGCACTGACTGCAGTGGGGATAAAATTTTGCCCAGTGTGCTTCGCACTGGATGGTGCCTGGCCCCCTTCATCAAGTGGTTAAAAATCTTTGCTTAGGAATTGCTTACCTATTACAATTAACATTAAGAAATGCTATGCTCAAGTTCATTTGTGATAATGGAAAAAAAAGGTTCAGTGTTAAATTAGTGAGAAAAAAAGTAAACTTGTAAGGTTAAATGATCATGTAAAATTTTTACCGTGTTGAAAATTTCACAGTGAACACAGTAGGCTAGTACAGCTGAATGTTAATGTTTGCAATGCCTGCAATTACAAATATTGCAGGTAATTGTTAGCACACAGCAGCTTCCTGGTTTTCTGGACCAAGATGAAAGACAAATGAAAATAAGAATGAGAAATAGTAAGATTCACTGAAGGTTTCTATCATGCTGTACAGTGCTCCAAGGAAGACTATGTCAAGACCTATCTCCATATCACAACTATTTAATGATTAAATTTTTATTAGTGCTCTAGGTAATCACAGACAAAAATTATTTTGCCTCTACACATTATGATCAGGTCCTGACAGCATGCACATCCAGATTTGTGCAAATAAAGAATCAAAACATCTAAACCAAATTAGAAATGGATGTTGGAACAGCATGGACAGATAAACAAGCTAGCAAAGGAATAAAGCATAATGCGGATAAATAAATGGTTCATGACTGAAGAAAACCAACCTCAACCATTCAAAAATTATACTTCTGTATAAATATATATTTCTCCCATAATATTTAAATCTGTGAAACATAAAACCTTGCTAAGAATAAACTTCAATATACTTATCCAACATTGACCATTTCTCTGCTTTACAGTATATAAAGACAAATTACTTTGTATTATAAGCATTATACAAAACATTTTCCCTGCTGCAATAGTTTGCCAAAGCTGATATATTCTGAACCCAGCACAAAAATAAACACAAACACACTTTTGTTGCATCCTGTAACTTGTTTTTGTCTATGACCTTGCCATTTCATATACTACAGCGCTACGAAAAGTAGTTTGCCAACAGGATTTTACACGGGACATCAGAGTTTGTCGGTTAACTGACCTTACACAAAGCCTTTGCAAAGAGCTAGTATGTATTTAGCATGAATATTACAGACATACAGCATTTCAACTGCATTAATATAACAGTATTTAACAGAGCCCAGGCTGCATTATTTCACATTATTTAATGACTTTGTTTAAAAATAGCATTTGAGCAAACACAAGCATACAGAAACTCATCTGATGTAAACTGGAGCTTAAAATAATTCACCATTGTGGGGATACAGATTGCCATCTTTTTTCTTATTTTGTTGATCATCCATAATATAGCTTCTGAGCAAAATGTAAAGATGGATCAAGTACGAGTGTACTTTTAGGGCGACATTTTTAATTAACTTGAATGTAAGTTTATTCATGTTTGTGATTTGTTCTGGAAAATATGCCAAGTAATAGAAAAATCTTGAATAAAGATAATTGAAGGTAAGGGCAAATTATCATGAGTGTTATCTTTAAGACCTTTACAAATGCTTACAACAAAACTCACTTTGTACAGTGTCATAAGCTTTACAAGAAGAGATGCCATATAACTATATTTGAAAATTAATTCATTGGCTGTTTACCTGCAATGGAATATGGGAGGTGCTTAACATTTTTCCAAATCAGGTTAGTCAGTTGGGCATTTCAATGTAAATTTGCAAATGTAAGGTATTAAAAAAAAAAAAAAAAAAAAAAAAAGCCTCTTCTGTTATCTTGGCACTCATATATACATACATATGCCCCAGAGTAGTGCATGTGTGCATGCACACGTGCATGATTACAAAAGAGAATTTATTTTTAAAAAAAAACACATTACAGACTACCAGTACTGCAAATGTCTGTCAAGAATACCCAGCAAATCGGCTGGGTTTTTTTCTGTTTTATTTATTATCAGGCTCGCTCTTGCCAAAGTCTACCTAGAGTGGACAATCAATTAGTTTGAATGAAACAATCCAATTCAAATGTTCTTGACAACAAAGTAAAGAGTTATATCATAAACTTGTTTTGAAATCCACCTTCTCCATATGGATTTTGAAGCAATATAGCCAAGGTAATATACTGAAAAACATGAAAAAATACCAAATATATTACAGTGATTTCTCCCCGCAAAAACAAATTACTTGGACAATTAAGACGTGGAGGTTCTACCTGCGATATTCTTTAGCTTCCTGAAGGACCATTCTTAGCTGGGACATCTTTCAAAGCATTGCTTTTGAGTTTAATGAGCAAGCGTGAATGCAACTAAAGATCTCTCACTAGCATGAGGATTCTGAAGACTTAAAAAGAAAAGCCCAGTCCATCACGTCCAGCTTATATTAGGTAAGCCAAATGGGCACTTGGGTGCACAAAATGAGTAACTGAATGTCTAAATGCTATTTTATGGGCAAACACTCCAAAGGTACACATGTATCAAGTTGAGGCACTCCAGACTGTGAGAATTTCACACAAATGTGAGATCTGTCATTATGCTTCAGGTATTTAATTTTATAAAGTTCTATGCAAGACTCAAGTCCATAGGCATTGTACGACGGTCCTGTTTCCTGTTCCCACCTCAATATACCGTGACTTTGTACTTAACTAACTGATGATGAAGACCTGCGTGTATACACAGTGAGTGTCAACTTGCTTCACAAAGTTGGGGCAAAGGAAAATATAGGGCCCACGCAGGGCATAATTTTAAATGGTCTCTTGAGAGCACTCAGAGCAAATCTTGCTTTTGCCCTGACTCTCTCTCTCTCCCCCACCTCCTCACTACCGAGAAACTCTTCTTGTCACACCAAGCCTATGTTAGAATCACTGAAGAGTGATTTCCCCCAGAAATAGGAACAGGATAGATGTGTAAAAACATAAAAGCCTCCTTAGATCTTTAGCTTCATGCTATGGAGGGAGCATGGCAGTGTCACCAACCAGCCAAGCTGAACAGCATTGGCTGCAGGACGAGAATTTGGCCCTAGTAAGATTTAAGGTTTGGATCAACACCTATATAGTTTAATTACTTAGCTGCATTCAAAGAGCATGTGAACACACACAAAAACCCGTATAAGTCTTGTGTATTACATTACTTATTACCAACTAACAGACGAGCCAAGAACATAATATTCACACTACAAACAACATACACAAAGGTGTAGTTATTTTGGCACGCAAGGCTAACAGTCAGTTAAGAGGACATGTACTAGTGCAACACATTACATTTGCTCTATCATAAAGGTAAAAGGTTTGCTTCTTGGCCAGTGCAAACAGAATTCTTATTCATGGATGACACGTACATGCCCCCGGAATACATGCATCACTGAAAGGCAGGGTTATGTTTTGAATATCATACATGCAGGCACAAAGAATTAAAATTTATTTTATAACTATGACAAGCCTTAAGGAAAAAACCTATCAATTACAACTTTAAAGTTTTGGTTTTGGAGAAAGATACACAAGGATTTTCTCTACAGATGGTTACAGATGGCTGGGATACCTATCACTTGCAAGCCAAACCCATAGCAGTCTTTTGCCTTTTAGTTCTGGCTAATTCAAGCTACCATAAAAAAATATTAATTGAGCCAATAGAGGGAAAACACGGGTGACTGAAATGTTAATTCATGAACAAAGCTTTCTATAATGCCAAAAACCTGTCAGAGGAATTTTTAGTTTTGGTTAAGGTAAGTAAAATACATGGAAAATACCATACTTCAATCCAAAATATCTTTGAAGGACAATCTCTACACAAGTTGTGACGTGAGTAGTTTTGAAATCCCCCTTTCCCTTCCCTAAAGTGAAAAAGAGTTAAAAAATATTGTAGGTTTAAAAAAAAAAAAAAAAAAAAGTGGCTAGATCTTGGCTGCTGTCCAATGTTCAACATTTCCTTTGGGATTCCAAATATTTGATTACAATTAATGACAACTGTTCATACAGGACTGTTGAAACAATGTATGTTTTTTAATGTCTGCTTTTCAGTAACACTATTGTGATAGCTTTCATAGCCACAGAAAGTAGGACAATAATTTTTGTTTCTGATATTTCCATATTGATAAGATTGTTGCAAAACTCTCAACAAGTAACTAAAGCACATGGAGTGCTAGAGGAAATTAGTAAGCAAGCACTAATAAGAGAACCCATTTGACTTCTGCATATTTTATTTAAAAACTAGGTTACTTTTAGAAAATGATTTGTAAGGACTAGTCTTTTGCCTCAGTGAGGATTTTTTCTTGTCCTCAATCTTGCAAAGGCTTTGATGGCCAGGTTAAGCCTCAGTGAAGATACAGGTAAGATTGTGTACTGCCATGCTATTTAAGGTTTTGATTTTAAATTAACAGTGTAATGTGAGTTTGTTCTTTAAGGCAGTTATTGCTAAAAGTTACCTGAACTTTCTGGTCACATTTCTTTTGGTAGCATGTTCAGTGCTAACAAAAGCAAAGATAGTTAGGAATAACAGGGGTTTACAGAAGATGTCATATAGAAGAGTGCTGCATAGTATAAGATGCTGAAGATCAGACTGGAAATCTAGATGGAATGAATTGAGATGCCCAAAAAAAGGAGATGAGTGTAAACCTTATTAGGTACCCATGCCCTCACTTCAGACATGACATTTTTTTACAGTCTGGAGTATGATGCACAGGAAAAGCATATGCCCTACAACACTCCAAGGGTTGAAAATGGGTCACCTCCTGCACTATCCTTTCCCCTCATCTCTGAGGTGCCAGCTATACTTGCGGTCCTGAGAGTTGAGGGAATGGCAGATGAACAAGAAAATGTACTTTGCCTCATTCCCAAGCAGGCCTGGAACTTACGGCTAACATTCAAGCTAGTATTTAGACTTTTAATTTCCTACAGATATTAGTGGAAAAGTAAGAGCTTAAGTAGGTGGCTGAACCCCTAATACACAGCTGCATATGGTGCTTTTATTCATAGTCCTTATCTTCCACATCAAGTGCAGTAAAAGGGAAAAATCTTTCCAAAGTGCTATCTTTCCAGCCACAACTTGCCTTTGTCACTGTCATATCAGAATGACTTCTTTTCATGCATCTGTTTGATTGAGTTTTAAAACTATCCAACTGTAGAAATGAAGAAGAAACAAAGCAGGGTGTTCCTCAAAAGACTGCTATCTGAAGCATCTTCTAAGGTCCTGATCCAAAGCTTACTGCGCCACTGAAAGTATTTCAAAGAACTTTGCATCAGGTCCACACAAAGAGCTTTGGTCCGTGGCAGGGATTTTATAATGTACAAGTAATGAAAGTAAACTCTGGCAGAACCCCAGCTAGTTCCATCAGCCTCTTCTAAGCAAACAAAGTAGCTCAATTTCTATTCAGTGTCAGCCTGGATCTGTCTGCATTCTCAATTTCTTTGCCTGCCTTCTATCTTCTGAGCATGCTGGTCTCTCTCACACTGTGAGCTAGCAACTTAAAACCTAATTATACCTTAAAACCTTCCTAACCAATCACTCCTCCTACGTAGCAAGAGTCTGGCATTACTGACACTCAGTGTGTGGGTACCTGAGAAAGCCTGTCACTTGTGCACCTCAGGTTAAATATCACCCGATGTGCCAGACAAGGCAGCTAGTTAGCAACAAACAGCCAGATCAACAGTGTGCTACAGTAGACTGGGCTTCACCCTTCATTCGGGCTGGGTCCAGATCTTTTCAGTTACCAGTAAGTTACGAGTCAAGTCTTAAAAGCCAATGGGAAGAACCGGGACACTGGTTTTGCCTGTAACTTAGCTGAAGGATTTATCAAGGGTTAGAGGCTTAGCCTTTTTTCTCACAAAACCCAGGACTATCCCGGAGCCTTCTTCAGGTGCACAGGCACCAGTGACGTAGAAGAAAGTTCTCTACATCTAGACCGTTCACTACCATGCTGGAATAATTTAGCCATTGTTGGTATCACAGTATGCTATTTTCTGCCTCAGAGTGTGACAGGTCACCAGTGCAACACAGGAGTGGATAATCCTTCATTCCATGGAAATTTTTCTTCAAGAACAATGGGTAACCCTTGGAAAAGCTTCACGGAACTGGATGCTTCTCATCCTGAGCACCCTTACATACATCAAAAATCTTCCCAGGTAACTAGAGCCAACCATGGGAAAAGCCATTTAAATCTTTACGAGAACAAGTGCTGAGTTTTGGCAAACTTCCCTCCCTCTCCAAAACAAAACCCCAAATAAATTATAAACAAACAAAAAAATCTCCAAGTCCACAAGGAAGTCCTTGCCTTTGTTTACTATTGTTGTTTTGGTTTCAGGCTGATGTACAGGCTCAAAGGGTCATTGGAGGCAAAGTTACAAGAAAGGCTACCATTCAATGTCAGAAAAATAAAATACAAACAGTTTAAGGGCTGAAAACCAGTGCTTTGTTTCCGGACATCAGCCAAATACAGACTGCTGACCTGCATGGCACATGACAGCACACACCGCTCACTAAATTTGATGTACTCTGAGTGGGATGCTGATACGGGTGGGAGGAGAGCAATAAATTTATTAACCTTTATTCAGAGTCAAGCATGAAAATCAGTGCATGAGCACTTTTTGAAAGAAAGCAAGGCAGAACTGCTAGTAGCTGGGTTTTAGAGAAACAGAGTAATACGTCAGGGTACTTGTTCAGCTCTTGCGGAAAACTGGACCAGCCTTTTCTCTCCTTTTTCACCAATATACAAAAATGAGTTATTTTTATTCCTATTGAGCTGTTTTGGCATTCTGGGCCCCAGGCAGGTCATACTCAGCTGCCTGTACCTTAAGCCTGTGGGACTGGCGCTCCTTCCATAGCAGTGGAAAGCCATTCCATCAATACTATTACTCCCAAGTTAGGCGGCAAAAGTGAAAAGAGAATCAAATCCCTTGGCTTCAAAGAAAACTAACATAAAATGTAGCCCAGTTAGAATAGTATATTTTTGTGGGCAAATTGCACTTAATTACATGGATATTAATTGTAAATGTCCTTATTCCAAGGGGCCATAAACTTTCCTTACATATGTTATAGCTTGAAGGGAGTATGTGCCAATGTACGTGCATAATAACATTCACTTAATAGCAATCTGATTGGCAGTGTTTAGTCATAATCAATATTTTAAAGCATTATTAGCTTAATGCCCCCTTCATTTCAAATGTGAGGCAGTGCAAACTTGAAAACAGACTGCAAAAAGCTTTAATAGACTTTCTTAGTAATGTTCCTCTCCTCTCAGGTTAGTACAACAGCTCCATCCAAATCCAGCCAGTCAGAACCATGCTACAGTACACGCAGTAACAAGCACAAAGTATAGACAGGAGGAAAGTAAGGGCTGATATTTTCCCTCTCTTTCTGTTGACATAAAATACTTTAGAACCTATATTGTCCCAGAAATAGCTTTTTTTTTTTTTTTTCAGTTTTTCATGAGTGGTGTATGACATTCACAGGCTAGCACCTTGTATATTTCAACCACTTACTCCCCAATAGTATATTGTTGAATGTTTTAAGGAAAGTGCCAGATCCCGTATAAGACATTTTAAAAAAAAACCAAAACAGTAGTCAAATCAAACTGCATAAATAATGGGATATTATTCAGAAAGACTGCTACGAAAGACCCTCTTTTCAAGAGGTTCTCTTCGACATCATCAGGGCAACTGGACATTTAGGAATGTTTGAGATCTTTTCCTTGAATTGACAAAGTGTGGTATAACTGCTCTTGACTTTTTTTTTTTTGCCTAAAGCTCAACAAAACTATGTATTTTTTGTACCGATATGTTTATTTTTGCCAATATACGCATGAGGAATGTAATGAAGTGGCGTTGTGCTGCAAGTAGCTCAGCAGATGTTGAAATCAGTTCCAGTTCCTGAAAACAACTTCTTGACAACATAGTCTTAGCATTCACAATAACCAAAACATGTGGGATTCATCTACATCATTCTTACAAATATATTCTCTTTCCCCCCCCCTTTCTCCCTCTGTGATGTAAACCCTCAGCCTTACTTGCTTCCTTGTACTTTATGATCATATGTGCCTGCATGCTTATAGCCAGATACATATCCTGAAGCATCCACCAGATCTTCTCGGCCAGCTTTGCCTTTTCCTTTCCCACTGGGATCAAACCTCTCTTTGTGAGAGCCCGTGAATTTTGATGTATCTGTAAGGCGTGATACAGTTGGAGATGAAATGGCTTTCTATTGGGAGAAAGAAAAGAAACAAAAAAACCCACATCAGAAATCAGTTATTCTTAATACAGATATTTATACATTCTACCAACATTTAAATCTTTGCTAATGATGGAGACTATGTAAATACTCACTTCCAGCAAAAGGATACAAAAAAAAGTTTGTTTCTTGCCATTACATACAATGACAATAATCATATAGCCAAGAACAAAATAGTGCAAGTTATGTCAAAAACTTTGGAAGAGACTTTCAGTATGATACTTCTGATTAACAATCAAGTTCTAAGCACCAAGGATATGGAGAAGTCATAGGGAACATGTCCACATGTTCAAAATTCATTACATCAACATCCAAGCATAAAAGCCTGGCTCCACCGATATAGAAAAAGCAAACCAATACAGCTAGAATTCATTGCTTCAAGAGACAAATTTATTCTAAACTCTAGGATTCATGAGAGAAGTAACAAATTAGAAGGACTGAAAGTTGTTTTCAATATTAGCAAATCCGCAGTCTATGAAACGGCATTGAGCAAAGACTTTCCTCTACATTGCTTCCACTGAGTTATTTCAGGCCACTTAAAAATCAAAGTTTTGCTGTCATTGAGACAAAGAAAATTTGACTACACGAACAGAAAGAAAAAGATATTTCACAGAACAATATAGGAGCATGCTAACCTGTGTGCTTGGGCTGGGAGCAGTCTCTTTGATCCTTAAATTTACATTTTAAAATCAGAAGAGAAAGGGCACTAAAGGGGCAGGGAAAACACAAAAGATTTTTGTGTAGTAGTGAAAATGGAGCTAAGATGGACGAAGATGGAAAGAATTTGGGTATCTTTCTTATGTGCACCACCCTGTTAGGGTGCATTTTAGAGACAGAAGTGACATGGGCTTCACTGTAGTGAAGTAAATGCTCTGGGAAACTTACCTTTCATCAAAAGCCTCATTCCCCCTCTACCCATCCTCAGCCCAAATAAATGCTCATTAATGAGACCTAACAAACAGGCTTTTGAAGTAACACATAGCTCCTCCAGAGGATGACATCTGTCAAATATCTTTTAATGCTGAACTTTAAAAGATCAGAGACTTGGAAAAGATGCTTGAATCTGTACAAAGAGGAACAGGATACTTGGATTCAGTTAAACTGGGAATGAATGCTGTAACTTGTACACCATGGAAGCCACGTGTCCTCCACACCATTTAAATAAAAGCTGTTTTGAGGGAATTTGTCCACATACATAACTACTTAATGAAAATCTCAGGTTGTAAACTTCTTTTTTTTTCTCCACCAAACACACAACACATACAACACTCCACTGCTCTGCAGCGTTACTTTCACATAAGGCCCTGAGGGGAAAGAAAGGTGGTGTGGAGGTGGGAATTCTGTCACTATCTCAAAGAGAACGGCCCCTAGAGCATGAATTTCTCAAAATGGTATTGCTGAACAACCTTTAGGGACTTTTGCCTTGGTGTCTCAGAGTACTATTTGCAGAAGTGGTTATTTTTCTCTATCGAAAAACAGAAATGAAGACAATGCTTAAGAAGAAGTAATGCTTCTATACATGCAGTTTTCTTGTCCGCCTTGGCCTGCTAGCACCTTGTAACCAGGAAACCTATATTCACAGTAGAGCTAATTAAAAAAAAAATACACCCTGTGATCAGTAATTGTGTTAGCAGCCCAGCTAGATAAGATGAAAATGCAATAAAAATGTATAAGCTGAGACATTAAAAGCAGCAAAGTAAAAATTTCCAGCCCGGTGCCCAGCTGCAAATTTATTTTTTCTGCTCCTCAGGATATTAGTAAATCAAACAGGTTGTACACTCAGTCACACAACAGAACCAAAGGATTGTCTGGCCACTGGAAACTACTCTGACAACTCGGAGAAAACAAAGACACATACTTCTGTAAGAGTGCATAACCTGTTAGCTTCACCCTGGGCACAGGCACTAGGAAGCCTGTGCTATTTTAAGTCTTACTTGTGAACCAACCACTGTTTTGTTTGGTAAGTGAAGGGAAACATGGGGGCTTGAACCTTGAACAAAAATTCTGACACAAACCAGTAGGAATAAGCTTTAATATGGTGTAGTGTCTCCTGTTATGCAGTGTTCACGAGTAAGAACCCAGCCACTACTTGAAGACAAACTGTCATACTGCTTGACTGAACAAAGTCTTCCACCAACCACCATTTTGAGCCATGAAGCATCTATAGCAGTGGGCAGTACATGTGCCTCACCTAACTCATATAAATACGCAGGCTCCCCACTTCATTTTCAGTTTAAAACCTCCGCAGGTCATAATAGCTGCAGGAGCATACGAATAAAGGCTGACTGTAGGACAGAATACATGTAGGGATGTTTCTTATGTTTCTTATGCTTGTTTAAGTTATTACTAGATCATTCTCCCTCCAAAAGAACATATGATGCTTCTTACTAAAGACATTAACTGTTAGCACACTTCTTGTGTGTTCTTAAGAACTTACTAAGAAAATAAAGATCCCATCCGTGACTCTCCCAATGTAAGCCAGCAAGGAAAAAGCTAGGGCACGATACTTGCCAAAGTATCTTTCATCGTCCCTAACATCAGAAGCAGCTGCTATAGAAGATGCAAGAAAGCTTACCGTATAATCAAAGGACTAAACTTTGCTCTATGTTTACTTAAATAACACTATTGCTAAAAGCCAAAGGATGCTACCAGTGACAAAAGCTTTTAGTACCATAAACATGGAAATATTCCAAATGCAAGCCAGGGGCAATATTCAGTATAAAGTTAATTAAACGTAACACATATTTACTTTCCTTGTATTTCATCAAATAGGTTTTCTCTAAATGTGTATACACTCTGCATTCTCACATGCAGAGAGAAGTCTCAGAAACTCTAGCTGACTGCCTTTTCCTTTACCAAATTAATTCTCAGGACAGACTGCTATTCTGAGAATTTGTAATGGTAAGTTTAATCATTATTTGGAAAAAGAAGGACTATAGCTTCTACTCCTCTGTTTCAAAGGGGTGGCATGATCAGTATGAAATTTGCCTCAATACCCTAATTACAATAAACATAAATAAGAATTTTGTTACAGTAACAATTGTAACAGACATACTAAGACTTGTGTGAGTGCAATATGAAAGAAAAATGAACAACAAAACCAACTATGGAGACTAAACTGGCAATTGAGCAAAGGGCAAAAACAATTAAAAGGGTAGCTGGGAGCTCATTCTTCTGTGCAACTCAGCCGTTCATTACTAATTGGGCATTGGGAGGCAAATTAAAAAAAAAGGGGGCGGTGGGAGGACCTGACCATCCCTCATCAGTGAAGAAAAATGTAGGAAGAAATATAGTGAACAGCACAAAGGGCTGGATGAGGACAATTTCCATCTTCGCAAGTCAACACTCTTCTTTTTCACAATGAATCACAGACAAACGATGCTGTCCTGTCATATAGCAATTCTGCTTGAACAGTTTACTAGCTAGAGTAAGTTACATAATCTCTCTAGCTACGTTTTTCTAAAGGCAATAAATTACTTGGAGCCAACCTCCTCCTTTCCTTTCTCTGAGCCCACAGAAACCTCCATTTTCCTTCTCTTATTTGCACATACTGTTAACCACAAAGTTTGCTTATCACAGAAGATGTACATGACCTTAAAATTTTTGGTTTTATTTTTTTTTAAAAACTTTCTCTCTAAGAGAAAAGTTTTACTTAGCACAACAGAATCAAGTATAATCCCTGTATAAACTCTTTTTGGAACACCAAATGAATCAATCAAAGGTACTTTCAAAAAATATCAGGACTTCTGTTCTCCAGGACTGACCATTCTTCCCTTACTCAGTTATTTCCATGAACACAAGACAGCAGCTGTAATTTCAGTGTCTTTGCCTCTACCAAAAGAAGAGATCAGTGACAAAAGACCTGTTCATTCACCAAGCTTATATTTTTACTGATATTTTGCTGGACCATTGTGCTCCCCCTAATCTTAAAAAAATCTTTTAAAAATGGCTGTTGTTCCTTCACTGTCAGTTTCCAACCAAATATGTGGTCACAGAACCTCCAAGTTCATGGAAACATCTCAGATGAGTCAGGAAAGATATGTATGCCTCCCACCTCTTTCAACCAAAACTCCTCTCACACCAAAACCTCACTGAGAAGATCAGAACCGGCCACAGTCTCACAAGCAGCTATGGGAAATAAAAAGAAATTTTATTTGGACCAGTAGATTTGCTAATTTAAAGTGATCATGCATTTTTTGTTAGCAATTCAGTATTTTTCCTGCTTTGTGTCAGTGTTTACAAAGAAGTGCTGCTAAGACAGCGAGGAGCTTGGAGCGTGTGGCATACAAGGAGAAGATGACAGAAGGGTGTTTATTCAGACTCAAAAGAAAATAAAAAGAGGGGAGGCAAATCTTATTCCTGTTCTCAACAGAGGGGTTATATTAGAAATAGAGCCAGTTCTGAAGTTCATAGCAAAAAAAAAAATTAAAAAAAAATATATAATGGACATGATTTGGAAGATGGGAAATTTGAGCTAGACACATGGGAAAAAATTCTTCACTACTGTGGCTGGCCAGGCACAGAAATGGCTTACCTAGAGACTGTGGATTCTCTATCCCTGGAGATTATAAAAACTTAAAATCATGAAGTCACTGAATAATTTAGGTTGGAAAGAACAGTTGCATACGTGTCCTTATCTAACACAAACCCCTGCTCACAGCGGGGCTCAAATGAGCTTGCACAGAGACTTCTCCAGTCAAGTCCTGAACACCTCCAAAGACAGAGGTTCCACAGGCTCTCTGGGCAACTTGTTCCAGTATTTGACTGTACCCAGGGTAAAAAACAAAACAAAACAAAAAATCCAACATCTCATCCAAATTACAAATTAGGCATGTTCCAACTTCTGTCTGTCTGAAACAGCCCTCATACCAAAGACAGGAAATGAAAGCTGTAGAGTCTTTTTAAACCCTGAAACCCTTAACAACAGTGCCATATGCCTCCTTCCTCCTTCCTTACAAATGACACCTCTGCAAACTCAGACAGATTTTGCCTTTGACCTCAAGATAACAGACCCACCGAAGAGCAGTTTACAGAGCAAGCAGAACATTCCATTCTATCAGTTTCAAGAATTAGAATAAGTTACAGAAATGTACTACCAATCCTTCGGAAACAGAAGGGAACTACAGTAAAAAGGAAATGAGAGCACAGAAATCAAGAACATACGTTCCATCAACACCACCGCAGAAGAATAGAGCAGTTTGCTGAAGAAAAATACATCCACTGAAAGCCATACTGTTGCACGGCCTTGGCCTGTTTGCAGCAGAGAAACTGCATCAATGCAGTTGTCAGCATGAATTTTATGGACTCAGCAGGACCTCTCTCTCAGCTTTGCTGACAAAGGCTTAGAAGCATCCTATGAAGCTTGTGCCACAATCATGAAAATAGGGTAACAGCGTAAGACTAAGAGATTTCCCATGCTTTCAGGACTCCCTTCCAGAACAAACTTGAGGCAGGCAAGGAAGAAGGAAGACAATTCCGCGCTGCTAAGGTCACGTTCTTCCTTTTCTGTCAGCACTCATTACCATCCTTTCTACGAAGCGCACAGTTTAAAACACCAAGCTAATGCCAAGAAGGCTGGAGCATCCACCTGGCACAATGCAACAGGCTGGGCAACCGGATCAGTGCAGCACCACGCAGTTGTAGCTGCGTTGCTTCCATTTCTGCAGCTAGCACAGCCTGGGGCAAGCTCTCGTTAGCTGTGCGGCTGTGCACAGAACATGGCACCGGTCCCAAAAACCATCTCCAGAACCAATTACTGGGAAGTAAACACAGCGAGAAAAGCTACTGGACTTCAGCAATATCATACGTTCAAAACAGACACGAAGGGCCCCGGTTTTTACAGTGAACTCCCGTCTCCACTGAAAGAACTTGCCTGAAGACATTTTCCACTGCTTGCCATCACTGACAGAGATTCAGGTTTGATTTAAAACTGTTCCACAGCTTAAGAAGAAACTTACTGGCTTGATGCAAAACACTGCAGCGAGGTTTTCTGGGGTTTTTTTGCCTGAATTACGAATGTCCAGATAGTACAGAAGCATTCCCTTCCTGCCTTAGGTGGTGTGTCTTTTTAGCAACCAGTGGATCAAACGAAGCATTGCAGGCAAACATCACCTAACAAGACGGCAGGCTGCAAGCATCACTCCTCCTTGCGCCGCCCCCCTTTTTTTGTTTTTAAATGATCATCTTTTCTCAACTCATGTGCTAAATTAAAGATATGAACACTCTGATGGGAGAGCTGCAAAAATTGGTGCTGGCTATTCAGGACACAGCGCTGCTCTTCCAGAGAACCAGTAACTCAGGAACAGCACTTCTGCGTAGAAAAGCAGCAGCGTGCTGGCAGCGCCTGCACTGCCAAAAATGCTCGTGATGGGCAGCAGGTAAGGTGCTAAGAGCACTCCTCACCAGAAGGGTACACATTTTAGCCATGGTCTTCCCGGCTACACTCCGTCCACTGTAAGCACCCTGCCTCAGTTCCTCACGCAAACTGAACGGCTTTCTGTATTTGCTCCTTCAACCATAAAACTTTAGTATCTAACAGCGTTTCTTCCTAGAAAAGGTTGCCACAGACATTGGTTTAGCTCAGCACCAGCATTAGCAATCTTAGCAAGGTTTTTAAATTATTCATTTGCTGGGAACATCCAGAACCCTTGTAAAGAAGGAGAACCTAAAACTGAGTATGAAATGGGAAAAAAAAATTTTCAAAAAGGGAAAGTTTTGCCCTTTGGGGGGGGATGACACCAGGACTCCATACCAAAATGATGTCTTTGTTTTAAATTTATGCAAATACATGAATATGCACTAAAAAACCCACAGAGAGTCAGGAACAGAGATCAAGCTTCAAAGAAAAGTTGGGGTTTCATTCATGTTTCTTCAGTTTAGCACGCAGACACACGCACGCAAAAGAAAGTGATAAGCAACTCCACTTCAGTAAAGCCAGAAAGTAGTGAGTAACACCATTTTAATTAATCAGGGTGATGACTTTTTCCAGTAGCACCACTTGGGTGTTTTAACACTGCAAGTCCTCACTCTATAGGTAGCACCTAAAACTTCTCACCAACTAGTAGTCCGGCTAGAGCTAGACCAAAATACATTAAGAAGGTCCCTTGTATGTGTCATCGCTTCCAGGAACAACTGCAAATTAAGAGCTTAAACCTGCCTGGCCCAGATCTAACTCCATCAAGCTAAGACCATGCAGTGCCCAGCCTGAAAGGGCAGATCAGGTGTTGCACATTTAGCATTCACAAGTGACCCTTTCTTTTCCTCTTCTGTAATATTAGCCCCAGACTCCAGCTCCCAAGCATTTCAACACTCCAAGCAACGACAAATCATGGGATCTAGCAGCCTCATTAACACGGCCTTCCACAGAGTTGAAAACAATGTGCCAACACTTCTCTGAGGAAGAGTTTTACACTCCTATTGGTGGCAAAGATGAAACAGAATAGGGAAGATAGTACAGACTCATCTTGGGTTATTTTTCAGCTGGAGTGTTGGTGAATCCTTCTTCAACTTAACGTCACAACCAGTCTTTAATGAGATTTGTTCCAATTCAGTTGTAAAATAGATCCCTCCTGGATTGGGAAGGCAAGACCAGAGCTCCATGCCCTTCATTTTCACCCCCAGACTTCTGTAGTCTCTCTTGATATGCTCCAGGTTACCTCTCGAGACATACTGCTGATACCCACAAGGAAGAGGAGGAAGAGGTCCATGTTAGAAGGCTGGACAAATCTTGGCAGTGCTTCTTCAACAATCCCAGATGCTGGCACCTAATAAACAGAACTCCTGACATATGACGTGGGGTCAGAAGAGACATGCCTCTATCTTCCACAAGAGGAATCTCCTGTAATTATCTGTGACTGGTACCCTCTGCTCCTGACACCTGGTGCAGCACTGTTCCCAGGGTATGGTGACACCCATTACAGAACAGGGAAGTGTAAATGCACATGAGATAGTCTGGATGGCAAAACCGTGATCCCTCGGTGGTCAGGGATGCCTCCTGTGACTGTTCACTCAACTCTTGCACAGATTTTGGCTAACACACAGCTCAAGCTAAGGCCTGATGTATGCTGGGAGCAGCACCATTAGGTCACAGCAAAGGCAACATGTAGGCAGGACACAATGGACAGGAAGAGATAAAGATCATTATGCAGCCATTATCACCTGCAGCTTGCTGTCTCCTGCCGCCAAAATTCTTGCATACTGATTGTCTGGCAGCCTCTTCAGAATCCACAAACTTAGGGAAATTGTATAGACCAAACCCCCAAACTGAGAGGTGTAAATACATCAGCTTATCCAAAAGGTTTTTGAAGCTGATCCAACAGCAGACAGACTGCTAAGGCTTTTGTGCTTCCTGGTGCGATACAGGGGATGCTCATGCCGTGACAGAATAGGGAAGGGGGAACACCCTCACCATGGGCATGACACCCCCTCTGACGCTGTTGTTCTTCTTCTGAGGTTTGAGTGACTCATGTACTTTTTAAAGTCAGAATCCAGATTCTGATTATTCTATTGCACACTGATTATTATGAATTTGACCTGATCTGCAGAGCGTCCAGGTGACTGAAAAGTACAGGTAACTGCAGTTTTAGGTAATAGAAAAGCTATCCTAATTGCTAGAAATTCTGTGTAATGATAAGCTATGCTGATTACTAAAATTTTTCTATAATAATAAAGCTCCAATTATAACTACAAACCTGTGGCCAGTTCTCATTTCACCAAGGATCCTTAAAAGAACCTGCCTGTCCCCATAGTACCAGGTAGTGAGGAGTGACACTATCACTCATTTTTTTCCCATTTGTTTGGACACTAAGTTCAGGCTCAGCTGACTCTGATGGGTCTTGTTGGTCCTCACCAGTGCCCAGAGTACTACACCTGTTCTGAAATTGGAGATCTGTAGGTGGAACAGATCTGTGACTTCTTGTTGCCAGAAGTCACAAGCTTCCAGCCTTCTCCATCTTGATAGTCTCTGTTCACTTGGGCTCCAGCTGTCACTCCTTCCTCCCCTTGTGTAGCGTGGGTTTTCCATAAATACCATGTCAGTCTCCTGTTCATCTTCCTCCTTAATCTGGAACCTCAGGGCCTTGACCACAGCACATCTCCCACAAGAGAGGCCATCACTGCCCTGACCTCCAGGCAGAGGCAAGAGCACTCTGCAGCGCAGGACCTGGATAGAGGGCTCCTCGCTCTGGAGCCAAGGACTCTGATGTGCTAATGGTAGTCCTGTGGAGTACTACTGCATCTTAATGGATGCCCATGTGCTGGATGGTATGTCCTGCAGCATGCCGAGACCACCATTGTGCAGTCTTCAAACAGACCCACATATTCTTGAGTGGAATTTCTGAGCCTCTTTGCACTCCTGCTGCTATGCTTCATTTGCTGCGCTCTGTGGGCTGCACTCTGGCTTCCTTGCTCTTTCCCTAACAGGTCTCTTTTTGTGACAATACAATCCCACCCACATCACCATCACCCTGAGCACCCACCACCTAGCTTTTAAAGTGCTGTCGCTGCTGTACTGCCCTGCCACCCACACCACCCTCACAGCAAATTTGGCTGGACTGGACCCTGAGCAACCTGATCTAGCTTTGAAGTTAGCCCTCTTGTGAGCAGAAGTTTGAATGAGATCATCCCAGGCCCCTTCCAATTGAAGTTATTCTACATTCCTATGTCAGGACCCTGTTGAATATACACTGAGGTTCAACTGGTTTCATTTTAAGAGCCAGCAATGACCAAAGCAAGTATCTGTTCCACAGGAGGTGTAGAAATGCATTCAACATAGGTGCAGCACTCAGGTTTTGGTACAAGAAAAGAAAGAACCTCAGTCCTGCTCTTGCAGCCTTTCTGTAAGAGTGAGGGCAGCTAAAAGGCCCTATGCTTCGTTTACGTGTCTGATTGTAAACTGTCAAAGATATATGACCTGCACTATATATTCTATTGCCAGATCACTACCAAATGAGCTAATAAAGCTATGGCTTAATTAACCCCTATCAGTTGCCTGTTGTTTTTCCTCCTGTGGGACCAAGCCAACCATACATCTTCCATTGCAGATTAGAAAGCAGCCCAAAATTTCACTCAGTTTCAATGTCTGGCTGCTGAGCCTTCTCAACCACATAAATCACAAGCAGGGATTTTTGTAATTCTACAACATTCTGAAGGAGAAGAAAAAATAAACAGAAAAAGAAAAAAAATAATCTTCTATCACAACATACACTAAAATCCTCATTGTCTGATGTGAAAGTAAACTTTCCAACCACCCTGCTGAAGCAGTGGTTTCCCCAGGCTGCCATTCAGCACAGACATATTGCCCTGCCTCCCCCGGCCCCCAAACAGAGAGCACAAAACATAAGAAGTTAAGACGCAAAAATCTCCAAATGCTGCTGAAGTATACTTATCCACAAGCCTCACTTAATCATGCTTTCAACTCCCTCCCTAATATGTTTAGATTAGCATGTCAGTAGTCACACTAAAGTTTTCTGGCTGAAATCTCAACCAAACCTATACGACCTACAGCAGAGCTATACAGAGCAGGGCACACACTACATAGCATGACTAAGCTATCCTAGAACAGTTTAAAAAAAGCTTCATATAACTCTGTCTAACCATATAGAAAGCAGTCCAACTTAAAATTTCCAGGACATGGACTTCCCAAAGTAAACAAAGCATTAGAATGCCTGACACAGATTTCATATCTGCATTCCCAGGTTGCTGGGGGGAGAGTGGCCACGTATTTATTTATTTTAATGCCTTTAATATCGAAGTGTTTGGGTCATTTTTACCACGTGTGGAACTAAATTAGCATCACAAAACAAACCAAAAATTTGGAGTTCCAACCCCTCAACACGGTCCCACTGTAATCTCCCTCCCTTTACGGTCTGCCTCCTGTTCCTTACTTTGCCAGCAAGCAGGAGAGAATATTGTGATCACCCTGCTCTCCCATTATTTCTTCACTTCTTCTCCAACCCTCCCCAGGACTGCATAGGCAACAGGAGTACAGGCAAGCCTCAGACTGCTGGCTCATATCCCCCCTCCATTCCTCTGCCCCTGCTGCTGGCATATTTGTATACCTCTGCAGCACCTACATGACACTACCCTGCATCTGCAAAGCTCTCTCATCACCCTGTCATCCACGTAGAAAGAAGCTGTTCCCTTATTAGCAGCTGTTGATCATTTCAATATCCAATTGCTGAAATACCAAAAGTGGAATCAGGAGTGAGGCCTAGAAGAATGTGCACGATTCAAAGGGAGAATCCCTGGATAGATGAACAAGTTACTCAAACTCACTAAAATGAGTGAAGGACAAAAAGGAAGGTTCGTTATTTTAAGTCTGTATCAAAATTACCACTTGTTTCAAATGAGAGTACAAGAGTAATAAAGTAAAATATTGTAAAAAACTGACAAATTATACAACTCAAAAAGAGATCTCTCCACTTGGCATTTCCACTGTTCATTTGTGCAGAATCAACTTCTGGAAAGATTATTTACAATTGGATTTTCATTCACAGCTCTGCAGCCAACATTCAGAAGAACAAATTTTAAGCAGATGAACTAAATTGACAGGACTGTTCAAGTTGATGGTAAACACTCCAGTATCTCCTGAACTACAGGGTAAAAGCTTGCCTAACCTGAGCATCTAAAAGGACAACCAAACTTATGTACGCCAGGCTTTATAACTTCCTTTTCATATATAAAGCTTAGTGCCAATATTTAAAAAAGAAAAAAAGAAAGATAAATAAAGAACATTACAGTTCTGGCAGACTTGGAACAAACAAAAAATAAAACCCAGACCACATGATAATTATTGCCAGATTTCCAGTGTTCTGGGATTCACATGGTGTATTAAATGTATTTTAAGATCTCTTTGCTTTAGTCTTTTTGGTATTTCACATGACAGCTTAGAACTGTTTAATAAGGTTCTATATTTAATCCCCTTCTACTCTTCCGGATTTGGATACACCGCTCTTCATGAACATTTCTGTGTTCTAACCACAGACAAGACCTCTCCTTCTATTTTCCGGACCATGCTGCTAGATGGTACTACAATTCCCAGCAGAAGCAATGAGAGTGCCACACAAGAATACACAGTAGTGCAACACCCAGCTGTTGCACAATCTCTGCTCCTACTCAGCTCAGCACAGTTGTTGCCTTCAGGCCCAGAGGCATGCTGCTCGGATTTGTGGGTTGTAAAGGGAAGCTGGTGAATATAACAACACTGCAGTAGAACAAAGGGCAGCTAGAACAATCCATCCATTCAATCAGTAACATACCGTTACTCCAGATATAATCGGGGCTTTTCCTTCAATTAGTTTATATATTTCTTGAACTGCTTCCTCATCACTCTTGTCTTTAAATCGCTTCTTCGAGAGTTCTTGAAGAGCTTCCTTAAACTGCTCAAAAGTGATAGTTCTGGAAGACTTTCCCCTGTCAAAACACACAGAAATTGAAAGGAATTACAAGAGAGCACACAAGCATTCCAAGAATAGCAGAATGGTTTCGGTTTACCACAGTGAACAACCGAAAACCGCAACAGAACAGGAAGACCCACGCAGCCCATTTATGGTGTCAAGTAAAACATATTCCAGGAACATCACTTTCTTTTTTCATGTACATCAGTAGGATAGTGCTTTAGAAACTTCCCTTGATGAACGTTCAGAAATAAAGGGGAAATAAAGGGACCTGGCCTGCTGTCAGAATGCCTGCAGCTTATCAAATCAAATACAGTCTCATTTGGTTGATCACTTGTAAAGCTTGCACACATAAAAGACAAGAATTGAAGCACCTTAAGTGAGTTTTGTTATTTAATATTTTTTTATTCCTCTTTGAGTAACTGGTTATGACATATTATTCATATGACATATTCACAAGTAAATTAAGAATAATGCTGTTCTGTAAAGCAAACTATTGAAAAGCATTTAAAAACTTGAAATTCCTCCTCTATTAAAGACTGACAAATTTTAAAGTGACGCATTTAAATTCAATACCTGTTTTCCTTCTTAGACTATCACCTTCATAAAACATTCACAGGCTCATGGAGAACACACTATAGCAGTCTGATATACCCATAAACCCCCCAGAAATTCAGAGCTGAAGACTTGCTGTTGTTTTCACTAATAGGAAGCCTGTATTTCCACACTAGTAAATTACTTGCTTAGGCTTACTTTTGGTGGAGAAGATTTTGCAATAGCAGCAATACAGTGCAAAATCTGACAGGTAGAGTGGGAAATTCACACTTTACAGACATCTATTTATAGAGTCACTCCTGGAGATCTTTTATACCCATCAGGCCAAAGGGTTCAATTGATAAAACTTACAAAGAAACTCAGCATTCACTACAGAGATGTGTTTAACCAAAAGGGGATTAATGCAAGTCTGTTTTCTAGGATTTTAAAATATTCAGTTTAGGCAGGAGATAATGTAGTGGAGTACGCACTGTTCCTTTCTTTTTCCTAATACAAAACTATTTTTAGTGTTTCTCATTTTAAAATTCAGGTGTGAGGCCACAGCATTAGTGAGATTACTCACCATTAAAAAAATTAAAATTTTTCTTTCCTATGAATTATATCACACACAAACCACACCTTTTCCTGTATTATTAAATTACAGATTCCCTGATCTTTAGAACAAGAATTTACACACCAAAATTTAGCCATACGTTTTAAGCTAAAATTTAACAGATCAAATAGAAATATTTTCAAAAAGATGTTCTGATGCTGACGCTGCTGTAACCTTAAGTAGTACCATCTTTAATAGCAGAAGATGTTTTCAATTGCTTACAACATTATGAAACCCTCAAAGTCAAAAAAATATTTCAGAATCCATGTTGCTGGGAAACATGCTACTACACAAATTTTGTTTGCTGCTTAAGCATTTCTTTTTATGCCAATTTAGAGAGTATTTCAAGCAAATCAGAAGAAAACCCAACAAACAACAGAACATCACACAACCCAGACCAATCCTTTCAACAGTGACAGCTGTTTATACACCAATAAATGATAGATACAAGGATAAAGGAAGTTTGCACTGGCAACAGAAATCTCAGGCTAGAAAAACTATGTGTAGAAATCTAATTTTAATTGAAGGGTCACAAAGAGCCACTGCGAAGAGCAATTCATCTATCTACCATCGATTTATCTTTGGTCTTCTCTTAGATACCTTCAGAGGTCAAATTCCCCTCAGTTGGAGGGTGCCTCCACTAATGAAAGGGGGAAGTGAGATTTCTCAGTTTTAGACACCAACGGTTAGGAAGTGACTCCTACTTCAATTAATTAAACACAAAAATGAAATTTTATCCTAGGCTTTTAAAACAAGGAGAAATTGGTTATTCACAAGATTCAACACTAATGCAACCCTTTACATACCATTCATTACCAGTATCCTTTATTTTCAACACAGGCCAACATGTAGCAAATCCCTACATCCCTCACACTCCCCATTTTAGCCAGAAATAAACTTCATCCGTTTTTTGACCAAACTTTGCTGGTTGCAACTACTTGTCTGCTTTAGGTGAAGCATATGCTGGAGTATCTCATGGAAGTAGCTACTAAGAGAACACCATGACAATGGAAAAGAAGAATATAATCCAGTATTTCATTAATCAGAAAGACACAGGGAATAAACTGCAATTAACTACTTAGAATTTGTCCAGGATTCTCATTAATAGGATTAACATCTCTGTTCTGATGAAACATATCCAAGAACTTTTAACTAGCTCAAGAGGTCAGGACTGCATTCTGTTTTGCCTCTCATTTAGAAAAAGATGGCATTGGCAATCACTGCAAAGCGTCAGTGCAACACCACACTAAGGCCCCTGTTCACTACAGACTCACAGCCAAGTCTAACATACAGACCTTTCAAACTCCAATCGGGATTGCTACAGTTTAGCTCGAATCATCACTCAGGATCATCACAATGGGAAAGGGAATGACCATGTTCAGCAAAAACAGTTGAAGTTCATGTTGACTCCTTTTATTTTTATTAACACATGTAGAATTTTTGGTTCTGCACTTATCAAATAGAAGAGCACAACTTTTTTTTTTTTTCCTTCTCCTGTATTAAAAGGAAAAATACATAAATAAGGGTGCCAAGAGGAACAAAGAACATCTCTTTCTGGTCTAAGACATAGCCATTCCCACCTCACATTTGGTCTTTTCCCCGTCACACTAACATGGGGAAAGGAAATGAGTTTTTTCCCCCTCCAACTTAAGGTGCAACCACAAATTGGATACATATATGAGGAATGTAGTATTGCTGCGGGATGCAAAAGAAAAAGAAATGTGCATCATGGCAGATATTCTTTACCAGCAAAATACATTAATTGGAGTGACACTAAAAATAGATTGGGAGTAAAGGAATTTTTGGAACTATACTCCAAGTAAAAGTTTCCTAAATAAAGCAGCTTTAAATTTGAAATTCAGTATCTTCCTCCACACTCCAAAAACCATCATCTCTCCCCCTTCCATCTATTACAATATTATCAAATCCATTTGAAAAGCATCACAATTAACTCAAAAATTCTACAGGTGCAAAGTACGCCAAGTCTCATGGAAAAGCCTAACAACGTAACTCTTGATTAACTCACAACATGTTCTGGCACTTTTGGTACGCCATGTACGGTACATGTATGCCACGTACCATAGCATCTAAATTACCAGGTAGGAATGCTACAACACCTCCTGTCTCTAGAGGCAGGTCTCAAAGAACTCTGAGCAGCTGCTGTCATCACGGTTACTCAGCAGGACAGCACGCTCCGACCCTCTCTTCTGTCTGTGCAGTCACGGGTTGAATGCAGAGGAGAAAACAGGCTGAGTAGGTCAAAATGACAGAGGCAAAGTCTCTCAACAAACCTACATAGCTCTTGATTTACACGCTCTTAAGCCACAGGATCAGCCCCCTCCAGATCCACAGAAACACCCTGCGGAGAAGGACCTGGGGGTACTGGTGGATGGAAAGCTGGGCATGAGCCGGCAATGTGCGCTCACAGCCCACAAATAGTATTCAAGTCCATATAAAATGGAGGCCCCTTCCTAACACCAGCTTTTCAGAGGTCACGAAGTTAAACTAAAAAAAACCAACTAAAAATCCCAAGCAAACCAGTTTCTTTCTATTAAGCAACTGCTACAAAGAATCAGCTTCTTTGTGTATATTTGTAACTTGTTTTTAGAAGCTCATTATAAATATTTTATAAATATCTTGTTTCCATGGGAATAACAAAACAAATATATTAACTTTCATTTTCCAAGTGTTACAAGTTCAAACAACTTGTCTACAATTAAGTATGCCAAGGGCAATCTCTCAGCTACTAACACCCTTCTCTTAGGTTTAGCACTCCAGAGAGTTAATAGAGACCTATAAAGAAGATAAAATACTGTACGTTAAAAAAGAAAAGGGAAAAAAAAAGGCGAAAAAGAAAAAAAAGAAAAAAGATGATGAATGGAATAGAAGGAACGTGTGAACAGCTATGGAAACATGACACTGGAAATGCAAATTAAAACTATCTGACCAGAAAATGAGACAAAATGGAAAACAGTAATAATAGAGGGAAGGTGGGGAAAAAAAGGCTTGTATGAAAACAGTCGTCATAAGATTGGCCACCTCAATGAAAAGAACAAAATATATATGAGGGACATTAATAATATAAATTTTTAAAGCCCTGTACTTTATTATGACACAAAGAAACCTTTATGTTTAGGAAGGACACATTCCTACATGCCGTTCTATTTTAAGCTCTGCTTCTTACAACAAACAGAATTACTCTAATGCATCATCCTTGGGTGGAGGAAACAGGGTATTCATGGTATACTCATGGAAGTGGCTTGTATCCATGCCTACCTTTGGGAACAGACTGAACACACTCAGAAGAATTTTAGGAAGCTTCCCATCACTTCCCCTTCCTTGACAGGTCCCTCCACATGTAACCACTACCAATGGGAAGATTCTGAACTAAAGCTTGAACTCCTCAGTTTGCTTTTAGGAGCCCAAATCCACATACATAAAAGCATCGGTTCTGAGCCTGGACATCAGCAGAGTGAACATAAAGTGTAAAAGATCAAACATTGGCCCAAAGTAGACTGCAATAGCAAGTGATGCAGTTTTCATTTGCAAATATTGCCACTAACAGTGTCCTGTGTTCACAAGATTAGAATAATGCAGTGTGAAAATGTACTGTTGCAAATTAATACTTCCATTTTATATGGACTTAAATACTATTTGGATTAACAGTTGTCTATAATTTTAGCTGAGAAGAAAAGCTATACAAATACACTCCACATACCCAATACACAAAATTCTTGACCAATATTAGAAATCTTTATCTCCATAGCACTATTACAGTTCAGTGTTAATACAGCAGTCTCCAACTTAATCGTTTTCTCTCTTAATCTCTGAGCTACGAAAAGTCATCCCATACGCCCATCCCAAAAGGTCACTTTTGCTTTCAGTTTTCTTAGATTGAACAGGGAAAGGAAGAACTAAAAATACTCAGAGAAGCCTCTATTCCAGCTAGCATGCCAGAGAGGATGACAGCAGGATACACTAACCAGGACTGTTTTGCCATGGAAGTTGTCATCTACCCACAAAGGTCTAAGGAGTACAGAAAGTCTGACAAGGGTCTGAAGACAGCATAACTAGAGGTGGGAGCCCAACAAATGTTTTTGTATAAACTCTTGTACAAGGAGCTTTGTTTGTATGGTTTATTTAGTCTAAATTCACCATGGACTTGGGTGTCTCAGTCAACCGAGCAATCAAGTAAAACTCAACAGCGTCATCTCTTGTAAATCAGAACAAACAGGACTTTGGGTACTCCCTATATTTATTCCCGTCCCAAGGCAGTCTCATTCATTCAGAAGACAGAATGAAGGACTGTGCTGGCAACAGAATGCCTGAGTGGCTTATTTGTCACAGTTTCTGACTTACTGGCACAATAAGTTTAACTAGGCAATTTCCGATTTGCCACTACTGCTCCCACATCCATGTAGGTAACTGCTAACCAAATAATAAGAAACGCTCCTGAATTATCAGAACTAATAATTTTAATTATTCAAATATAAAGGTGTCGTGGTAACATTGAGAACAGACCATAAGTGGGACTTTTTACCCCAAACCTCAACAAAGGCATATTTCCTAATGACATTCAGACCAGACTTCGAACTGTAGCTGTTTCTACTTAATTTTAACAAACAATGGGAAATGGGAAGTGTTTCTTCTAAAACATGTTTCATTTTCGTAAGTTAAGAGAAATAATAGATGGATCTTGCTCAACTTGTCCAGGATTCTTCACTTTTTTCCCAAAAGCAATCTGTCATACTAAAAACTCACTACAGCTGAAACTCCCTGATTTTCATACAAATAGATTTTTCTGATTTACCACTTTACAGCAGCAACTTTATCATTATTACCATGGTATTTCCCAAAGCATTCACTCCTGTTCATTTAGTAGAACTGACATTTATTCTTTTCTTGCTACTTGTGATAACATACCAAGTCTTCCGGATGTAGTCTATAAACATAATGTACATTAATACCAATGGTTAGTGGTATTTGTACTGTACGTGTTGACAGTAAAAAGGTACCACAAATTCCTTGAAGCAAAAAAGTTTTATACTGATCTCTGCGAAATACATTGCTCATCTAACAGATGTATTCTTTTTCCCCAGAATGTCTCCTCTAATGTTACCAGCACAAAGCCCAAGGCTAATCTGTTCAACCAAGAAGCAGACTGTGCCACAGGGCTGGTAGTTTATTTTTTCCCTTTTGTGGTTTACAATTTTCACTTTCCGCTCTCTTTGGGCTACACAGCTCAGCATTTTTACTGGCCATCAGCCCCACAATTGACAGCCGAAAAAAAGTCCTAAACTAAAGCTAGGTCTGTAGGTAGGCTAACTAGGCTGCTAGAACCTTGCAATCTAATGGAGTATTTAACATATCCTGTGAAGATCTGTTTCTTGCTGTATATCAGTCAAGAACAAAATTACAAAATTTAGATATATAATGCAAAAAACTTAAGAATTAAAAAGAGAACATGGTTTCCTCGATAAAACTGAACAATGTATGACTAACCCAAAGCAGAGACTTGTATAAAAATTTGATAAATATAGCTGAAGGGAGAAGGGGGGGAGAGAAAGATACTGTAATACAATTCTACCGGGTTCTTTGTGCTGCACTAATGGCTCTCAAGAAAGATGGTTATAAAAGAACCAATTAAGAAAACAAAACTTGAGGTACCACCTTGCATCAGAGACTTCTACGCAATTAACAGGTAGAACTAGGATACTGAAATTAGACATCTGGATGTTGATGCAAGCAGGAGTAAATTGGCAAATTACTAGGAAAGAAGATTTACTTCCAGAAGATAGCCTCAGAAAAATGATCCTAGGAAGAAGCTACAACAGGATCTTCAGCTAAGGTAGCAGCCACTTCTGGAACACAGGTGCCTTTGAGTCCATGGCTGTTTGCCAGAAGGGGATTCCCTTGAGGGAAAGATGAGGACTGACAAAGATGACATCCAGATGACCTTCACAATTACTATAAATGTAATTTCTAGCATCTTGGCCAACTCAGACATAAGGAGTTGAACTGAATGGCTTCATATACCCCACAATCACAAGGCAATGCCATCATCAGTTTTCTCATCATTCCAGGAGAGCAAAGGAACAAGAGAGGCACAATGCCAACTGCAGGGTGAAATGCTCTCTCTATATCACAGCAATAGTCATCACTTGCAGAAGCCTCTCCGGAGTCAGGGAGTGGGCAGCAAGGGCAGAAGAACACACATCATTCACTGTGGAACTGAACCTGCAAGTGCCAGTTTCCCTCTGGGTGCTTTCTGCCTCATTAGTGAGCAAGGGTAAAGCAAAGTGCATCTAGTTCATTCTAAGTATCTGAAACTGTGACAGCTTGTGAACTGCTGTGCTTTGAAAATCTGAAGCAAGAGGACTTCAGCAGCTCACTAAACCAGCAGTTGATATCTTTATCAGGCTTTATTTTAATCTAAATATTTTAGACTTCTCTCGTGAAAACTCTCTTCTCCTATGTTTTAAGTTAACCTTTTCCTCCTCTTGGCTTTATTTTTGTTGCATTTCCTTCCTATGTGCTTCATTCACAGTGAAAATTCATTTCCATTAAAATAAAATCTGAAGTTAAAAAAAAAGGGGGGTGGGCAAACCCAAAATCTATGAGCCTATCAGAAAAAATAGTATTGGGAAGGGAATGAAGAGGGGGGCTGGAGAAAGAAAATGACTTGGCAAAAACATGTAGTAGGTAAAAGCTTCCAAAGGAAAGCAAACCCCAGAATAAATTAAAGGGGTTAAAGAGATTAATGGGACTTAAGGAGGATGAGGAAAAGAAAAAGTCCAAGCAGAAAGTACGTCTGATGGTTATACAGGGCTTAGAGGGAGAGAAGAAATCAGCTTAAAGAAGTAGCAGAATCCACTTGTTTGGGGGTTGTTTTTTTTTTCAGTTTCAGAGAACAAAAATAATGCTATAAGTGGATATTTAAGAGCAAAGACCCATGTAATAGTTAGCTACTGATAAAAAGCTGCAAAGAAATTATTTGGAAAAGTCTGTGAAGTCTGAAGGAAGCACATGCCCCAGCTTACGTCGAAGGAGTTTGCAAATGCATTTCTCATGACAGGCATGTACCCAAGTCTGAAAAGAGATAGAAGCATGTGCTACCAAGTAGTCTGGGAGGACTTCAACATTTCCTTGTTAACTGGTATCATACAAAGAAGAGAGATGTTCTGGCTGTCAAACCCCTGGACGCTACACACATAATGTAATAACTGTACACTAACAATGGATAAAAGTAATTTTATCACAAGCGTATTGCTTTTATCCTTAGAATGCTGCCTACTTCTGTGAAAGAATGCAATAAGTTACACGCAACATACAGATCATGTTGTTCTGTAATATAGAAATCTATCTTTCGGGTGCATGAAGGACTGGCATTATTTGTGATGGCAAGTTGGATGGAAGTTAGACATTAAAGGACATGGCAGGGGTGAGTGACAGCAGCAGGGAAGTTAGCCAAAGTACAGAAGGATGTAAGAAATGGACAGCAAAAAAAGAGAGGCTGCAGACAGGTCTTAGACCCAAATGGTAGGGGACAAACTAGTGCTGAAGCAGGAAGACAGTGCCTCAGAACGAAGCTTCTGCAGATATGCTGGTTTCTTCTCCAGAGGGCTCAATTTATTTGCTGTTCTCTTTGGCTCTTGTCATCTTAAGGATATACACCAGGCTGGGCACACACAGAGATGATAGGGGAAGGGAGCAGAAACTGTTAATCACGGTGTAACAACCTAATACAGTTTACAGCTGCCAGGGACACTGCTGAGCACATCCAAAATATGAAAATCCAAGAGGATGATGTCGTAGTGCTCATTAAGTCAGTCTCATACCAATAAATCAAAGCAGTTAAGGATAGCTGAAGATTTACTAACAGTTCTCAATAGCTAATCGTTTCCTCTGTCAGTCTTCCCCAGGCTGTGATGAGCTTACTACATAAGCTAGTAATAAGAAGCTATTTTCTTAAAATAATGCTTAGCATTTTATCTTTCAGAGAGCTGAAGCAGCTGATACAGCCCCTAGAGTTTCAAAAGCTCTTTCTGCTGTTGAAGTGCAGAGGCTTATGGCAAAGACATCACAGCTGAGAAGACAGGGCAAAGAACCAACATCACCTGTACTTTCTCTGCCAGTTAAAGCAGTGCACATGAACTCATTGCTTGATAACCCAGGGAAAGAAAAGTAGGAAATACAGATAAGACATCCTTCTAGCTCTCACCAGCAATCCCATAAACTGACACATCTCATTCATGTCCCAGAAAAAAAAACAAGAAAAAAAACCCAGCAGCTAGGTTTATTTTGATTCACTCTCCTTAGCAGTGTGAAAATATTTGGTTAAAAAGGAGACCAGTGTACAAGCAATGAAACAATGTCCAACACAAACCCTGTTGAAAGGAAGCTAGAATACCATCACAAGCTGTCACCGTGGGCAAGACCAGTGCTGCACATCCAAACGTCCTCTAAGCAAAAGTGAATGCATTTGATCCCAAGCAGTTAATCCATAGAAACTATACAAAATTGTTCATAAATATGAAAAGAAAAAGATTCTCAAGAACAGCTTTCAGATTACTAGCTATTTTTCAGGACTTCTGTCATAATATTAACCCAAATTTGTACAAATACATGACAATCAGAGATAGGAAAGGAGTTGTAACCCAATGCACTTTTGTGTTAGCACCCAGTCCCCTCAGGCTTTTGATAGCCAGCAACCTTCCTTACTGCTTTCTCTCCACATGAAGTATCTGTCTTTTGACTGTGCTGACATTCAGGGAAGACAAGTTACCTCCTTTGATGAGATCAGTTAACCAAGAACAGGACATGGCATTTGATAGAGGAAAGAAAAATGAAATCTCCACAGTAGAAATCAAACGGTTACATAAGACAGTGCTATTTTTATTAATAAGACTCAGAAGAGAAAAGCACAGTATCTCACTAAGGACTAGATATTGTATGATTATATATGACATCTTACTCAATTCAGACAAAATTCAAGTGCAACTACAAGAGGTCAAGGAACAATGGCATTATTAAATAGGACATGACACAGTAAGATCATAACTCACTAAGTCTCAAGATGTTAGAGCTTAAATTATGTTTTCATTAAGAACTGAATTGGACCTTGAAAGTAAACCATTCCACAAGGAATGGAATAACAGAATCCAACTCATTATTGTGCAACAACAGTGAGGATCCAAGCTTCTTTCTAGCAACATATCATCCAAAAGTTTTTCTCCTCTCAGTTTTTCCTTAAAATTACATTAAAAAAAACCCAAAACTTCTACATGCTGCTAATTTTCCTAGAAATTCTTTGTCATTTTCCTCCTGGGCTTTTGCGATGTTTCAGCAAAAAGCCTAGCTCCATATCTTTACAATGTCTAATATTATGAGGGTTTTTTAATTCCCAGGCAGGATCTTTATAGCTACCAAAATGGCCATTTCACCTACATTGGGCCAATCTACATCAGAGCAGCATGAAAAGAACAATGCAAGATGGTGGCAAGGCAAAGGGTGTGAATTGCGGGGACATGTTTTTAAAAATCACTATGAAGCTCAAGTAAAACTACAAGTGCAATTTGAACATTTTATTGCTTCTTCCAATAGGGAAAGATGTGTGGAACACTCTGTTCCCATGAGGCCTCTGACAAGACTCCCATCCTAATTCAGAAGTTACACTGTTCAGGATAAAGAAAAAAAGTCACAGACTGAAGACAAGAAAAATGAAGGGAAAGGGATGGAAGAACAACCTTTAATTCACACAGAGCATATTCACTCTATTATTCAGGCACTGCTGCTGTTTGTTAATGATCATAATGCCAAGATACAGCAAGTTTTCTCCTATTTCGTGGCCAAGAAACGTAGAAAGCACTAGCTGATAGCTGAGGTACCCAGCTCCAGGACATTCCCCCCCTACCCTCCAAGTAAATATTTCCAGTTACAGACTCGTCTGTTGTTTTGTTTGGGGTTTTTTTTGAGATAAAAGTATAATACCATTTAATACTATACATAAGAAGCGTCTTTGCATAGCTATTTCTGAAACATAATTTAAACATTGAGCAACACAGCTTGATATATCTGGGGACTGTGGTAGCAGCTCGTGGCTTCCAAAAATGCTACTATGGAAGCCAGAGCATCAGTCTCATTTAATCCATGGTGGTATTTTCCTTTAGAGTCTAATAACACAGAATTGAAAACCAACAGATTTTTATAGACTGTCCCAATAAGAAAATATCATTGTCGGATGGTTTTACAACAGCACCATTCCAGTTTTTCAAAGGATTTCACAGGGTTGGAATTTTTTCCATGTCAAATCAACATATAAGCATGAAAGCAGCTTCTGAATCCAGTGACAGATCAATGATAGTGAACTCTCCTGAGAGGTCAGATATATTCAGGTAAGTAAAAAAGTGTGTTTATGTGGGAGGGGTTGTTTTAGTGATCTTGAAGACGGGGAGAAAACTCAGATGTATGTATATCTGCTAATGTTTTCTGCTGGCAATATGAGAAGGTGGCAGCATTAAAAATAGACAGCTGGCATTAACTGAGAGTGCAAGCTCAGTCTACAGGAATCGTTGACCATGGATGGAGACAGAAAGGTGTGAAATCAAGAATGACACATCAAGTGAAAGAAGAAAAACTAAGTACAATGGCAGTTCATATCCAGAGGTCGCATGCAGAGAAACCCACAAGACATCTGTTTGTCATAACCAATGGCCAAGGACCAAATCACAAACTTCAAGAAGCGAGAATCCAGACTGCAGGTATGCACACAGCAGAAATACCACAATTTCTCTTTCAAGCAAAACCAGACATACAACCTAAATAACAAAGAAACTGCACATGCCTCGCCTTCTGGAAGATTGCCTTCCCACATGAAGGGCAAATTAGATGGTCACAGTAAAGCTCTAAATATGCAGATGTCTCCAATCTTCCCATTCTACCTGTGTTCCTTGTATGGGAGATTTGAATCTGTGTTAAAACTCCAACACTCACAACAACGTCCAGCTCCCCATATCCCTCTTACCTTCATGTCTTCTGAAACAGGAGTTAGAGACTTAAAATTACTAATGCAATTGTCTGCACTGCCAGCAGTCATTCCCATTTTACAAAACAAAAAGCAAGACAGAAAAACAGGCAGATTGTGGCCAAACCAGTCTCTCAAACAGTTTACAACAAGAGTAGGAGAATATTTGAAGAGATATCCACCTGAAGAGATATCCACTGTACTATTTAAAAAAGGAAAACAGGAAATCTATAGTTGTTTGATGTGCAAAATATTCCTCTTAGTCTTTGCCCACAAGTAAAAAAAGTGCACACAGAGAAAAAATAATTGCATATATTAGAGATGTAGACAATTGACATTTCAACACTTTAAATTATGTTCTTGCTTTGGGTACAACATTGTTCAATCAGCTACAAACTTGCAGAAACATGAAATTACTTCAACCGGGAACAAAGCTAGTTAGTTCACTCAAAAACTGAATGCACACAAAAAATTTGTGGAAGAAGTATTTTCCTATAATTCAGAAAAAAAGGGGGGGGGGGGAGGGGGGGACGGACCCAGGAGATGGGAAACAAAATAGGAAATCTATGCATCCAAGCTAATTCTTGCTGACATGGAAAATTAGGAAGTAAGCTGAACTTACAAGTATTGTAAGAATATTTTTTTTAAATGTCCAGTCTTGCATTTTTTTAGCCTTCTTCACATGACAAAACAAACTAAAAGCCAAAGGTATTCCAGATACCAAATCCAAGTTTTCAGAAATATCTCTCAATTTGCTGTTGTTCTTATTTGGTAGACATCACGCTTTCTAGTTCAGATTATATACAAGTCATCTAGAACACTAGGCACATAAATGAAGGTTTTTAAGCAACAAAGAGTTTTAACTGATGAACAAGGTATTTTTGAAAACCACATACGCAAAATTGTAACTGGCCCAGAAATCACATTGAAAATAAATTCCCTAAGGTGGGGTGTTCAAGAGAATGTCAGAAGACAAATTCTACATCAAGAGCACAATTTTTCTCAGTTCCCCTTTCACGATAGCTTTGATATGTCCTTATCACAGGGAATGAATAGGGGAACACCAAGCACATTGAATTCTACTCATGGCACATAATAAAATGCTTTCAAGTTAACCTGAAACTGAAGCATAATGAAAAACAGCTTAACAAAACCAACATTTTTCAGAGCTGATGCTGCAATAAGGTGACAAGAGACCAAAAAACCCAGCAAACCAAACCCATAAATAACGATAAACCAAGGCTACTTCCATTCAGACCAAAGAATAAATGTAAGACAATTGTCATGTCAACAGGATCCTTATTTAAGCACAGTGCTTTAATTTTTTGTATGGATCCAAAGAAGCTAATTTGCCTTTGAGTGGTCTGACTTCATACATATCCTACATTCTTGAAAAAAGCTCTGTTGCAACATTACCACAAAGCAATGATGCACGTATCTATTACAGAAGTTACTTCTCTCTGCTCATACAAGCATCAATGTCATTTCCAGAAAAATCTTACTGTTCTTTTGCAGAACAGGCACTGATATAACCTCCATTAGAATACAGAGTGATGAGCAGGTTCTACTACTGGAAAGTGCAAAACTTTTCATGTAGAAGCTGAAAAGGCTCACATTCTGCTAACACTTGTAGCTAGTCTCAAAACATTATTGCTCATGTGTGCCATAGAGATATACATAAATTGAGAGCTAAATACTTGTTTTTCTGTTATTCATGCCTTCTAGTCAAGTACCAGTTCTGGACTGTTTCCTTCCTTACTATTTTCTCTGGAAGCAAATTTCTCTTTCCTACAGAAAGAGAACTGAGGCTAGGAGTAGCTGTCAATGCAGATGGGAAGTCTTCAGGCTAAATTATACAGCAGCAAAAGCTATATATAATGCTTGCATATGAGAAAGGTGGCACCTCATTTCTCCTATAGATTCACAAGTCTAAAGACAATTCCATATGTATGCTATTGCCAAAGCAGAGAAATTCTTTAGTAAGTTCCTCTGCTATGCCTCTGTCATTTCTCCTTACCATATGTTGTGGGGATATGTACCTTTGCACAGCTTAGGGAAAAAATAGCTAATGCATCTGCCTACTTATTTTGTATACCCCAAGAGCCATCTCCATGCATTTCCCATCTCAACACAAAGTTGTGGTAATTGACATGACAACCATCTATTTGAATGAAGATTCCCTTCCCAGTCATAACAAGGAACACCTGCAGGAAGCGCAATTCACCTCCCAAGCGGCAAGTGCAGGCCCTTGAGTTCTGAGACCTGAACAATTCAATGTAGGCAAAGCAGAGACTGAAAAGAAAAAAACATAAGAGGGTTTGCAAACCACAGAGTTCTATCCACTTCCTGATAAAAAATCCTAAGTGAAAATTAAAAATCCTAAAATAACTCTACCAGAGATAATCTGCCAAACAAGTAATTACAATAAAGCTACATCCAGCTTCAGAAAGAAACCATTTTAATTCTGAGGCAGTCCTCCTCGGGGTGAGAGAGATCGATCCTCTCTCTGCGTCCAAAGACGGAAACATATTTTACTAATGGAAGTCTCAGTTGTACCACAGAATCTGCAGAACAGTCCATGCCAATAATGTCCTGGCACTTTGTGAAAGCTATAAACAGATAGTGACCAAATTCTCTATGGGAATCTATCTCCTCCCATGGATTAAAGGTTTGTTTATCAGTCTTTACAGTGCTGACTCATGTGCATCTGAAACCAATGTAAAAGAAATGCAGAAAATTGTGACAGTTAACACCAATACAGATATTCTTTCATTTACAGCACACTTCTCTTAATTCAAAGCACTAGCTGTATCTAAAAGATCCAGAAGTTTACAATAAACAGAGGTTTACCCAGAGTTTTTTATCTTGCAGACATCATCATCATGAACCAAAATGACAAGGAACAATTGGGAAGCCTCCAAGATATTGGAATGAATCATGAAAGCAGAGGAGACTATGAAAGAACAAGTGTACATTCTTTTAGAAATCTGTGACTTATTTAGATCAACAGCTACTGAAGGAAGGTATCAAGCCAACGCTGAGAAAGATTCCAACAATTTTGGAGATGTCTAACATAACTTCAGTGACTGAACTAAGGGAACAGCTAGAGTTACTGAACTATTAGGGGAAATTTCTGCCAAATTTAGCCTGTCTCTTACATCTGCTGCAAAATCTATCAGGGCACAGGACCCCCTGCATGCCAGGATGAAACTGAAGCTGTCCTTAGATGAGTCCAGTTGAACAACGTTGCTGTGATCAGATACCTTAGAAAATCCTTATTAAAATACCTTAGAAGCTTTTCCTTCCAAAAAAACCCACCACCCCAAACTGCCCAAAACCCTCACAATGTAGCAAGCCATACCAAACATCAGAAACCTTCCTGAAGAGGAATACAAACTCCCTTTAAATGCATCGCTCTTTCATCCTCTGGCAGGTCACAACTCTCCAGCTTTTGAATACAAACTGCTAAATAAGTGCTGCCCTCTTGATTTCTGCTTTGTACAAAGGGCACCTTCTCTTTCATCTTCAAACAGGGATTACTACATTTTTACATTAGCAATATCTAGCAGCTCTTAGTTACTTACATTCAGAAAATAAGGCTTCACAGCTTTTTTCCTGAATTACTATCTCAGTTCTGAAGCTGACATTTTCTTCAAAGCCACAGATTTTACCAGCTGAAGCAAGAAAGTCAAGTATTGCTCCAAACTGTCATTTGCTGACAATATGGTATTTTGGTGCAAGAAGGATATTCAATGTAGTAATATCCATTCCCATAAGTTTGGTAAAGGAGGGTAAGTTTTCTAAATTTTGGCCAGTTAATGGTGCAATTTAGTATTAGAATTCTGTGCTCTTATTCCAGTGCATATGTCAGAAGACTGTCCTACCTACCAGATTCTTATATACCCATTTATCCCATTTATTTGTGATACAAAATCTTCTGAATGAGGACCACTGATGAATTTCCATGGGAGCTAATTCAACATCTGGTCTCTCACACTCCACTAGCACTGCCTGTAGGGTAGATTGCTGTTCATAAGCAAGCCAACTATATCCTCATAGCCTATAAAGCAAAACTGCAAACTGACTCTTCCAGGAAAACAGGATGACATAAAACCAATAGATTAAGACAATGACATGTACATATACACTGTTAAGCTCTATGTGCTGCACAGCATATGTGCAGGTACAGGTCTACCGTGGAAACCCCCTCATAACAAGCAACGGACAAACATCTTTGCAGGGTTACATGCTGGTCATTTTTATTACAAAACCTCTATGTTAGGTATGTTTTTACAAGTAGTTAATTTAAAACTAGCTTAAGTACTTGATGCATGTATTTATAGTTAATTTTTCACAGTAAGGACAGCAAACCCAGGAGGAGCTCAACAGCAACTGGTTCAGGCCAATGCTCTGCTTCAATCATTAAACAAAGTCTGATAGGGTGGAACATAACCAAAGCAAGCTTTACGCACTGCTAAACACCTTATTCTACACCTACATAGGTCAACAAAGCCCTATGAGACCACAGCTACAAAAACTCATATGTCTTTGTGCCTTTCTACCCTGTAGCAGAGGTAGGGTGTCCACCCCTTTAGAGGCATCAGAATCAAATCCTCCCACTCTTCAAAGCTCCAAAAAGGCCTCACAGATTTTCAAATGGAACTCAATGAAGATAACAAGCAGAAATGTTGGCCAGAAGTCCTCTGAGTACCTGCAAATCAGGTACTTAGCACTTTACATGCTTCATTTTCTTAAACAACAGCATATGACAATTAACAACACTGTTGAGAGCTTAGTCAATATTATAACTCCTTTAAAAATCACCTCATATGTTGGAGAAGCCATGCTGTTCAGCAAATGACTTCTTCCAAGATTAAGAGATTACACTTGCAGCAAGCACATACAGGAATCTAATCAAAACTTGGCGTAAGTTATTTGGGTAACTGTCTCTAGAAAGTACATCTTGTCATCTTCTTTACCTCAAGGTTTTCACAAAGAGAGTTGGAACACTTCCAAAAAGTGCAAATGTCATGGCAGATAACATCAATTCAGTGTCCCTAATATTAAAGAAATCCAGTTCTCTATGGGGAGCCCTTAAGTCTGCTAGCTCTTATGTACCTTTACTGTTTACTTCAGGTGTCACTTCACTGTCCACCTGGACTATGCCTTTCACAAATTAGTACTTAAAGAAGCAGAACTAAAACTTAAGGAGGCCAATGACTGGGTGACACAGTATAGCATCTAAAAGAGGAATGAAAGGATCTCCCAAGCATGCATGAGATACTGTATTGTTGGTCACAGAACACAGGACTAAATCAGAAAAGGAATTATTAAAATCAGACAAACTGTTCAAAATGGCCAGTGTTGACTGAAGTTGCAGTCAGCTGGATTTGCAGGTCAAACTCAAAACCAGGCTGTTAAATTCACAAGCAGGGTTCATTTTAGCACAGCAGGAGGAAAACCAAACAGCTTCTTTAACTGACTGCTCAGTATCCTTTCTATAGCTTTCTTTATCTGGCTAGAGGAGACCCAATAGGCCACAGTCTGTTGTCTTGACAAAAAAAGATCAAGCTAGTTCTGTGCATTTTAGTTCAACAGCTTTTCCACTTCAGCATAATGTAAAGCTCTCCCATCACTCTCATCTGAGGTGAAGTGA